>NC_090663.1:49646650-49985150 GCF_013368605.1 Nyctibius grandis | reverse complement strand
ACGTGAGTCCTGGCATGGGAATGAATGTCAGTGTGACTGATCTCTCGTGATTGATAAGAACCTTTTGAGTGCCTTACACAATGGTTTTCTTGTGCGTTATTGTCAAAGTGGTGAGAGGCATCTGGTATCTTGAAGACTTTTCTTTCAGCCAAGAATTCTTATATTTGTGGAGTTCATCTTGGATTGTAATGAATGCTTAGTTCAAAACACAACACCATTTTCTACACAAGTTCAGGATGAAGCTTGACTGACGTGCACAGCTAACATGGAAGTACTGTAATCGAACTGAAGTCGTTGTACAGGCAACACACCAGTTTCTGCAGCCACCATTGTTAGTCCCTTGGTTCATATTGACTTAAGCACACTTGACATCAATTGCATCAAGATGTGACATGTTTTATAAAAAAAAAAAAAAAAACCATTTAAAATGAAAAAAATATTTTTAGGTATTTTCACGAACAAAAACTGGCTTTTAAATAAATTTGCTTCCATAATGGTTGAATATGACAAAAGAAAAAAAAAAAACAAGAAAAAAAGAAGTCTAGACTGTGGGGAAGTGGAATATGAAAATAAGGCTTAAGGCATCAGTTCCATATTTTTCAAAGCCAAATATGTAATGTTGAGAAGAGAAGAAATAATAATTAAAAGGTTCAAATCTTGTAATTTAATATTATTATTAAAACTTTGCTGTATATCCTATTCTTTAACATTTGGTGTTAATATAAAATTACTTGGCAATGCTTGACATTTGAAATAAACTTTTTTCTATGGTTTTATTTGCAAGTGTTCCATTAATTTTACTAGCTACAGTTGGATTATAGAGTCTGAAATCTAAAAGGACACTGTCAAGGTTGGGTCAATGTTTTCATTTTTGTTGCCACCCCCAGCTCACTTGAATCTGTTCAACAGTTTTTTCCACAGATGAGCCCAAGCTGTGATGCTCAGATACACATTTTGAACTCTGACGATCAAGGTTGTTTTGAGTTGGAGTGGTACTTCATACCAGCACATGAGGAGTCAGATGGATGCTGATGTAGAGCTCCTCTTAACTCTGATGTGCAGGGACTTACGATCCAAAGATTTGGTTCATATCTATCTTTACTTTTGTACTTTTGCGTTCATAAATACATGTACAGAGAGAGAAGACTATCGGTAAAAACTGATAAGTGGCAAGCAGTGAAATAGTGTTAAATATTTTTCTAAAGTACGAAACAAACACAGATCTCAAATTATTCCTTTAGGGAAGCAGTTCGCAAACTGTTAAAAGGTAATTCTAAGCAGTAGCTAGTAAAGTTCTTTGTTATGAAAAAAACTCAAAACCTTGGCAATGTCTTTTTAAATTAAGATCGATAATAACTGGAATTAGATGCAAGTCTGTACTGATGAAAATATAAAAACTTTCCTGAATCTTAATCATTATGAATATTCTTTGCAATCTGAAGTTACCATACGTTTTAATTATGTGTATTTAAAAACGATAACTCTACTTACAAAGCAAAAAGGAATCCTAGGAAGGGTGCAATAACATTAATTTAAATGCTAATGCAAATCAAAGCAACATCATGTTTCTCTAGCTTTCCCTGTAGATAAAATTCCGTACATTTGGTTGACAAGCTTACATTTTTCTGCATTGTGGATACATTGCCTCGTGCAGTATCAGTAATCTGTATTTTATTTTGGACTCAAATAAAACTTGAAATATGATGTGCAGTTTTAGTTGGAATCCATTTCTTAGGCTGAAGTAAAATATTTACCAAACATTGGAGAAGACAGACAGAGCATTTATCAGAAACTTGAAATCCCTTCTTGTGGTACAAGCTCTGAGCCCATTTGTGCAAGCATGTGAACACAGTGTATACTCTCAGTGCGGTCAGCAAAAGAGGTATATACAGTGTTTTCAATGTCAAACTTACCAGTAACTTCCTCCTAATTAAACTAAATCATTTCTTGACAAGTCTGTAATCCATAGGTGTTCTGTGCATTACTCCTCATCAGGAATGTTGGGGGATGCATTCTGATTTTTAATGTTCAATGCTAGAACGACCAAACTAAAATAATATTCATATGGAAATCTAAACTTTTTGAAAAAGTAGAATTGCATTACTGTATACAGTGGAAAGCTATTTATTGTACCTCTGGGCTTATTCCTCTAAAAATCGTAGCGTAAAAAAATCTTTGTCAAGCCTGAACTGATGTATATAACTGAAATAATGTAAAGTTATATTTTCATGTTTTTATACATAACAAGGTGATGGGAATACATAATGTATGAGTATTTCAATTACAGATAATATTGATTGGATAATAACACATCTCAGTTAAAAAGCAGTAATCATAGTTTAATATCCATGTTACAGTACATCAGTATATTGCTATATAAAGTATGTCTGTGTGCATTTAAGTGAAAAGTAGTTAAGAGTGATGAAAGCTGTCCAAGGGGTTTTTATTCATTTTATATGAAAACTCTTACGGAGCAACCAAAATGTTTATGAACTCAAACTTGTGTAAATTTCAAAATGTCCTTTACTGTAGCTTTTTGTTTACAGTACAGTATCTTATTTTCTGCTTTGTTAAATGAGTAACGGTACAAAGCTGGACATACACTTTCTAAGACATTAACGTTTCTGTTTTTTCATGTATACCTATATGACAGAAAATGCTTCTGATTTTTTTTTTCAATCTAAGACATGATGGCTTTTCTGGAGTGTTGTATAAACTTCAATCATACATAAAAATCTTCTTAAAAAAGGCAAAAGACCTTTAATGTCTGTTTAGTATTATTGAAATCTGGTTTCTTATTTATTATAATGTATTTTCCTAAGATTTTGCATAGAGCAAATGTGTTTGTCCCCACAGACGTGAAATTTTCTTGAAGAGTTTTGCAAGAAGAATATAAATCTTCCCCCAAATTATCTTGTTACTCAAGGGTAGATTTACTATAGTTCACATTATCGCTAAACAAAGCAATGTAAATTTCTTACTAACAATATAATTGTATATCTTGAATGTAACCTTCTTGATCATGGTTATAATGTCAGTGTGATAGGATGATAATGCTACTAGGTTAAGTATCTATTCAGTTACTTACTTAAAAATTACCAGCATGAATCAGTAATTTTTCACTTCAACAGATTGTTGATGTGTTCAAAGTAGAGAAAGAACCTGAGAAATGGCAAATATTTTAGGTATATATTAGTAGTGTTGCTACTAGAGATCTGGTACAACAAAGAGTTTGCTATAATAGCAAACAAATTGAATTTGAAGAGATTTGCAATGTGAAAAGCTCAATGTTTTTATTTAAATGTATTACACATTTTAACAGAGTGCGTCAGGGTATCAGCCTCTTCTTTGCCTGATAGATGTGGACAATCTCTTTACACAAAGTACAGTGCACAAATAATTGTATTTTAAAATACAAATACATGATTCAGCTATCATTTGGAACAGTTAGTTATATTAATACAGAGGTCACCAGCAAAATAGAATCAGTAGCAGCTGTTCTGCGTGATATCCCTAGAGGCTACTCAGACCTGTTTCACAGTACCAGAGTTTATTGTTTAGTAAATCTTTTCATTTATGCTGTCATGGGATCACAAAAATTTGCTGAGAGACACCTATCAGTTCCAAATTATCTTAGGAATTCATATTATATCAAGCACTTAGAATAAAATTCAGCAAATTACTTAGCTGTAGGCTTAACTTTGAGCATTTTCCCTAGCATCAGTTTTTGTAGATAATAGACTGTATACCTGTGTGAGATATAATAGACTTAGGGAATTGTATGCAGTAATGGCACCTATGTGACAAATTGCATTCAATCTGTGCCTACTGTTGGTCTTCCTGAAATTTCTGTTCACACCGCTCCTAATACTCTAAACTTTGGGACTGCTTCAAATAGATCAATGGTAAAATTGCCCTAAAATTGTTCTTTTTTTCAGTCTTGAATGCTCTCTTTCCTCTCCCCAAAGAAGTTTGATAAGCATGTCTACATCTAATATCTGGGGACCTACAGGAACTTGAAGTGATAACAACTTAATAACAAAGAGTCTCAATTAATTCCAACTTGCATTTAGTACCCCAAAGTAACTAATATTCATAATGCATCTTTTTTTTTTTAGAGATTTCTGTGAAGTAGTGAATATCACTTTGATGATCACAACTTCAGTTAGAGTCATTTAGTGTTTTAACATAAAATTTATCAAATTGGTATTCTTTGAACAAAAGAAATCTCTAAAATAGGATTTTTGTAAACAAGTGGCAAAAAAATAGAACATAGTAAGATACAATACAAAAATTCTGAGAATTACAAATCTAACTCACCTGCAGCTTTTACATGTCACGAGGCCTTCCCATAGTCCCTAACCTTATTGCTAGGGCATATTACATGATGTGCTTGCTTTCTTTCCTTCTTGCCCCACCTCATGCAGTTAGTTCTAATACATACTATTTAGTTTGGTAGGCAGATAGGAAGTATAATTACTGTATATAATACTTACCATACTTTTAAAAAAATTGATTTGGTAGTCATTCAAAATGTTTATTATAACTCATTGCATATTGTCTCTGTATTAAAGAAGCAGTGATGATAAAGGTGGGAAAGATATCTCAGGTCATCTGAGCTAAACCCTTCATTCAAGTGGCGTCATCCACTGTACTATTCTTCTATCAGTCTCCTTTTTACATCTTTTATTGCTAATGAAAATGAAAATTTGGCTACCTCTGTAGACGTCTCAGTGGTTCACTTACCTAAGTGGTAAGAAAATTTTTTATAGCTAAAAGCAAAGCATGATCCCACTTAATTCCACAAAGTTGCCCGGTGAATGACTTCGTAGCATTCGCCCAAAGTTCTTCCTCACAATACAGTTACAACTATCACTCAGCAGTAAAGGACCATTACTACATGCTGTAGGCATAGAGGAAAAGATAGCATTTCATTTGTCATCATTTTTAACGAATGCTGACTTTTCAAGACACACTTCTCTGTGTTAAAGCATTTACTCCTGCTAGTCTTCCTACTGAAGACTAATTTAAAATATATATTGAAATTAAAACAGGTTTTATTTATTTGCTTTAAAGATCCCAAACCTAATTTTGAAAATGTATCTCACAGAATAGAAGAGGGCTGCTAAACATTAGTGCCTAGACCAGCCCCTTGTAATTGTCTTCGGTTAGTTCATATCTGGAGGTGGGGGAAATGCTCCAAAAAAAGGGGTTCCAATGGATGCCATGGGCCATGCAGGACCATGCTTCCTCCTTTGTGTCTTTCCATGCACAGAAGGGAAGCAGGTGGGCAAAGCTGAAACAGGAGTTGGAGAGGCAGTTTCATGTCATTCTTCTGTCCTCCCTCAATCATAATAGGTGAAGGAGCATCCCAAAGAGACACCAGAGAGGATTTATCCCTATTTTCTAAGGATAGACAATATACTTAAATTTTTTTTTTTTTTCCTTTTAAAACCCCACTGTTAGTGCAGTTTTGAAATGACAATTCTCTGTTTTAGTTTGTGGTAAACAATTCTTAAAACTGGAAAATAAAGTCTTGTTTCCAGAGTCATTTACTGTCAGTAATGCATACATGTACTAGCTTCTTAGAAGGGAAAAGCCCAAAGTCCTTCTGGCATGTGCTTTTACTGGAGCATCAAGAGCATCTTGTTAAAAATATACTTGGAGTCTGGCATGTGCTTTTACTGGAGCATCAAGAGCATCTTGTTAAAAATATACTTGGAGACTTTTATATGACAACTTTTTACCCAGTTTTCAAGTTGTGTTGTTACTGCCTGCCCTTCAGCACCGTGTTCCGAGTTAAGAGAAAAATGTCATTAAAGAGGTCAAGCGATAGCTCTTTCACTTAATAGTAGGCTTTACAAATAAGATAATATTTTTCAGTAGTTGTTTTCCTTAACGAGTTTCATTATAAATTGCAAACACTTTTTGGGTTACCTTATACTCCTAAATAGCAGAATATTCACAGAAATATTTTTCTGTTTTTGAACAAGTAGATATTTTTTATACTGTCACAATGACTAAAGATACAATAATACAGACTACATGGTTTTGACTCAGGTGCTTGCTTTTATATTTGTTACTCTTGTTGTTAATAATACCACAAAACCGCTGGAAGAATATTTACATAAATTTGGAACTAAGTGACTTGGCAGCTAATACAAGTTACCTGTAGCTGGAATTTCTCATTCCATTTCAGCTACTATGTGTTAATAAATAAGCGGAGTTGCTGGTATATGAAAATGAAGATTGTGGATGTTCCAGTATATATGTATATATACATAATCATACACAAATATGGAAATGCAATAGTAAAAGTAACGCTGAGTTTGATAAGGCCATACTCAAAAATGTTGATAACCACAGCAATAATTCATAGTAGGTCCAGTAGCGAGAAGAAGGTTCATAAGCGAGTGCCTTACCACCCTTGGTTTGAATAAATATGAGATCTTAACATTTCCATAGGCCAGTATGTCATCCCATGGGATTCAATCAACAGTGAATCTCGTAACTTCAAAAAAATCTGGTGTAACTTCTGTAATCGTCTTTGTTGTCACTGACAGGATTAAGTTCTGCAGAACTGTGACAAAAATGGGGCTTTTCCACACTACGTTTGGCCTACACAGAAAGGTCAAATGAAAGCTATTGTGTGTGTCATTGCCTCTCACTTCGTCGGCAGGGATGATGGGTTTATGTATATGCACGTATATGCTTAATTTTTCAAATTACAGTCTTACCTATTGAAAAAATACACACAATTGATCTGAGAGGCTCAGATTTAGTTAAATCTAACATTACATGAACAAGGACAAATGAAACATTACGCTTTGTAAGCTATTACTTGATTTTCTGAACCAAAACCTCTATAAGTTAATGCCTCCAGAACAAAATACTGGGCATTGACAGGGCTGGATACTACACTACCTACCTTGAACATTGTGCAATAATATATACTCTTATGGTGCTGTGGCAGAATTCTGTCCACGTTTTGTATTATTTTTTTAATGGCATATACAAATGAGTAGTATAAGCTATAGGAAATCACTCTCACAGTGTAGGATTGGCAGACAATTTTCAGACAATTTCTATTGACTGGCTGTATCTTTGACATTACCATATTCTTTAAATCTGCAGCTTCTGAATATAAAAAGCATGTGATAAACTTTTTATAAAGCCGTTATCTTCAGTGAGAGCAGGACTTTACTGCACGTTTTCTTCATCCTGATGGCTATACTTACCTAAAGTACTTGTTTTCCACAGAATAGTTTTCATTCTTTTTCACTGTATGCTCTTGCTTTTTCTAGGTGACCTAAGAATGTATGAATATAAATGTATTTTTTTAGCGTTATAGTTCCACAATTAGATGTGGGGGATGTTCATCAGTTCTGCTTAGTCCTCCTTATAAGCTGCTTTCTATTTATGCTTGTATTTATGTCATTTTATGCTTGTAATTTACTTTTTGATCTTTTATCATTGGGAGAGATTTTAGCACATTGAGGAAAAACAGTAACATTGCATACCCTGCTTGCTGATTTGAGATGTTGCCCAAGTCATCCAAAGTCATTCAGCTGATGAGTACGTCCAGTGACTCACATGTGTTAAAGAATCTTTCTGAAACAGCAGGGACAAAGACTGCTCTGAGGAGACTGAGGTAATACGTGTTGGTCGGATCCTGCCTCCCTAAAGTCCCGGGGAGCTGGGGCGTTGGGACCAGGTCCGAACCTCCCAGCTGTCTGTATGCAGTCAGGCAGTGATCTCCCCTGGGATCACCGTGCTTGCACTCATGCTAGCAAAAACGAATTGCTGGCATGGTCAAGATGCAAAAACTATTTCTCTGCTCTGAACATGATGCCGAGGGGAAAGCTGTCCCCTTCTTCCCCTGTCCACGCTTTCTGAAAAGGTTTTTTCTTTCCCTGAACTACAGCCATCCATATACTGGAAATTCAGGATTTAACTTAAGAAAAATTGCATTCATAATCATGTATTTTCTCAGCATAGAGGAAACTCAGCATTTACCCTCACTCAAGAAAACTAAGCACAGCCGTCTTGGCTGGCTGAACAATTTTATGGAGATTTTTCTCATAGACCAAAACAAGTCACTGCTTCATGAATTATGACATCATATATTGTCATAAAAGAAAACATGTAAGCTTCCCAATAGTCAGGATCATGAGAATGTAGGTGTTATTTTTTAGTAAGATGCTAGCTAAGATTATAGTGTGTGGACAGCCTTTCTTTATGCATGTTATAATATGCTGTGTAAATCAGAGGATTATTGGCTTGCTGAGCGATTTTTCTGCAGTATCAGACATGTATAATATATATACAAATAATACAATCATGTTATTTTTTTACTTTTTTAAAGGGTATCCTTTGATCAGTTACACAAACCTAAGTTAGGAGCAATACAAATAATTGAAGTGTGAAGCAAAACTGCTCAATGTGACAACATCACCTGGTCTATGCTATTTTCTTTTTTTCTTTCTTTTTTAAAATACCTGTAGAAAAAATAGTGACTTGCTAGAAGCAATAGGCAACAAAAGAGTGGATAAGAGGATGTAAACCAAACTTCAGTGCGACTATAGGATGGGGTTTTGAAGCCATGACTTGAAGCTATGATACTATTTAGTAAATAAACTAGAACTTAAGTTCTCATTTAAGTTAGAAAGTTAAAAGAGGTTCAGTAGATTTTGGTGGTGTAGCTGAATCATGGAAATGTGTCATCGTGAGTGTAGACCCTGGATATAGGCTTTGGCATTTAACACTTAGACCTATCCAGCTTCCAGGTATTAGCTGTTTTAGGCTTTTGTGAAATTGTTATGGGCCAGACTTACTGCTTAGCTAAATCCAAGTCCCATTCTGACTGCCCGCATCAGATCAGTTTCTGGGGATAAACATCAAATCTGGGGATAAACAAGACCATTGTCTTTCCCAATGAGGAATTTGTGTTTCTTTTCAGCTGGCTTACTTTGTATTTTAAAGTCAATATTTCAACAGCTAACTAGAGTAATTATTTTTCTTTACTTTCCTTGCTCGCAATACTCTTCAGGGTTTGGTATTTTTAAAGCTTTTAACTAAAATTGATTAAAAGTGTTTACTGAGGTGAAATGTGGATTATCAGTCAAGGCAGTAGGTTTTTTTAAGACACTGATCATTTTCTACTGAAAATATAGAATGCTTCATGCTATAGCAGAGAAGAAAGATATAAGGAACTGTTGCAAGAGGATTTAGGTGAGATTTTGTTTGGTTTGTTTTTCAAAAAGGTTTTTTTGTTTTCCTTTCACTACAGCTTTTTGTAAAACAGGAAAATTAGTCTTTGTAATCATATCTGCTATGCCATTCTCTGATGACATTGGTTGGCATCAGTGAAGCCACCTGGATACCTTGGAAAATGTGCCTGTGTTCATGTAGATAGATGGTAGAACTGCCCAATGTAATAACAGATGTTTTCTGTCTGATTTAATTTCCATGTGGATGTGATTGTTCACTTGTTTTGTACAGTTTTGTTTGTGGTGCAGCTACAGACACAGAGATCAGTGAGGAAAAAAACTAAATACGTTATTTCTTAAAAGAGTAGTGCAGAATATGACAGAACACTCCTGAAGTCTCTGCAGAAAGATGTTTGAAAAAAAAAAATGCTTTTTAAAGAACTGACTTGCCTCTGAGCATCCCTTAATGAGAGGGGAAACTGAATGGCTTCGGTGTCCTGCAATTGTATTCCACTGAGTAGAAAATCCTGTTCTAAAGGTCAAGAGTGTGTACGGAGGTATTTTTGCAGAATCAGCCTTAATTGACTGAATTCTATATAAAGATGTAAGTGTTGGTACTGATCATGCGATGAAATGCACAAGGAAATTTCTTTGAAAAGTAATTAGCATGATATTTTTTTTCCTTTCAGTTACATCTTCAGACCTAGCAGTATCAGGGGTTTTATTTTGGATCAGTTCAAAATGCACGTGAATTAAGGCTCCTTGTCCTCCTCCTGCCGAATTCCATCACTGTTACATACCGTTTGCAATTTCTAGCATGGACAGACCTTCTACAGTAGATGTCCTCATCAAAGTCATCACCTTACAGTGTTTAGCTCATGTTTTTGTTTCAGATTCTAAAGAATTAATCATATATGTAAATCCTACCATCAAAGTGCCTAAAGAAAATTGATTTTGATAATAGACTTCTTTTCGGCACAAAGTGTCACCAAATCATTTAGGATCCTTTCCCTACCTGGTGATTAGAAACAGTATAGTATTATTACTTAATGTTAATGTGAGTTTTGATCCATCATTGTCTTTCTGTCTGAAACATCTTGCACACTGTTTTTCTTCCTGTTAGGAACAAAAAGATGATACATAGGATACCGCAGGTATATTTCTGAAACCCTGTGCAGATACTGTCGTTTGTGTGTATAGGTGTTTGACTGTTTCTTGTCTTAATTCCTCTGAGAACTTTGTGGCTGATAAGATTTAAGTCTTCCAGACTTTGTCTGTATGTGTTTGTGTTGGAAACCTGTTTTGTAACCTGTTACCATTCCGTCAGTGGCCATTAACGAATGATTAATGATGCCATGCAGATACAACATTTAATTTATATAAAACCTTGAGGCGTATACAGTGTTTTACAAATAATTTAATATTTATGTCACTCTAAAGTGAAGACTTAAGCATGTAAGTTAGGATGCTGAGGATAAGAGATGATGAATAAATGAGTGTAGGAGAAATAAAATGTGAGACATTGCAGGCTGGTTGTGTTGATGTGAACATATACTCTTATTTTGTTTTGGTTTTAATACTAAGGCTTTAATCTTTGATTCTAAACTGTCTTAAAGAAAAATGGAGTAAGACATAGAAATATATATTGCAACTTCCATCTGGTGATACTACTTATTCCAACTAAACAAATTTTTGCTCTAATGGTGATAACTGAGGAAAAGAAAACCCTTTCCCCTGAGCCTCTTATGCCACTGATTTTATTTAGCATAGCATTGCTGCTGCTTGGAATATTTCCTTCTTTCCTTTTTGGAAGCTTGTCCTTCAGAGACACATGCAGCTGCAAACATAAAATGCTTATTTTGCAAGTGCCTGGAACTTGCTGAATCATTGTGTCTTTGCCAAATAAGTATTTTTTGTATGTTTCTACTCTGAACTTGAGGAGGTAGTACATTTTGATAGCATTTAAGTTCTGAAATCAAGCTATGATACCTAGATGTATGAAAATTAGCTCTTAAATTAGCTTCTTGCCCTGATTTAGCTCAGAAGCTTCTATGTCGTCTGCAAGATGGATTGCCCTTTGTGTTGTTTTACATGTTAGTGATTGTTATAAGTGATAGTAAGAACCATAAAATTTAAACTTTCCATGTTAAAAAACCTTTCCAGTTCCATTTGTCTGTGTGCACGTGTTCAATCAGCCATGTAAAGTGTCTTATTTCAGATACATTCAATTGTAGCCAGGCCTGTAATTTCCATGCTTATTTGGAGACTTTATTAAATAAATTATGTAGCATTCACTAAACATGGAGTTAATCTTTCTGTTGTTCCTTCAAGTTGATTCAGACTTGAGACCTCGTTTAATCATTATTAAAATCATAATATTCTTTAGAAGAGTTGTTGATAAAAATTATGGACAGTGTACTGCCATTCCTCTTGATGGAATCTATTTAGCCATCTATTTAACCTAAATATCACTTTGGGAACAATGAGTTTAGCTGACATAAGCAAAAAGGTGTTTTACAAACTCCAAACCCGGTGTATTCTACTGCTTTACAATCTGCATCACATTCACCTCAAAAGCTTGTCTAACCTGATCTCTAATAAAATAATATATCATTGTATTAAGACGAATAATTTTTATCAATGGGTTACAATTTTTAGAGCTGCACAAAGGACCTGTTGGTCTTAACTAAAGTGCCAGTATTCTCAGTTTTGGTGAAAATGTACTTCTGCAGAAGTAAGCTGTACATAATGTGCAGGGCTGAATGACTGTCACTTTTTATATAAAAGACCTCAATGAACACAAGTCCTCTTTGAAGCAGGAAATACCCTGGCACAGAGTTCAGGAGATTTCCTGCTTTCAGACACTGTAGTTTTAAAGGCAGAACGATCCATGTATGAAATGATGGATCATAAAAACAGTGCCAGAAGGTCTGGGGCTGGGCCATTAGTTGGCACAAAGTGCAAACACCTGTATGTAGGAGTGAGAACGATAAGCCATCAGAAATTGTAACCTTTCCCATACCCACCTGTCTGCCCATTTCTCCATTTCACTTTTTCTCTGCAGTTTCCATAGAAAAAAAAAATAGAAAATATAATCACCCATTTTCTTATGCTGGAAAAAAACCCATCACCTCACTTCAGGCATCAGACATGGCACATAAAAGCAGATTAGGTTGGTGAAAGCATCCTGCTATTTTTTACTATGAGCTGTCTTACCTTGTGAACGTTCAGTGTGCTTGGTATCTAGATTGAACAGTGCAAATCTCTTAAAAGCCATTTATCGGATTTTTGTTCCATTTGCCTTTGTCAATTAAGATTGTCAATTAAGAATTTCCAAGTCTCATCAAAAGATTTTTATAAAGATGAAAGACTGACATGAAGATGTTTAAGACATCCTGCTTACAGGGCAATCTATGCTACTAATGACTGGCAGCATACCCAGAATAGCAGTCTTCTGAGACAGCTTCAGAGTTTTTCGCAGTCACTGTGAAATGAGACAGAAGGAGACAGAAGAAAAAGGCTTTAAATGCACAAAGGTTAAAATATGTCTAGGATGCAAAAGTGCTAGCCTGATGAATGAAAGATGTCTAGATTAGCATTAGAACACCTTAAACCCATGGGGCATTTCCAGGATCATTGAATCACTATTAGGTGATGATTGTCAAGCAATGATTTTAGTAAGTAATTAAATCTCTGCGCATACTCACTTGTAGAGAGTGACCTTGTACTGGATGACTGTGAGATGATTCTGTATAAATTTAGCGTAAGGATAAACAAAAGCAGCCTTATAGTTAAGAGTCTCTCTTTCAAACTGTAACACACCAAAGCTGGCTCCATACTAATACATCCAGCAGTGCCAGGCGTGTTCCCAGGCACCAAATTCATCATCTATCCCATTAAACTGCTACAGCAGTCCCTGGCGCATTGTTAGCTGATGCCAACCGAGCATGCTCCCAGGCAATTCCCAGGGACAGTTTAGGGATGAGAACGTCCCAATGTTCACTTCCATTCGGCATTTTGTAAGTTGTCACAACATTCTGGCGTCTGGGAAAGTTTGCTGTAATACACAGAGGCTGTTGCATGCTCCTTAGCTTCAGTGCACAGGAACATTTTTGGGCAGTTCGTTTAGCAGTGTGAATGTCACCTGTGGGAGCTAATTAGATTTGGAGGAGTGCAGAGTCTTGAATTTGGAGGAGACCAGGAGATCTTTTTTGGCAAAGAAGTTACACCTGGCAGAGATATTTGTTAAAAGCCTTTGCTCCAGTCCCGACTGGTAGAATACGCACATTAGGGAAGACATCTGAAATAAGTGAAGAAATTACCAGAAATACTTAAAAGTAATGGGACTGGTTATCTGAAGAAGTTTTAAGAAAGGTCAGAAAGAATAAGAACAGTCTAAGAAAAATCAGCCTGCAATAGATTCTCCAAAAGGTATAAAAACCAAAATTTTTTTAAACACGTAAATGTATGAATACCAGACATGAAAATGTGAAAACGGCAATTAATGACAGTTTAGTTGTAACTCAAAAAGTCAATGTATCTCAAAAAGTCAATGCATATTTTGCTTCAGTTTTGGCAAGGAAGTCTGGTGAATAAATTGCAGAAGGTTTCCTCCATAAAGCAAAGGAGCTGTGAGGTAAGCAGGAATGTGGATGAAGAAGATGGCATAACCTAAGGAAATTTTACACTGGAAGAGGAAGTCCAAAATTGTATTTTTCAAAGATCAGTATTAGGTTCAGTTCTGTTTTAGTAGGCAAATAATGACCCTGACACGAGAAGTGGAAAAGTCCTGGTGAAATTAACTTCATGATGCAAAGTTAAGATAAAAATGAAGATGAAACAGTGAAAGAACTGGATGTGCTTGAATACTGGAGTTATAGAAATAAGTCTGAATAGCATAAAATGAAAGGCACTTAGAAGAAAAGTTTAGCACAGCAGCAGGTCAAAAGGGGACCCGTTGTTTTGCTTCCAACACCAGCCAATGGTGAGTGCTCCTTGAAGACTGAAGATTACGCATACAGTGTATTTCACTAGGATGCTCGTGTGGCCTCCAGCAGTTTGTGGGTCAGGGACTTCCCTCAGACACAGATAATATCTTTGCATTTCATATCCTTTGCAGCAATTTATCTAATCACTTTGTACTCATCTAAACTTTGGCAACCATAATATCCCATGGCAGGAATTGTCATGGTTTAACTAAACATTGTGTAAAGAATCACTTTTTTTTTTTTTTTGCCTTAAGCCTGTTATCTGTTAATTTCCTTTGTTGCCTTCTCATTCTTATAGTATGAAATGTAGTTAGCAGTTGCTTATTAATTCCTGCTCTGAACCAAGATGCTCGTAAGCTATCATACAAGAGAAAACTCAAAAAACTGAGCTTCTTTCGTGTAACAAAATGAAAGTTGAGACATATGTGACTACTGTTTATAAATATGAGTGGGAGAAGAGCTTCCTTCCAAGAGAGAGAAAAGCTGCTTACTTATGAAAAACAATGCTGGCACCAGAACAAGTTGAGAAAATTGGCAAGGCATAAATTTAGGGTGGATTGTGAATATTTCTAGTTTCAGAGCAGCAGATCCTCTTGGTAGTCAGGTCAGAGGGCTGTACCCTGCACAGACAGTGCCTTGGCCAGTGTGGTTATGGAACAGCCATTTTTACAGTAAACAGCCTCTCAGAGGACCACTGGTTCCTCATTTACAGAAGACCACTGCAGGCAAAGGTTCAGGAGCTCAAATACATGCCTTTGGATCACCCTCCTAGCAAAATAAGGGAAATAAATAGATTTTTACGTGTGAAAGTTAATGACTGGGATTCAGCAACCCAGAAGGTCCCTTTCCACTCTGCGCTCCTGCATGGTCTGGCTGCAGAGATGCTCTTTGTTCTCATCCAGATTCACAGTCCTATGCCGTCTCCAGGAGTTAGGTGTCTATGTCAGATATTTCGCAAAAAGACAAAAATGCACATGGTGCCCTCGTATCCCCTAGCTCAGTGATTAGAAGTGATTTAGTTAAAAAAACAAACAAACAAACACCCCCCCTCCCCCCCCCCAAAAAAAACCCAACAAAATCTCCCCAAAACCCCAAGCACTTGCTTTGAATACAGGGAACCTTGGTTTCATCCCTTCTGTTGAGCAAAAAAGTTTATGAAAAATCGCTTTTCTATCCTGCAGATGAAACTGTCATCACTAGTGCTAGTGGCTATTTTCAGAAATGAAATGTCTTCTGGAAAACTAGCTCCATTTTGCAAGAAACAGCTAAACAGTCACTGGATAGGATTGGTGCGGGAAGGTTGGTGACTTACACTTAAGCCAGACTCACTCCCGTTCCAGTGGCTCTAAGGACAGAACAGAAAACTCTCGTGTAGTCAGCAAAGGAAGAACTGGAACCCAAGTCTGCCTCTCTCATATGGGCCTCTTGTAGAGTCAGGCTTCAGCTTTTCCTCAGTTGGGTTTGTCCATCAGAGAGTTAAGTACTCCATAGAAAATGGAGCAGCTGCATTAGTGGCAAATATCCCATCAATTTGGATTATTCTCTGTTTTTCTCTGGGGCCCCAATCCTCTCACTGCCCAATCACGTACACATTTGTTTGTTCCTGGTTTCTGTCTGGAACAAGAGAGCTCCTTCTGAGACAAAACGCAGCTGTTGTTCAAAAGGTAGCTTGGATCCACAGTTTGTTCCTGGCAGACACTGTAGATGCAGTGAGGAGAAGGAACACGCCTCCACACAATCCAATGTGAATCAAAGTGAAGACGCTTTATTAAGCATAAGCTATCCCTTTTATACATTTTGTACTTTCCCTGGCTGTAAGCATGTGCATTGCTATTGGTTAATATTACGAAACATACTCTTCTTTGATGTGTTCATTGGTCACTGCTCTGCCACTGGTCCTTTCTTAATTGGCTCCATCAGTTCTTGTTTCTTCTCCTCCGTGTTCGGCTCCCACCGGCTACTCCCTCCATTCTTGTTTGCTCAGCTACTGTTTTTCCTCATCTCTCCAAGGTCGGCTTGTTGACACTAGCTACATGAATCTTGTCACGCAGCTAGGCCCTCACTCCATACTCTCATACTTCTGGCTCATTACATGACCACTCTCCTCCAAAAACCCCTCTACAATGCAGCATGACTGAATTTTGCTCAGTGTATGTATTTAGGCTGCTCTGGAAGGTGGTGGCCTTGAAGAGTTTAAATGTGGATCAGGCCTTGATTCCTAACACAGGCTGCCAAGATGGGATAGGTGTACACCAAAGTGCTAGAGTTATGCAGAAGGCATAATCTAATAAGGGGTTCCCCCAGGGGAGAGAGGAATGTAATTCAGGTGTCCCCCTGTCTACATGAAGGGAGAAAACTACACCAGCATTACCAGTGTTTCTTAAGCAGCTGGACTCGGTGATGATAGTCTGAGAAGGACACTCGGACTCACACTGAGATGTAAACACCTCCGAAAGGACAATTACAGGCTAAGATTCAAGCTGGACATTTTGAAGCTCAGATTAATTCAGATTTACATGGTTTGTGCTATATCCAAAGCCAGATGTTGAAGTTCCCATTGAAAGATGCTTAGAGAACCTGGGCAGCTCCTAGGAATGGGTGGTAGCTGAGTGATGAAGAGTGTGAGGTGAAAATCTTACCTGTAGACACCTTTCATAGATCTAGCTGAGAGATTTTCTTGTTAAGTTCTTTAAAATTACTTTGAATTGGTTGGATAAGTTACAGATGAGGTATGAGTAACCTCTGCCTTAGCACTGATGTCTGTGAGGATAACCTTGACAGGGAGTCGCAATCTGTTTTTTTTATTCTCTCTGAAGAGAATGCACTTGGTGTGCTGAATTATAAATCTTGCAGAATAGGAAAGAAGTCTGAGGGAAATTATCTTAAACAGAATATCCTGTGCCAAGGCTTGTGAGCTGGCATTGCAGGCATTTTTAGTCTGATATTTAGTTTCTGATATTTTTAACAGAAAAAGAGGGAAAATGTGTAAAAACACAGAACTGCTCAACCTTGATTACTGGTATTTTATGCTAAATAGGGTTGTTCCTGCCAAAAACATTAAGCTGGCAAAGAGAAGCTTATATGGCTCATTATACTATTGCCAAGAAAGACACGATTTTGAAAGCTCTGCAGGGCGGACCCAGAGGCTCTTGCTGCCAATCTGTTACGTTATTCACTGCAGAATGAGAAAAATCAGTGTTTCTTTGAAGAAATGGTGCTTCAGGCTTCTCTAGACGTGCACTGAATAGATTTTAACAATTATGTTTATTTACGTAATGACTCTGAGGATCTTTGTTTTGCTTTATGGAGCAGACTGTACTAGATTTTAAACAAACCAATAGAATTCAGAATGTGTTTGTCTCTAAAAGCATATGTAAGAAAAATTGCAAAGTAGTGCTGCTAAAGCATGAAGTGAAAAATGAAGACCTGAAATCCCACAGTACTCTACAAGAGGATGCACAAGATTTTCTAGAGGAATAAGCTGGTTATTTTAGATTTAATAATCATCTCTATCCTAAGGACATGTTTAGTGAGAGGCATAAAATTATATTGAATATGTAGGCAAAAAGTATGTCCAGTGCATGTGTTTCATTCTGTTGGTGATTCATAATCAAGTCAGAACATCATAGAAATAGAACTATGAATTCTTCATATTACTGACATTTAGCAAATTAATATGAATTTTAAGTTGCTTCCATAGTGGAGTATGAATCAGTCAAGAGTGAGAGCCAGGAAAAAAGGTTCTAATGTGAGAGCATTTACCCAGCCAACCAAACAGGAATGACCTTACCATTCCTGGAGTCAGAAAAAAAAAAAAACAAACAAAAAAACAGAAGGAAATACAGTGCTTGTTGAGATAAAAATGCGTTCCATCCACATTTCCTGGAGTAGCTCATAAAACACATTTTCAAAGAGAAGTTAGATTTGGCATTGATCTTGGAGTCTGAAGGCAGAAAGTAACTGTCCTCTACACTTACACTAAAAAGGTATATCTTTCAGTCCAGAAGGCTCGTAGATCTCAAGGAAAAAGGAACTTTTGTTTACTTGCTCTTGACCTCCTTCATGCCAGAAAACCATCTTTGGAGATTTCCATATTGAGCCAACTCAGCACACTGCTTATAGAAACATCCAGTCTTGGCCAAAAGAGCCCTTATAGCAGAAAACTTAGCACAGTCCTTTGTAATCTGCTCTGACAGCTTGTTAGCTTCATTTTAAAAACATAATCTTAAAAAAGGCAAGTTAATCCTTTCTTGAGCACTCATGCTTTTATCTCTTGGAGAGCCTGAGTTGGCTAGATTGAAAAGTCTGCTACTATGAGATATTTTTCTTTCATACAGAACAAATGGATCATGACTTAATTGCCTCTTAAACTTCTTCACTTGAGGTGTCTTAGTCTTTCATTTAGTCTTTCACTGAACAGAACAAGGTCATTTTCAAGGTGAGTCTTGCACATCTAATTTATATTGTCTCCAGTTTGTCATCGTTTGCAAAACTGAGTGTTAGATTTTGACACAGATAATGCTATTTCTCTGTTCTTTTTCAATATTAATAACAACCACCTCATTTCTTAGATCTTCTTCAGGAGTTCCTGTTCAGGTGATAAAACTGCAATGAACAAGATTAATACATGTGGGAAAATATTTCTTCATATTTTTATATGGAGGTGATGAAAGAAGCAAAGAAACCTCAGTCTCCTCCATTTCTCCATCTCTTTCTAAAATAATTTCACTAAAAGTCTGCTGAAGACAGGGAGGTTGCATCAGTATGGTACTTCCATGTTCTCTGTCTGCCACTTGGAGACAGCACCTTTAGTGGTCCTCATGCGTTTGGGTTCTGTGGAAAAGAAGAGCAGTGAGTGCACAAACTGAAGCCGTAATTACTTTGTATGAACTCTCCTTACACACCAGCAGAGTAAACTTTGGGAGGAATATTTTATAACAGGAGAAGGATCCTGCAGGAGCTACACATACTGAGAAGGTTGCTAATAAGGAGTGGGAAATAGTATAGAAGTTTTGGAATTTCTGACCATGATCAAATCTAATTCCTATGCCAGAAAATTAACATTTTTCCCCATCCCGTAATGCTTGGAATATCCACAGGAAGGTGACATGTCTGCTGACTGCAATGTCTGAAACTGTAAGGGAGGATAATTTGGGTGTGATTCTTAAGGTGATACATTTTTCTGTGCAGCTCTGATCTTGGAGTTCTTATGACAACAAATTTATGGAAAGTTAGATGATTCCTACCTGCACTTTCCAGTTTGCATTTCCCTCTTTGATAGCTCAGATCTGAGATCATAGAATTGGGACGTTACAATGACTTCTGCTAGGAACAAATAACTCTGAATAGGGAATATGTCAAAGCAAAAAGCCCTTAAAACACCTTAGTTCATTTGTTTGTAAGTGATGTCATCTCAGCCCTTATGAAAAGTTCTGTTCTAAATCCTTCTCTAGAATATTACAAAGAAAACTGTACCTTTCAGAAATGTGAATGCCAACTGAAAAAGAGGAGTTATGTTTTCCTTGAGAATTTATTTTGGGACAGTAAGGCCGATAGTTTTTGTAGACATAATGTACATATGGCAATTATCAAAACCAGAAAAGCTGATTCTAACATTGCGTACTCATATCGGGGCAGCCAAAGCTGAGATCCTTTGTCAGTTTTAATATCAGCCAGCTAAAGTCTACTAACCAGCCAGCTGCACGTCTCTTTAGTAGTATTTTAATTCATGTACTGTAATTAGGCTTGAATACAAAATATTGATTTAGTAGTAATTACATATGTGTGAGCATTAAGATAATGTTTCAGGAAATCTGCCTAGATTCAGCATGAGGTTCCAGATAATGAAATGCTCACTCTATTGCTGTGTAGAAGAGCTTTTAAATAAAACTTAGTCTATACTCTAACTAATATAAATTCATTTGATCCTGTCCTCTAACTTGCTTGGCTTGAGACACTCTACCAAAACTGAAATATATTCAGTGGTCGATCACAGCTAATTAGGATACGCCAGATTTTTAAATGGGTTTTGAGATCATTCAGGAAAATTATGTGTGAGACCTATAAGAAATAAGGCAGCATTTAAAGAGCACTGATTTATAGCCATAACTCTCATTAGTTGTGGAACTAAATATACTGCAGATAATCTTTCTGTTAAACAAATTTGTAACTACTCTGTTAGCTTTAAATATTACGCACTTTATCAACACACGCACACTGCAAGAACATGACATCCTGTGATTCCTGGGTAACTATTTTCCTGTTTCACTGTTCTTACAGTATTTTTGGAATTTCACATCTCAATATGTGCATAAATCATATTTTATATGCTTACATTTATACACAATAAGAGGCAGCCTTTTTTGTTGTAGTTACAAGTATATGCAAGTAACAGGTCTGGGCATACAGAAACATTTAGTCTTAACTTAGTTTTAATATAAACGGCTGGTTGGTAAACTTTATTCCAAAGATCTGTTACTGTAAAAAGGGGAACCGGTCAGAAAATGGCAGATATCCAGAGCAATGGTTTAGTTAAGGATCATCATGGCAATCAAATAATTCAGAACTGAAATAACAAATATACAATTAAATCAGACCTTCCACAGGAATACTAGTATTACCAGTCCAGGTGGTCTGCATGTAATTTGTGCCTTGAAACGTTTCATATCAGGGTAAGTGTTCTGTGTCTTCCAGGGGGAAATAAAATCATATTTGATTTTAAATTTGAAACATATCTGAACCTAGCCACTCATTTCAGACCCAGAGTGTTTGAGACACACGTGCTATTGTGGATAAGATAAAGTAAATGCTACTTGCAGAGGTGAGTACACCCTTCACATTGCCTCAGCCAGAAGCACCTTGAATAAATACTCTATCTGTTGCAACTATTTAGCAGATCCTCTGCTCTCTGCTTGTTGCACTTCAAGGGAAGGGGAATTCAGAAGGAGAATACATACATACATATATATATGTATATATTTGTATATATATGCATGTATGTATGTGTGTGTAGATATATATATACAAATACAGAAAATAAACCTAGTTTACATAAACTTTACTTGCATTCAAGGTAAGAAAGCAGATCTGAAGGTCTGATTGTGCTGTGTCTGCTTCCTTGTCAGGCTGGGAAAATCCCAAGGACAGGGGAATTTGTTTGACTCCACCTGAGCTTTGTAAAATATAGAGACTGCCAATTCTCCTGCTCCCCATACCCCTTCACATAGAAGAACAGCTACAGGTGAGAAACCGACGGTGAAAATCCACGTCTGGCTCTACTCTGTCAGAAGTTAGGAAAGCTGGAAAGGTGAAGCAGATGTGCAGCTATATATAATTCAACTGAGCTGGGCAACTCCCCCTTGCTGCAGGAGTCTCTAGCAAGACTTATAGGACATTTCTATTCTATTTATGCTTTCCAAGGCAGGAACAAACTGAGGAACTACAAACCTCCGGCTGCTGCACGGCTCTCTTACTCACACAGTAATATAGAAACTGCCGTGTCTAATCACATCAAATGTCCACCTGTGTGTCTCCCATGTCAGATGGTTGTCAGCTCTAGAGCTTTCAGAGGAGGAAAAAAGATTCCTGTAGTTGGCAAACTTAAGGTGACCTGCCCAGTCCCCATAACAAGTTTCATTTTGATGGCTATCTGTTAGCATAATGCTTAATATTTGAAGCATCAGGTGAAATATTCCTTTAAAATAAGAAGTATAGGTACATACAATATCTCTGAATTGCCTTGAAACATAGAAGATAGTTTTTACTGAAATAAATATTAAATGTGCTAAGCGTATTTCCAGAAATATGGAACAGCACTTAGTTAAAAAATCACATATTTAAATAAATATCTCTTTGGAGATTCATTGTGAATGTATGTTCAAAACCAGTAATGCGAATAATTTACCGGAAGAGATGACTTCATTGCAATAGGGAATATGTATTTTAAAGAAGCTTCCATATTCAAGCAGCTTCCGTATTCAAAAAGCTTCAAATAGCCCTAGTGAGTAACACATTTATCGTTCTACATTATGTCTCGCTGTGAACCTTTGCCTTATGATGAATATCATCTTAGATCCTCCTGAACAGCAATAACAAAGGTAGTAAATTAAACTTTCTAAAATTCAGTTTGACAAACCCCAAAGAGCTCACTTCCATGCATTATTCTGTGTGCCAGATTATGCTGTCACTGTCCTCCTTTTGCCTTGATAGTCATGCTGCATGAAGAACTGCCATTTTGATTGCTTCCCAGTGAGACACAATAGTTCTACAGAAAAAGCCTTGACTAGACTACCCCTTGCAATGAGCTGGCTTTGTTTTATAAAGGACAGTGCTTAGAGGGTTGCTAACTAGTCTCCTTATCATTAACACCAAAACACTAATGATGAAGTCTCCTTCAGGATTATGCTCTGTGGAGGTGCATGAGAGCACCCCAGCTGGGTAACAAAACCAGAGAGGAGGGTGCAGAGCCAGGGGAGGCAGCTTTCCAGAGGAGCTGTAGAGTGGGCACTACTGTCTGCAAACAGGGGGACCTTCAGGTCATGTTCTCAGCTTATGTGAGTGTTCATGTATGGTCATGTTTATGGGACAGAATTAGTTGTTTTCTGAGGAAGATGAGGAGGAAGCACCCTGGAGGGCCCATCATCTTCAGCATCAGACTGGCTGCTTGTTCTCTGAACTAAGCATCATGAGCTGAATTGCTCACTCACTGCCATTACAGGCTATTTCTTCTCTCCTTAATTTACATGCACTTTCTCTGAACAGGCTATTCAGAAAATGAGGAAGAGGAGAGAATAAATATGTTGTAAGAGAAAGACTGTATCATCAATTGAGAATGGTCAAAGAAAACACTTCTAAAATACAATTTACCCCATAATACACTTTTCAGACAAATCTCAAAACATACGGAGGCAAAACATCATACTATTATAGGAATGCAATGTCAGAGCAGGTAAAATAAAGTGGGAGAGAAAAGCAAGGTAGGTGTTAAAATCCCTAGCAGGGGATTGTCTGACACTTTTCTAGCTGGGAAGAATGAACGAAATATCCTTCCGAGAGTGTCAGTGCCACAAATACAGAGACAGACATCAGTTAAAATCAGGTTTGGGACCTCGGGCCTCCCACAGGTGTAATCCTTTGATGTGCTGAACAGGAGTGTATCTGGAGTTGGTCAAGGCCTCCCTATGCTATTAGAAATGGAGGGGGCTCTTGTTGTCTTTGTTCCACAGCTGCTGGGGAGTTCAGCAGCGGGGTGGGAGCTGACCCTGCCAAGAGGTTGTCCCTGGTGCATCCCTGGAGCTGTCATGGTCAGCCCAGCCTGTGACAAGGAGAGAAGATGAACTCCCCTCAGTGGCCAGGTGGCTCCGTCCCATGCGGCTCTCTCTGTGCCTGAGAAGACACAAAACCAGCTGGCTGCCACTTGCTTATATGTTAAACCATAGTGCAGGAGAGCACTGAAGCTGTTAGCGTCCCCTGGCACCCCAAGGAGGTGCCGCTGCCCCCTCACTGCTCCTGCACAAGGAAGCGCCTGATTTCCCCAAGCACACCTGGATGGTGCAAACTTTGGTCCTTGCAGTCATCTCCTCTCCATGGCCATGGTCTCCAATCTGGGAGCAGTGTTCAGCTGCTGGGCCTCAGGCCAGCAGCAGGTGCAGATGATGTCTGAGTTTGGCTGTGTCCATGCCCAGCAGTTTCTGTCCCACAGTGAAAGGGGTGTGTGCAGGACGAGTGCTTGCCTGGTGGCCCTGATGACTCCCACAGGAGGAGGACAGCATTGCTGGGCTGAAGCTGAGCCCTTGCAACATCCCTAACCACAGCCTCAGTACAGCAGGATGAAGAACCAAAAATTTCATTTGCCCCAGTTTGTTCCTTAGACTCACTTCAGGATAGGCTTGCTAATATCTGTCTCATTGTCCCTCCCTGCTTTATACATTCCCTAGTTAGTACTGGACAGCAGCAAAGCTAAAAGCTGCCCAAAAGAACAAATGTTCTATTTCTCTTGGCTTAACCTGGGACCACCATCCTCAGCCCACCTGGGCATGTGCGTCCACCAGCCCTCTTGCTCGCACTTTGCAGGTGTGACCTAGGGGAGCCCAGTCCTTGCACTGTCAGGCTGCTGTTTGCATCAGGCAGAGGCACAAAGAGAGACAGAGGTGGCTGTTTGGGAAGAATGAGCCTGAGGCTCCATTTACAGAAGGATTATGCACCAGCATATTTTGTCAGAGGATGTGATTTTTTTTTTCCTCCTTTGTCTAATGATGCCAACGCAGTCCCTCAAGTGCACACAGCTATATCAGTATGAAGGTGCTTGTGTTGGCATAGTTTACTCCTTTCTGTAATTAAGGCAGCAGAGTTTATGTTCCTTAATTAGGAAGAGAATGTCTCCAACTCTCCAGTCAACTATAAGAAAGTGCACACATTGCTGTCCCAGCTTCTTGTAACTAACCCATGAGGTTTTCAACATCTTTTCAGTGCTGATTAGGGAAAAGAGACAATAAGGAAGGACTGTTTCTCATGATTTTTATGAGCAAGATAGGCATTCAAAAGCATGCCACAAACAAATAGCAAATTGCACAGTTGGACCTGACTTTAAATCAGTTTTGGAGTTAAAACATAAATAAGTAAGGCCTGGCTTAGAGTACATGCTGCTTGGTAAAACCAGGAGGGCAGCTTGGATGGTGGGACAGAGGAAGAAGGAAGGTGCTGCAAGCAGCCTTCAGCCCTCCAGCTGGGAGGTGGCTGGAAAAGGAGCCAGCTGGACTGATGAATGCATCAGTGGAGTGAAATGCAGTAGGAAGAAGACAGATGAGCTGGCCTACATAGACTACTTTCCTTTGATAGCAGCAATCAGTTACCTATGGTGACATTCCAAGCCTCCATGTTTTCAAAAATTCACCTCTGAGCTGTTCCGAGCAGAAGGGAATCGTGTGGTTACCCTCTGCTGTGCTAACAGCTCTTCACACCCAGGCAGTTCTCAACAGCATCTCTTTTGGCGAACAGGTACCCACCGTTCACAGTCAGCAGAGGTAAAGATGGCAGCACAGTTAACTTGGGATGGCTTTGGTTTGTGAACCAGAAGAACAGACAAAATATCTGATTTTTGCCTGTTTGCATTTGACACCTTGAGACTCATTTTTCTTCTACACCTTTAACCTGTTAGCTTGAAACATAAGATGTCACCATGATAGAAAACATGCAGGAAAGCTTTAATTAAAAGAGTGTTAAAACAACATTGGGAACAGTAATTTTATGTATTTAGTGTGACATGAGTACTTTTTCTAATACTGTAAGCCAGAAGAAAATGTCATTTTAAGTTGATATTATAGTTTGTATCCCACATCATATATAGTTTCAATAATTAGGTTTAACAAACCTAATTCTTGCAGCAAATGCTATGCATGAAACAAATTAAAAGTGTTAGCCTCTCTGACTAATGGCTAATCAAATTAAACACAACGACCTGGCGAGGATCAGAGGAGCAGCAGCAGATGGAGGCACCTTGTAGCCTTATTCAGCACAAAGGGAGCACAGGGCTACTCCTGAAACTGCAGGGGAGGATGGTTGCTCCCTTGTCACTGGTGGGACACCCCAATGTGACTCCCTGCTCAGAGCCTGTGTGTGTGAACAGCTCACGAACTTGAAGTGGGTCTGGCTGGTCCCTCAGCTCACAAGGGAAATTTTTAAAAAATTTCCAACTGAACATCTTCCATTGCACACTCCTGTATAGAGAAAGATTCCTCACCTTCAAGGGTACGTTATTACAGAAACTTCTGCCAAGTGGAATTTGTACAGCATGTTACCAGGACATTTTATCTGTCATGAAGCTAAGATTAAACCAATAAAAAGGCAACAACATTTATTATTTAGAAAATTATGCATGATCTGGTTTTATAAACTCCCTGTTTATCAACTGGTTCTTTAAAATGTGGAGTCTTTTCTGTCTCGTTTAAAGCCAGAGAATATTGCCTTATGATCTCCAGGTAGATAAGGGCAAATTACATTCTTCAGCTTGCCCAGAAGAAGGAAACACATAAACAGGTCCAGATTACAGATTTGTAGACAATGATCTAAATTACCAAGCCATTGATAGCAGATGAGGTATATGGTATTAAATACCAGCATGAAAAATAGATTGATGGGTTTTTTTCTGGAATATTAAAATTCTCCAGGACAGTTTTTTTCGGGAGGTAGGACATTTTGTCTCTCATTTTACAAATGTGGTGCGAAATGAAAAGAGGAAAAACAGTCCCCACTCCCTCCTCCCCTGGCTCTCTGAGGAGGAGACTCATCGTGGCACATACAAGAAAAACAGCCACCCACACACTGGAGTCCTTCAAGCTGAAAGCACCTGACAGGAATTTAAAAGTAGGTTTTCAATGGTGAAGTTGGCAGAAATCTACATAAAAACAGTTCTTCAAGGGAGGGTATTATGTGATATGAATTAGATGAATGTGTTGAGCTCCTCCTTTTTTAAACTGTGGAGTCTAAAATTAAATTATTGTTATGATCAAATATTTTGTTCGAAACAGCTCATGCTTGAAGACAAGGAATAACAACAAGGAAAATATAGGGGAACATAATATATTTTAATAAAAGAAAGTTTTCCTATCACTCCAAATCTTGAATTTCTAGTATTAGAAATCTGGGTGCTAGCTGCTTGAGTCTTCAAAACCCCCACTATACACAGAGAGAGCAGTATCCCTAAAGCATTTAAAAATTAAATACATCAAATGAAACAGTAAGAAAATACGGACATAGCAAGTCATTTATTTGATCTTAAAATCATTTTGTAAGAGAAGGTGAAGCATCTGCAGCTTTTCTTTTAGAAACAATGATATTCTGATAAGAATTACACCTGGTTTTCCGAAAGCTTTTCAGAGTCTTCATATGAACATCTTTGGAGCATTGTATTTCTTATCCTTAAGACCATACAGCTACATTAAATACATTTTGCTTCTGAATCAGTTTGTTTTTCTGTAATGAAGGTGAAAGAAAACAGTTGCTGCCATTTAAGATCCCACTTAAATTTTTCATTGCCTTTGTATGTTTTATGTAACCTGAATTTAAGTAGCTTTCTTGACTTTAATTTTTCTCCCTATTTGAAGCCAAGCAATAACCTCTATATTTAATTTGTTTTCTCTGCAGTACAAAGAAATTTTTAAATGGCTTACTGATTTGCAGATTATTGATAACTGAATCTGGCAGATAATTTCAAGCTAGCTTCAATGTTGGACTTGATCTGGATCTTCCATATGCCAATGGCACACCCGTGTAAGTCCTTCTTGGAATGAGTTTCCTCTGATTGACACCATTCGTAAGTAAAATGAAAACTAGATTCTATGTTGCTCCACCTGTTGTGAAAGCTTTCTTCAACAGCACCAGCTCAGCACAGCTTTCTTGTGAAGTATCTAAGGACAACTGAGGTTTCTTTTGCCTACCACCTCGTGTATAGATTAACCCATAAATCACTGGTGTTAACCCTGAAATTCAAATTGCCATGCACACTTCCTGAGGCCAGACTTTCTGAATGCCTGCAACTGATTAGTGGTAACTGCAGGTGACTCAGTGTGGCTTCTTACCCATTAATAAGGAAAGCACAGATTGCTCAATTATTTACATGCATAATAACAATTCCAAAAGGTCCTTATCCTGGCATTCACAGAAAACAATTCCTCTTAACTACCATCTTCCTTTTATCTGTACTATGTGTCTTTCCCAAGTGAGGAGCACAGTAAGAAGTGCATTTGTTTCTTGCTGAGAAAAGATGTATGTCCAGTCCTTAGCTATGCCTTTCGGTGTCACAGCTGTGCAGACACCTCTGCCTCTAATGGCAGCAAGGCCCCTGGTGGCTTTGCAAATGAGAAGCACACTCAGAGATATTAAACAGGAAGGTTTTTGTGATTTGACTAGCTGGAAGTCCTCTCAGCAGTATTGACTTATTAGCTTGTCACCTGCAGGCAAATGGAAAGAATATATGCATTGTTCAAAGCCTTATCCTGGGGCTCTCTATGCCTATAACTATGCCTATAACAGCTCCTGCCTTTTCATATGCCAGTATCTCTGTAATTACAGATCCATAATCACAGATAAGTTTCAAAAGCTTGGGATTTTCTGGGGTATTTGTTTCTCTGGGGTTAGCTGTTACCTGTAACCACGTACGATTGACCAGTGCACTCTGGCTTATTGCTTTCATCCTGACTGATGCCAGGATTCAGGCTTTTTATCACTATGATGAAGAGAAAGTGTGTGGGGAGGAAGGTGTTGGTGGGGCAGGATGATATCCTATGTCTTAAATGCAAACCCAGGTTACTACTGTCTCACAAATCAGTCTTATGCACTCATTTCCTACATCAGCTGCAAAAACATTGATATACACCTTGTTTCAAAGGAGCATTAGGTGAAACCACTGTTACCACAGCGCTGTACCGCATATGATACTAACTAGGTTAATTAAATTCCTCTTCATAATTGTAATCCTCGAGAGTATGTGTATTCTCTTATCTTTCAAGGCTTTTAGTATGGTTCCTATGTTGTAATCGGACCCCAGTGTCAAATGGAGCCTCACTGTGTTAGTCACAGACACCAACCTGGCGATGCTGCTCTGTACCCGACCCTTCTCACATGTTGAACAGAGAAGAAAAGTGCTTGAAAACTTGATACGTAAGATTTGTAATACCAAGCTCTCATGCATTTTTGTATATCCAACTATCACGTTTACAGGATCCTGAAAATTAATTCATTGTAGCTCACTCTTTATGGATTTAGTTACAAAAGGATGGGGGGATAACTGTAAAGAAAATCTATTCCTGCAAGTGACAGGCCATTCTCTTTGAGAGGTGCTTCTTAAAAGCACAGAAAATCAACTGACAATCCTTGTATTTCAGGTTTGAGTCTTTTTTTCATGCCACTGAGAACCAGAATGATACCACTCGTGAAGTCTTCCCCACTCTAACACAGTGCCGCACCACTAGAACATGTTTGCTTTTGACAATAAAATCCCAGCTCTTGTTTCTTGAAGGTATGTAATTTCTTGTCTCTAAGAAATACTACTTCTGCCCAGTGGAGCAGAGTTTTGGAGGAAAGATTAAAGAATTACATGGAACTTAATGAAAAATAAGAGAATTGGTCTTTATAACTACTTTAAATTATGTCTTGTGGACTTTCTAAATAACATATGTGATGAAAGGCCTGAAAATTTAAATAGCAGTTAGAACATGTGCAATTTTAATTTCTAGTCTCATAAAACTCTAATCTTAGGAAACTGTCTACTAAGATATAGGGATTTTTTTTTTCTCTCATTTTAAGCCTCTTCCAGAAGTGAGTTATGGATCACACTGCAGCACATTAGCTGTCAGTAAAATTTGGCAGCCCTGCCACAGGACACACATTCTCTTTTATGTCTTTATAAAATGCCCTATAAACAAACACGATGAAAGATGACTTATATCAGAGGTCTTAGCCCATAAAGAATGCCAACATAGCCACAGGATGAGTTCCAGAGTATTTAATTTCTTGTAGAGGGGGATGAGTTGATTGGTGTTCGTTGGGCACAGGGCAAATTGCCAGGGGAAGGTGTTTTTTTAAAAAATCTCTGCCTGCCATTATTCATTGTGCCGGGATGAAAATTTCCAACACTGCATAAACTTCGTATCTGTGCTTGGGCATTTGGCATTTCCACAGCATAACAATATAAATGATCTATTAATTTCGAGGGTTGTTACACTTTTTCCCTATTTTTAGAAAGGTTACTAAGGAGAAGAGGTAAGTCCTTGAATTTTCTTAATCAGTCTGACTGCAGACCTGAGTATGACATGGACACTACAAAGATATCTTTGATAGATGTTATGACGTCATGAGCGTGGTCATTTTATTTCACTTGCACCATATTCTGATACAGGTGAGATAAGGTAGCCATGACGCTCAGCAGAAGGAATGTGGTACTTTACAGAGGAATTCAGCTCATTTAAGAAGGTACCTATAGTACTTATGATATGTACTTATGATGAAAGAGAGTGGCCACTCTTCTTTTAAATCCATGTAAGTCTGTAATGGGAACTAAAAAAGTATTTCTGATCTCATCTCATCAGGACTAAACTGCAAAGTCTGAATTTCCAGTAAATAAGATCTCAGATGAAAACACCCTTATTTAAACTAAATCTAAAGCATCTAGTGCCTGAGAAATGGAGGGGACATGTACACATGCAATAAGAGGAAATAGTTCTTTTGAGGAGAGGATAGATGCGTAAGTGACACTGCCACCCCTCAATATCAAAGTCCTTGATAGAAGATGAGATTGAAGAATAGCTATAAAACTTGGCTAAGGTTTTGTCTATAAAAAGATAAAACTACCCATAGCTTTTCAAGAGTCTGGTAGCTGACTTTGAGAAACAAACAGAAAGGTTTATTTAATTTATCAAGACAAATTTCCATAAATTTTTTCCCTGTGTATGTGTGCATATATATAGATCTTAAATCGCTTTATCTCAGAATTTACTAATAAAAAGCCATGAAATTAAGAGAAAGCATAAAATTGAAATAAGCATGATAAAGCACAGTGTCTGATAAAACTGTTGTCAAAATAATTTTGACCAGACTCAGTGCCACAAAAGGTTGTTGAGAGTCAGCAGTGTGAAGCAGAGTGTATCTGACCCCCTTGGGATTACAGACTGAAGAGGGTATGACTAGTTAGTTTAGCAGCATTTGCCTCCATTACAGCCATTCTCCGTCTAGTAACAGCATTAAGCAGAATTGTACCTGGCCAAGGATCTGGCAATGTATAAAATGCATCTACATATGTATGCCTGAAGGAGCAAACTGGATGATAGTACTATTAGCAGCATGTTTAGACAATACCCCAAAGAAGAAATAGAAGAAAGAAAACTGCATTTGTGCATACAGAGAGGAAAATCACACAAATGATACAACATTGAATATCTCAAATTACCTGCAGTCATTTATTGTTTAACTGTGTGTCTATAAAAAGGGTATTAGAGAAGATATTAGGTCATTTGGCTTGTAAATGGGGCTTTTTATTCTAATCTCATTAATTTGAAAACTGGCAAAATAACCGGGCTTGTTTATCTCTATTTAACTACTTTCTTTTACTACACTTTCCCTTTCCTTTTCCCCCCTTTCCCTTCCCCTTTTTTCCTTTTCCTTTTGGAAAGCTTCATTAACATTGTGCACATGCAAGATTAAGGTAGGATCCTGGCTGAGGTTGCTGTACTTGGGCAGGGGAAAGGGAGGTGGTACCAATGCAGTTCTCCACTTCCAGTTGTCCCTTGTTCTCTTTTGCCATCACCTCAAGGGCCCTCCCTTTCACCAGGCACCCATCATCAGTATCGATGGCTCCTCAGAAAGTCTCTGCCTTTCCTGCTTTTGCAGAGGCTGTGAATGACCTTGAGTTTACTCCTCTTCATCTTTTTGCTCCTTTTGTCTTCTCAGTTGGCAGGTCTGGATTTGGGGGTTTCACAGCTTAGGATGCAAAACATCTCTGTGGAAATTCTCTCCTGATGCTGATTTCTCCTGGTTCGTGTCTGTCAATGCAGGCTCCAGGCTTGCTAGATTCCCAGGTGAACTTCTACATGTTACTGTATTCATGTTTATAGTCCAGTTTACTGTTAGATGTTCAAAAATCTCTCTTCTTCTCCCTATTTCTCTCTCTGCAGAGGATCTTGGTTTCTTCCAGGAGAATACCAAGAAATATAACCTGGCTGTTCCTGTCCTTCAAGGTCTCTTCCATTCCCTGAACAGCCTCTCTTGTGATGTATGTAAGAAACTCTCTTATCTATTTTTTTTTCTTCTTTCAGCACACCGTGATTATCCCACAGTAGTTACTGATTTATCATTTGTAATTTTCTTGTTTTCTTTCTGATTTTCCTTAACCTCTTCCTGCTCCTAGGTTCCTTTCCCCCTCCCAATATATCTCACCTGAAGAAGTGAGAAAAATAGGTGTCATGAGTATACCACAGGTATCATCTCTAAGCTTGTATAACAGAGTTTCTCTATTCTTATTCAATCATAGGCTGTTACTAATCCAGCATCCATGTCTTGTAGTTTTTTGAAACAACTCGTGCCAAAGTCTTCAATGACTGCTTTTGTGCAAATACCTGGCACTTTAAGAACTCTGCATCCTCTTCAGCCTGCGATAACTTTATCCTCAATTCCCTGGCCTTCCTCAGCTTTTCCTTCTGGATCTATTTGTAGTCACTCCTTCAGCATGTATTACAGCAGTTCCCCTTCTGGCTGTTTTGTGGGGTCTTACTGCATTTCCCATGCTCCCGAAGCACCTTGACAGCTTCCAACACAGAAAATGTGTATAGCACAGAAATCTGTTGCCATAAAATTTTAATTCAGTGTTCCTGGTTTTAGTAATAATTATGGATTAATACCAGGATAAATATATAATTTATTGGATAAATAAGTATACAGAATCAATAGCACACAATAATAATGGGTTATTTTCAGCTGACATTGCACTTTCTCTGCATCATTAAGGTTTACATTAATTTTCATTCTCTTATCTATTAAATGTTCCTTAGATACATAATGCAATCAGGTTCCATTAAAAAATGGAACTGAAATTCTTCTCAGTATTGTTTTATTCATGAGTGACTTGAAAAATCCTTAAAGACTGGACTAAGATCAAACACTTTAGGATAGTGTCATGTCTACAAGGACTTTTTTTTTTTTTAGGTTAGAAGAGATACTCAGAAAACAAGTTACTCCCTTTTTTAACTAATGTGCTCCTTCTGAGCCCACTCACTGATTGGTCTCATTTTAAAAATCTGCACGTTAACATCCTCTGTTAAATTTGAATTGGGCCATTTAAGAAGTGCATAGGAAGTAAGTTATTTTACTTTAGATGATAATCACACTTAGAAAGCTTGGACAGAAGGCAACATAAAAATGTAATATAGTTGCTTTAAAAGCTAAAATTTCTTTTAAAAATGTCAGTTTATGAATTTCTATCAGTCCACAGAACGGGAAAGGAGACATTCCAACCAACAGAAAGTGTACCAGGGAATAATAATTTTTTTTAAAAAGCTGTTCAGTTAAAAGGAAATAATCTGAAAGCAATAATGCCAAATGGAAACATACAAGAGAATGAATAAATTGCTTTGTAAATTAGACAGCCTTTTCGCCCAGTAAGACCATTAATAGTGGCTGTTTTCATTATAATTATCTTATTTTGCAATGTAAAATTATACTGAAAAGGGACTGAGACAGAGTACTCCTTACAGAGAAGATACGGACCATAATGACTTTCTTTAAAAAATAAAAACAAAACCCAACCAATAATGATTTTAAGTGTTGTAAGAAGCTAATGAGAACTTTTCAGGATGGATTATTTATTGGTTGAGGAATATAGTTTGTGACTGGCTCATCTTGAACTCACTCTTTCACCATACTGGGACATTTTAGACGTTGCGGATTATAACGTCTCCAATGTATCCTATTACCAGCTATTGAAATGCCAGCTTTGACTTTTATCTTACTAATTTTGTCAGCCCTATGAAAAGATACAGATAGATACAATATTTTTTTCTGTATTATTTTCAACATTACAAAGTCCTCCCAAGTATTTTGAGCCCCCAAAGTCTTAACTGATGATGGACATGTTAATATCAAGGAATAAACTTTTAACACCTACCAACTCATCAAGTATCTGATGTGTTTTTCTGAATATTTCTGAAGAAATTCTGAAATGTTTTCTTCTAAGAGCTGATATAGATGTTTTTTCCTGACAAGTGAGAACATATGAAGTTGCAGACAAGTTGTGACCTGTAAGTTCCTTACACGTGGACTGAAAAATACTGTGACAAAGATGTACTGTGTAGTGGTTTGTTTTTTTCACCTCTCCTCTAAAGGAGTTCTAATTTTGGGAGCTCTGTTAGTCCAGGTTAAATATTGTGACATTCCTCCAAAGAACTTAAAGGAATATCATAGTACAGGAGGTAGTAATTAGATCAAATTAAATGGGACACTCATTCAGGAAATTAAGGAGCCAACCCATTTCAGAGTTAAGAGCATCTGGTAATATAAAGGAACATAATTCACTATGAACAATAGGTTTTCCAGATATTTTCATGTTAAATAGTTAATACTACAGAGGAAAAAGAAAGGTTTTTTTTTCTTTAGAGATTTGTACCAACACATTTTTCATTACAATGCTTCCCATATGTAAGATAGCCCCCATTTTTAAAAATCAACATTTTATCCTTTCCATCTGTATTATACTGCATATACTCTCATATTTTCTTTCACAAATAAATACCTCTTCTTATATTAAAGTTTATGTACTCTAGTGGAGTAATAAACAATTAAACTATAAAACTACTAGAATATTTTTTAAGAAATAGACACAATTAAATTTCTTTCTATACAGGTGAATCTAGCTGTCACGGTTTAAAGCTGGGCTGGCTATTAAACCTGCGGCAGATGCCCTCTGTTATCCCCTCCCCCCTCCCCCCAGAGGGAAAGGGAAAGGGAAAAGGGAGAGAGACTTCTGGGTTGGAAAATTAAAACAGTTTTAATAAACTATAATAATGAAAAAAAAGTATAATAATAGTAATAGAAATAATCAAATATATACAAATATATATACAAAACCAAGATTGAGCTCCCTTGAAGTCAGCCACGTCAACACCGGCACTGCAGGGCAGGCTCCGGGAAGGCCCAGGCTGGGCCTAGCGATGGTCGAGAGCTGGATTCAGGAACGCACGGATCGGGATCGGGGGCAGCAGGAAAACAGTCGGAGTCCTCCCTGGACACCGGCCATAGCAGAAAAAAAAAAGTGAGACCCTCGTGATCCCCCCGCTTTATACTGAGAATGACGTGTATGGGATGGAATACCCTTGTTGGTCAATTTTGGGTCACCTGCCCTGTCCGCTCCCCCCTGCAGCTGCGACCCCCCTTCAGCTCTTCACTCGTAAGCAGTGAGGAATTCAGCAGTGACCTTGGTTTCTCTCAAGAACAAGTACAGTAAGAGCCTTTCTGCACAACATCCCTACCGGTGCTTCAGTGATAACTACAAACTTCAAGCATTATCAGTCCTGGAAGCAGACACTGTCTGCGAAAACATGCAGTTAGTTTCAGAAAGTGCAGTTACTTAGAGGAGACTTAGCTGAAAGTAAAAATCACTGAAAGGAAAATCGGCAAGGTGTTGTTGAGGTGGTATTATCTCTTCCTTTTAAATGTAGTTAGCTTCCGGTAGAAGTCATTCATTATTAGTCCAGTGGTTTATTTGTTCAAATATTGTGGGAAGTATGTGACAAAAATTGCTGACAGAACTTTAAGTTAGCTTTTAAGATGTCTCTGCTTTGAGCAGGACATTGGACAAGATGCCATCCAGATGGTCCCTGCAGATAAAACATTATAATTCTAGGATTTAAATTTCCAGGAAGGGAAATCAGAAAGTGAAGGGTGTGACCTCAGCAAAAAGAAATAAATATTGAAATGTTTTACTATGCCTTGGTAGTTGAAAGAATGTGTAATAATAGAAATTGATATAGAAGAGACTTGACAGAACTCCTATGGAAAAAGCAAGAAAAAAGAATAAAAAGAGGGAAGAAGAATGTTAAGGCATTGTAAAACACTATACAAAACCAAAGAAATTGCTGTATTGCGTCACATAAAGGATCATCTAGGTAGGTAATACCTATTTAGCAATGGCCATTTTCTAGAATCAGCCTTAGAAGAGACCTAAACATAGCTGCTTAGGCATACATTATCATTTATTAATTAAATTACTTATCCTTAAACAGAAACTCATTGCATCTATGAATTTTTTTCTCTCTTCATCTAGAACATAAAAAGTGGGATCTCTTTTTCTTTTATGAGCATCCTGATCTTAAATGAAAAGGAAGATCAGTTAGAAGTTATTCCAAAGCCCAGTTTTGAGTAAAATGGGATTATGCTGAGAATGTGGGATTCCTAAACGAAAACAGTCAGATACTAAACACAGATTGCACATAACCTCAAAGGAACCCCATAACTGACATTTGAAACTGAGGTCAAAAGAGGACAAGGAAGGAAACACAGTCAGCAGTAACATGTCTGGTACGACAGCTGGGGCCGAAGATAAACATTGGGCGCAGATGTGCAAGCCTGAGCTGTGGTGGAAAAATAGAGTATCTTGCTGTAATAAGATCCACGCTTTTTTGAGTTTCCTTGTGGAGGCATGCTGTAGGGCCACAGCCAGTCGACTGTCATCCACTGCCAGGGAGCAAGAGTGTCACTTACGCCAGAGACCTTCAGGCCTCGGTTGATGCTGCCAGTAGCAGCCTGGCAAGCTGCAGTTCTGAAGCTATAAAAATCATTGACATTCTCTAAAGAAAAAAAAAAAAGCCCAGGAAGACCTTGAAAATGTGCTGTTATCAAGTTCATTCATGTAAGTATACCTTAGTAGTACCTAGTGCTTTAATTTTGTAACAGGGAACATTCAGAATATGAAGTGAGGATCCTGTCTTGTAGGCTTTTGTTTCAGTGTTGTTCTTTTCATTTTCTAACTGGAAATTATCGTTCAGGAGTAATGAGTTAGGCACAATGGTGGGCTTAGCTGCTTCTCTTGTATCTGAAGACACATTAATTGCTTTCTCCATTCAGTTGTGGTTAGGCTTGAACAGGGAAAAGAAAATAATCCTATAGGCAGTTTAGGAGGCTGGGCACATGTCAATGGAGGAGAAACTACAGGTTACCACTCCTGTAGTACATGCCTAAGTGAAACTGAAACCACAATATCCTTGGCTTACTGATAGTTCTCATTTTGCAGAACAGCCTCAGATATCTTAAATATAGTAATCTATGAAATTATCTCCTAAGAAGCAGTGGGGACTTATGTACTATACTTATTTGAGGTGATTTTCATTTTCAGTTATGTGCTGTTGTTTTTTTGACTGAGGAAGGCAGTGAAAAAGAGAAATTTACTGAGCAGGTTTTTTGCACACTCATTTTCCCAGGGTTAATTCTTGATGAGTTAACTTGTTAATCTTGAAAAAGAACTCTTCCATAGTTTTGGGTTTGAAATCTTTTGCTGCTCCTTCTATTCTTCGTTGAAATGAAAGGAGGACGATTATTACTGGAATCTTGGTTTCGGAAGTAAGTGGACATTTTATCTTCATTGTATATCTATATCAGTGTGTATTGTGCAAGTGTCTGCTAAGAGCTGGTAAACATCATAGGATGACTCGATGCTTTTTAAACTTCATACAAAATTTGAGGTCATTAGTAACATTTTTTTTTAATTGCAGTGTAATAATTTAGAAGAAAGAATCATTTTTAAGAAAGGAATCAACAGCTTTACCTTGACTGACTTAATTTTTTATTCAGTGTAGTATTAGACAACAGTTTAAAATAGAAGGATGAGTGATAAAAATTCCTAATATAATTCCATCTGCTATTGTAAAGCCTGTGTTTGGTTCTACCCTCTCATCTGCACAAGGATAATTAATATGTGTTTCTAACCACCCATTCCTTCTGTTTCAAAAGAATAAAAGAGGTAGCACTTAAACAGGTGCTGAGCTGCACGAAAGTAGTATTTTTGGTGATCAGAAATGGCAGAGGAAAAAAAAACCTAATGACAAAAAAATGAACATTAGCAGTTTGACATTTTGAAGTGTCTGAATGACACAAAGAACAAGTGCACCATTATACAAACTTGTTTCCAGAAAATAGATTGAAGAAAATTGCTTAGAATGAGTTGCTATCAAGTTGAGTTACAGGGAAAAATTAAAAGAGCGTTTATAGAGCAGTCACTGAGTGAGGCAGTACATTAAGACTCCTGAGCAACCATTTATCTTAGGGTGAGTGTGATATAATGAGGTGGGTCAGTTATTCATGAATAATATATATATTTACCTAAAGGTGGTAAACATAATGAAACAAATCTTTCCCTTCTGAAGGCAACTTGTTAAATCCTTCAGGAAAACTGTTGGCAGAGAGGTTATCTCTGAACATCAGAAGCAGTTCTGTTCCCTCAGGATTCTTCTCTCACCTGTAATGTTAACTCCTCAGACCTGCTCTGTGCTACTCCATCTTTTGCTGGAGTAGCTACCTCACTGAGCGATGTGAAAAGAATTGCTCGGCTAACAGTTGGCAAAAGATAAATATATTAAGTCTTTATTGTGGCATAACTTCTTATGTTTGGGGATATGGCTAAACTATGATGATAATTATTCCTTGCTTCTAGTAGCAGAATCAGCGACCACAGTATGCGGCTGGTACGTGACTGAGCTGAGGTTGCTGCACTGATGTAATTGTACATCATGCACATTGGACCTCATTAATAGTGATATTTAACTATTCTGCTATGTCTATTTTAAGTGCAGGAAAAAAAAAGATTTTTTTTTAAATTTACTTTTATCCTCACTATTCCAAAATGTTATGTAATTAATATATTCTTAACTGTTACACAGACCTGTAAGTTTTGTCAAGCAGGTTCCAAACCCAGAAGAAATCAGAAGAGAGGAAAAACCAGCAGCTCTGTCAGTTAAATGACAAATGGACGTCATTACTGGCAGGTTGTTTTCCAGTTAACCAAGTATTTTCGGTTCATAAGATGAGAAGTTTGGAAGTAGAGACCTAGTGCAGCAGCAAGTTCTCCATGTCCCCTGTATCAAAGATTAGTAAAATACAGCATTAGATTAATAGACAAAATACAGGATTCTGTGTGGTATATTAAGGAACATTAGGACCTGAAGTCTAGGAGCTGCATTATTCATTAGATGCATGCTTTTTAGCAGAAAATAAGGACTTCCTTATTAGAGCATTCAGTGGTACATGAAGAAATAATTACAGATTCTGTCATTTATTTTACCTGGAGAAATGTTTGTTGTTTTAAAATGTGTGTTCTCTGAAAGGCATCCCACAATTAAGTGCTCCCCCATTCATGTTCGCGGATCAAAACTGTGAAAAGGCTTGCCCCATGAGAACAAGAACAATAGCTACCACATTGTGTGCATTTATTTTCAGATGAAAAACACTGTTGTCTCTTCAGTTAATAATCTCTGCCAATTTGGCCTGATTGATTTACTGCACATCATTTACTGCTGCTGTCCAAATAATCTCTATTCATGCCAAAAAAAAGACAGAGTCAACAACTGTAATAATAGTGCGCTTGTTTTAAAACCACTCCGAAAAGAAAAGACATCCTGAGTTCAGAGGGATCCTGAAATAAATACTGTTAATGAATGGCCTTCCCAGCTGTATGCACTATGGCAAGTGAAAGACCTCCCCAAGAGTGTTGCATAACCAAGCTTCGATGTCACTGTCTTCCCAGGCATACTCCTTGCTTGGCGTTGTTGATACCAGTGCAATTGCACAGGGTACGGGTTAGTGCAGAGTTGGCCCCAATATCTCTACTGAAGCCAAAAGGCTTTATCCCCATAGACTCACTGATGCTGAAGAAGCACAAGATAATTTTCACCTACTTCAGCTCTAGTTCATCTAACCCAATGGGAGTAAGTAGTTATGCAAACTTTGAAAAGCAAGAGCAAAGAGAAAATGAAGTGCTGTAACTTTTCACTGATGCTTTTATGCTCTAGATTAGAATAGTTACTCTCTCTCTGAAATAATGATAACTTTATGTGTCTTTCATAAGGGCATTCCACATTTTCAGAGGAGACCGAATTTTCTTTCACTCTTTCCTCGGCCCTGGACCTCCTACAGTGGGATCTGATTTGGCGTCAGTCTCCGGTAGGCTACCCACGCCATCTGGAGAAGAGGCTTTCTGCAGAGTGAATGGAACAGCTGCAAGAGTGTTTTTAGGGAGGGAAATGAATAATGTGGCAATAGTTGTTTTGCAGCCATTGGAGACTTTCTCCAAGCGTCAAGGCACTGATTTCACTCCCTATTGAACTGAGGCAACTCCGCTCATTACACAGACAGCTTTTTATAGCAGAGGGTGTTGGGATCACTGGACTTTTCAACTACTGCCAGAGGCTTTATGCAAGGGCCACTATATTTCCACGGTTTTGTAAGATCTGCAAAGTATTATTGTTTAAAGCCTCCTTTACAATGGAGACCCTAATCAAGATCAGAGATGTAGTGAGTTGTATTGTGGATGACATCATTTATCTTGAACAACAAATATTGTAAGAAGAAGAGATGAGTATCTGCCAAAAGGATTAAGGATGCAGGAATATTTTTCGATTAACAGGAGATTTATTTATCAAAAAATAAAATTTCACTAGGAACTTCTGAGCTTTTATAATGAAGATGCAAAAAGTAGTATTTTGGTGCCCAGTAAAGCACACACTGAATTTAAACATTTTGATGAAACTCTTAACATTTCACAGAGAAAAATCCCTGCTCCAGTTGCTCTGGAAGTGAAATAAAAACATATAGATTGAGAGAAATCTGGAGTTGCAGATCTTGTTGCTGCAGCTTGGAAATCATTTCCATTTGGTAAATATTAGACCATTCCTCCTGAGTCCTGAAGAAGGATAGCTAACTTCTTTTAATTTGTTTGTTACTTTCATTTGGGAACGGTTTGTCTGTATGAGCAGCCTTTATTTTCCAGTTATTTTCTCTTACACTTCCCAGCATGTGTTTTTCTTTTTATTCCTCTCCTTTCTGAGAGGAAAAATAAAATAAAACATTAATATATTTTGTTTTCTGAAAACTAATGCGATTTTTTTGTCAAAGAACAAAATATGGCTGTAGAAATTGCAAACCAGGCTACGTTTATGTAGCTACTCTTCACAGAACTTTATAATTTTATAAAATTTAGATTAGCAATATTTGAGGAACTAAAGATTTATAGAAAGTGACTGAAGGAATCAGTAAAATTGAAACAAAATTAGCTAATTATAATGAATTGTGTTCTTAACCTTTTCATAGTTTTTTTTTAGAAAACAAATAGAATCATAGAATCATAGAATGGTTTGGGTTGGAAGGGACCTTTAAAGATATCTAATCCCAAGCCCCTGCCATGGGCAGGGGTATCTTTCAGTAGATCAGGTTGCTTCAGGCGTCATCCAACCTAATGTTGAACAATTCCAGTGATGGAGCATCCACAACTTCTCTGGGCAACCTGTTCCAATGTCTCACCACCTTCATTGCAAAAAAATTCTTCTTCACATCCAATCTAAATCTACCTTCTTTCACTATAAAACCATTGTCCCTTTTCCTGTCACTAGAGACCTTGGTAAAAAGGTCTCTCTTCGTCTTTCTTATAATCCCCCTTTAAGTATTGAAAGGCCGCAATAAGGTCTCCCTGGAGCCTTCTCTGGCTCATGTCCAGTTTTTCATCCACCAGTACCCCCAAGTCCTTCTCCACAGGGCTGCTCTCAATCAATTCATCCCCCATTCTGTATTGATATTGGGGATTGTCCCAGCCCAGATGCAGGATCTTGCACTTGGCCTTGTTGAAATAGTGCAATCCTTTGTAGTTAATCAGCATCATTCACTTATATCATCCTTACACTGTTTTGAATGCAGTGCTTTACAAATGGCTCTCAAATTTAAGCATATTAAGTAGAGTTTCTTCAAGTAGAGTTGTGAAACTCACCATAAGAACTGGAAATGCTAAGAAACCTCCAGACCCTGCTGCAATAATATACTGGAAAGTCCAGTAGCCCACGTGTTGAAGTTAAGGGTGACAGAAAGGACAAGAAACTTCTTATCAAGAGATTTTTGCACCTAATTTGTGTCATAGCAGTGATTTTTAGTTGATGACTGGGCTTACTAAGACAAAACCCAAACGTAATCTGTTGCATGTAAAGTACTATACTTATACCTTTGGTTGTGTATCTGAATGATGCATATTATTTTTCATTAGTATAGGGGAGGTGAAACAAAACCTTGATGCTCTTATGTATTTAGACAAGGGTGAAATTAGAATTCCTTCCAAAATGAAAAAAAAAAATTTCTTTCTGATCCAAAATCTCCTTCCCTTTTTCCTCCTCCTTTTTTGAATGGCCTCTTCAAGGTTCTTAGCAGGCTTTCTTGTCCCTCTTGGTCCCAAGTTCAATCACAGAAACTTACATTCACATGCATTTCACAGTCATTCCCCATTATCCTATATTTGATAATTTCTTTTATATTAAGAGCAGACGGCCTATACTCTTGGATTTCTATGTTTTTACCACTATTAAAAAAGCCATATAAAGCTATTCCATGATGTATTATGTCACTAAGTTAATTTGGTATTGCTCACTTTAACCAATGCAAAAATGGACTTTCTTCTTTTCAGTTAATGGAATAGCTGCTACTCCTGCAGCCACTTGCAACCTTATTTGCATTGCTGTCTGTGTGCAGCCCTATTTCTCCTGTTATTGAAGGATGCTTTTATTTTTTTCCTCAGGATTTCCCTTCAGTTAGCTCATTATATCTTTGTCTCTGCAAAAGCTGTTTATACCAAATGGATTTTGGGTGCATTTTAAGTCACAGGGCTGAATCTTATTTCTTCTTGGTCCTCTTCGCTAGCTGAATTTATAAAAAAAGATTTGAGAGATATAATGCTGAAACTGGACTTTTTCAACTTGTGAGTATTTTAATATTTAATATTAGAAAAACATTACTATACCAATATGAACACTAATATTAAAAATGGTACTAGTTCTAATATGTATGAGTATACAATCTTTTGAAGCATTAAATTATAAACATCTCAAGATGACAAATAAAGCTAGTTGATGGACCAAACAAATGAAAGACCAAAGGCTACACATTAAAGCTTGAATAATTCAAATGAAAAGTAAGGCAGACATATTTTTAAGAGCTAAGGTGGATAAGAACAAACTTTAAGAGGATTCTCCATTCCTTTTAGTCTTCAAATGAAGCCTTGATGTCTTTTCAAAGCTGTCTAATCAAATCATATATCTACTGGTCTTTCGACTGGGATGGTTAAAGAAGAATCTCAACTCAGACAGGGACCTCAGAAGACCATCTAGCCCACCTCCTCCTACGAGATGTCTCTGTCCTACCTTGCAAGTGTTTCTAATACACTGAAGACCTTCGCTAGTAGGCACTCTAGAGAAAAAGTCTCCCTACCTTTCAGTAGTTTTCCTCTAGTAACTAATTTGAATCTTCTTTTGTGGAATTGAAAGAAATTTATTTTCTTTTATCCATGATAGACGTTAGAAGGTCTTCTAAAACTGCCTCAGTCCCCCTTGCTCTCCTCTCCTTTAAGTTAAGCAACCTAAATTCTTTTAATCTTTTCTCAGGAGGATGAATTTGGTGCCCTTGCACAGGGATTAAAAAAAACAGGGTTGGTTTTTTTTTTGCACATTATATCTTCTGCACATTTGTAGAAATTCAGCCAAAGCCAGGAGACCCAGCCTCTGGAAGGGACACGCTGTTGATCATTGTTCAGGCTCCTTGCCTTGTGCACAGGTGCTATCAGCTTTCCTCTGAGCCAGTTCAGCAGTTTTGAAATCCAAGTGTAGTTCCAAGCATAGAGTGTGTGGGCTGCCACTTTGCACCAACGTCTCTCTTCAAGGTCCCTGGCACCGTGCTGTCACCTCTTCACTAAACTGCTGTGTACCACCTCCAGACCTATAACTCTGGCAGCCACCTCTGTCCCTAAGGCCATAGATCCAATAGATTCCATGGATCTGAGGCTGCTTTTTAAAACCTTAATTATAAGAAGTAATGCAAGTGGAGAGATACAAGTTTCTCCTTTTAAAACAAAAACCAGCAAAGCCTCCTTGCATTGTTCAATACCTTCTAATACAATCTACAGAATACTCTGTTAGTCCATTGGTTTTGACATATCAATTTCCTGCATGCAGTACTTCACTTCTGTCTGCTTTCTGTAACATCAGATTAGAGGTGCTTCTCTGTTTTCAAGGCCTTTCAAGGTCTGTCCCCTTCCACTTATCACCAATGAAGTGTTGAATCCCACCTCTGGCCAGGTCCCAATCCTGGCCTGTATCCACTTGTTATTTTTCTCTCAGATAAAAACGTTCTTTTTTTTTCTCCCTGTCCTGGTTTTGTGAGGATAAAACTTATAAAATCAAGTTTCTGTTATATTTTGTTTCAATTGTGGCCAGCCATGGTGATCAAGGCCATCAGCAGTGAAAGCCAGGGCAGCTGACCCAGGCTGGCCCACAGGTGTATTCTGTAACATTAACGTCACATTCACTATGAATGGGAAAGCTGCGGGGGCTAGGGGGGGATCTTTTTGCTTTGCTCTCTTCTCCACTCCCTTTTTCTCCTTCTCAGTGACTGCTATCCCTGGAGCAACTTGCCACTGCTCTGTGGTTAAGTATAATTTTGTGTGTTTTGTATTACCACTGATATTGGTTTCTTTATTTTATTAAATCTGTTTAAATTTAACCCACGAGTCTCCCTCCTTTTCCCAATTCCCTTTCTTGGTTGGGGAGAGGACATTGGGTGAGAGAACAACTGCTTATTGTTTAGCCCCAGGTGTGGGCTAAATGGAGATGCTCCCACTGCATATACGGGGACAGACTGATGCGTGTAATAAACAGGTGTGGAAGGCAAAGGGTTTGAAAAGTTACTGCCTTCAGTTCCCCTGTCAAAGCTCTTTGCCCAGAGGACTTGGTAGAGCAGACAGGGTACTGAGGCCAATGGCTTTGAGAAATGGACATGTTTTTTTCTTGTTGGTTCCCCTCAGCTCTATCTCCCCATCTACTTCTTAATATTTACAAAAAAAAAAAAAACAGTTGTAGGGAGGGTGTTTTTTTCTTTTAATTCTGAGTTTTCACAATGCCCTGCACAGTGAAGTCTTCATTTATGAGTAGGGTCCCTAGCTGTTACAATGATGAAAATGTTTATGCTTCTCTTAACAATAATAATCATATAGAAGTGAACATAAATTGTAATAGACATCAAGTGGAACAACATCATCTGAGTCTCTGAAGGCAAAAGGGAAAGGTTATTTTTTTTTTAAAGAATTAAGACAAAGAGTCTGGTTACAAAACAACTGACTCGGAGATCACACATGGCGTAAACTCTAAACTGAATCATCGTTTGGCTGAAATACTTTGGTAGGCTTTGAAATCTCACTGTAGTTCTTAATATTATTTTGGCCCAAACAGTCAAGAATATTATGAGTCAGATTAAAAATGTTAAGAATGTTATTAGTATTACATTAATTTTAAAAGTGATTGTTACTTATATTTTCTGTATTATCTATTACTCTGAAATTAGAGATACTTCTCATTAGCACTGGTTACATATCTAATGCACACTTTAAAAAGCATTCTTTTCAACATTTTAATATTTTAGCCATATTTCCAATTTATGTGATGGAACAGCCTATTGCAATGTTTCAAACTCTTACAGCTCCTCTCTGCATTTATTTTTCAGGTATGATTTTCACTGGAGTTTGTGTTCATTGTTTTTGTATTATGATTCTTTATTTTTCGAGCAATGTGATTTTAGTTTGATAAGAGAAAGTTGTGGAACACACCGTACTGGTAAACAAGACATTCTGTTGTGCTCCACAGTAGCAAGGAGACAAGCATCAAAATGAGTCAGTCACTAGAGTGCGGCTGGTATTTGGGGCTACAAGGTGGAAAAAGGAAAGTCACTGTTGGTTTGTTGGTTCTGAGTGTTCAGTGCTCACCTTAAAAGGGACATGCAAAAAATGGAAACAACTGGAAACCACAGAGTTTCTCAGGAAACCTAATGGCATAAGACAGGCTATAAATTTTCTTCCAGATGGCAATTTTGAACGTAACCATTTGTTAACCCTGTGTGATGGCCTCTGTAAAAAACATATAAAAAATGTCATGCTGAAAATAAAGCAACATAACAAAAGCTATACATAGCATTAGTACCAACTGTTATTTTTCTCATTTTTATATATCAAGTGTATCCTTTTCTCAGAAGTCCATTCTAAATGTATGTCTCTTCTGCTGCACTATTTTTTTTCCGTTTACAATGCTCAACTCAAACAACAAATAACAGTTTTTGAAAGAGGAAAAGTTATTCATAGAAATACAGGACTGTGAGAAATTTTACTTCATATTCACAATGAGCAGGGACATATAAATTAATGTCAACAATGGAAGAAATTTTAAGGAATGTAGAAAAATTATCTATTTCAAAAATGTTTAATATTATTCTGAAAACCTGTTTTACATAGAATCATAGAATTATAGAATGTTAGGGGTTGGAAGAGACCTCTGGAGATCATCGAGTCCAACCCCCCTGCCAGAGCAGGACCAATCTAGGGCAGGTTACACAGGAATGCATCCAGATGGGTCTTGAAGGTCTCCAGAGAAGGAGACTCCAAAGCTTCTCTGGGGAGCTTGTTCCAGTGCTCTGTAAGCCTTACAGTAAAGAAGTTATTCCTCATGTTGAGGTTGAGCTTCCTGTGCTCTAGCTTGCATCCATTGCCCCTTGTCTTATCGCAGGGCACAAGTGAAAAGAGGTTGTGCCTTCCCTCTTGACACCCAGCCCTCATATATTTATACACATTAATCAGATTCCTTCTCAGTCTTCTCATCTCCAGACTAAAAAGCCCCAGGTCTCTCAACCTTTCCTCATAAGGCAGGTGTTCCAGTCCCTTAATCATCCTCGTGGCCCTCCGTTGGACTCTCTCCAGTAGATCTCTGTCCCTCTTGAACTGGGGAGCCCAGAACTGAATGCAATACTCCAGGTGAGGTCTCACCAGGGTAGAGTAGAGTGGGAGGAGGACCTCCCTTGATCTCCTGGACACACTCTTCTTAATGCACCCCAGGATACCATTGGCCTTCTTAGCCACAAGGGCACATTGCTGTCCCATGGATAACTTCTTGTCCACCAGGACTTCAAGGTCCTTCTCCACAGAGCTGCTCTCTAGCAGATTGCCTCCTAACCTGTACTGGTGCATTTTGTTACTCCTTCCCAGGTGCAGGACTCTGCACTTATTCTTGTTGAACCTCATTAGGTTCTTCTTTGCCCAGCTCTCCAGTCTGTCCAAATCATGCTGAATGCCCACACAACCTTCAGATGTATCAGCCAAACCTCCCAGCTTCGTATCACCAGCAAACTTGCTGAGAAGACACTCTGTCCCTTCATCAAGGTTGTTGATGAAGATGTTGAACAGGACTGGACCCAGCACTGATCCTTGGGGGACTCCACTAGTTACAGGTCTCCAGCTGGACTTGGCACCATTGATTACCACTCTTTGGGCTCTATTGTGTAGCTAGTTCTTAATCCATCTCACTGTCTGTTCTTCTACCTCACACTTCCTGAGCTTGCTCCAGAGGATGTTATGGGAAACTGTGTCAAACTCCTTGCTAAGGTCAGGGTAGACTACATCCACTGGTCTCCCTGCATCTACCCACTCAGTCACGACATCATAGAATGCTATCAGGTTAGTCAAGCATGATTTCCCCTTGGTAAATCCATGCTGACTACTCCTGATAACCTTCTTCTCTTCCATGTGCTTAGAGATGACCTCCAGAATGAGCCGCTCCATCCAGGGATGGAGGTGAGGCTGACTGGTCTGTAGTTTGCTGGATCTTCCTTCTTGCCTTTTTTGAAGACTGGAGTGACATTGGCTTTCCTCCAGTCCTCAGGCACCTCTCCTCTTTGCCACGATCTTGCGAAAATAATGGAGAGCGGTACAACATTCAGCCAGTTTTCTCAACACTCTTGGGTGCATCCCATCAGGGCCCATGGACTTGTGTGTATTCAATTTCCGTAACTGATCACTAACCCAGTCTTCACTGACTAGTGGAGAGTCTTCCCTCCTCCAGGCTTCCTCTCCTACATCCAGGGTCTGGAGATCACAAGGGCTGGTCTTAGGATTAAAGACCGAAGCAAAGAAGGTATTCAGCAACTCTGCCTTCTCTGCATCCTCAGTTATCAGGGCTGCCGCCTCATTCAGCAGAGGGCCCACACTTTCCCTGTTCTTCCTTTTGCTACTGATATATTTGAAGAAGCCCTTTTTGTTCTTTGTTACTTCCTTTGCCAGTTTTAGTTGTAAGAGGGCTTTGGCCTTTCTTGTTGCCTTCCTACATGTCCTGACAACTTCCCTGTAGTTCTCCCAAGTGACAAGACCCTTCTTCCACAAACTGTAAATTTCTTTCTTCCGCGAGATTTCCTTCAGAAGCTCCTTGTTCATCCATGCAGGTCTCATAGCACGTCTACCCGATTTTTTACTCAAGGGAACACACCTATCTTGGGCTTGGAGGAAGTGGTATTTAAAAATTGACCAACTTTCTTGGGCTCCTTTGCCCTCCAGAGTCTTAGCCCATGGGATTCCTGCAAGCAGATCTTTGAAGACTACAAAGTTGGCCCTGCGGAAGTCCAGGGTTGTAATCCTACTTATTGCCCTAGTTCTACCTTGTAAAATACTAAACTCCACCATGTTGTGATCACTGTCGCCAAGGCTGTTCCCAACCTTAATGTCCCCAACTAGTCCTTCTTTATTCATTAATACAAGGTCCAGAAGTGCATCTCTTCTCATTGGTTCCTCCACTACCTGCATTAAGAAGTTATCATCAATGCACTGCAAGAGCCTTTTTGACTGAACATGTCTAGCTGTGGGGGCTTTCCAACAAATATCAGGGTGATTAAAGTCACCCATGATTACCAAGGAGTGTGTTCCAGAGGCTACCTCCAGTTGTCTGTAGAAGGCCTCATCAACATCTTCTTCATGAGTGATTCCTTCAGAGGTAATTTGCACAAAACAACATCTCAGCATCATACAGGCTTTTCAGGAAATCTCAAACGAATGTGCTGTTTTAATGCACAATCATTTACCAGAAAAAATATTTTTTGGTAAACTAATGGTAACATTTCTTAAAAGTCAAGGCAGAGGTTTAAATAAAAGCTTAAAGCTTTAAACTGAAAGAGGGTAGATTTAGACTAGATATCAGGAAGAAATTCTTTACTGTGAGGGTGGTGAGACACTGGAACAGGTTGCCCAGAGAAGTGGTGGCTGCCCCCTCCCTGGCAGGGTTCAAGGCCAGGCTGGATGGGGCTTTGAGCAACGTGGTCTAGTAGAAGGTGTCCCTGCCCATGGCAGGGGGGTTGGAACTAGGTGATCTTTAAGGTCCCTTCCAACCCAAACCATTCTATGATTCTATGAAAGGTTTAGTGCAAGGTAATAAAGATAAAATATATTTTCAGATACATAGTTTGTTCTTTTTACAAAGCAATGAGAATAATTTGAAATTATTTTCAGGCATTTCTGAATGGTCTAGTGCCAGAAAAGAAACAGAAAACCTGATTTTCATACTTATTTTTAAAATCCCTTACTTAAAAAAAAAAAGGGGGGGTGGAGGAAAGTAGTCTATAGAGTCCTCAAAAGAGTGAGAATTTATTTCTACACCCAGAGTGAAGTTCTGGGCTGCTATGTGGGTTGGTCGGGTTTTTTTCTCATTAAATATGCCCTCTGTTTAATATTACCCCTTTACTATTATGAGTTTGAAAAGGAAAAATTAAAGTCAGGTCATAGAACAGTGATGTTTTAGGGAAAAACAAGTATTCATACATTCCTTTATGACCCATGATTGAACAACAAAGACATTAAATCACTTGCAAATTTCACAGAATCGTCCAGCTCAATTATATGCTGGCTTAGTGAGTAAATCTTTGATGAGCTCTGCCTTCAGCATAATGTGCTTTTTTAACTATTACATTCTGCCCGTACATTTTGAGAAAATTCCTTAAAAGTTGCACACTAGCAATAATTCAAGCTCTTTTTCTACTGTCCCTTATATACACTTCGTTCCACAGGTATCGTTGGTAAAGCAACACAGCCATTCATTCTTCATGTCCAATAAATCATAGTCTTTCCTCATTATACTGGCCATAACATGCCAGTCCTTTTGAGTTATGTTGTTTACATGGTGCTGACAGCAGGAACTTGCTTGAAATCAAGACAGTTTTCTTTAAATAGCAAAACCAAACTTCAAAGGGAACAAAGATGATTATTACCCTATGGGCTTGTATTTGAAGCAGCAATATTTCTGGTTGATTTTTCTTTTGATAAAAAACATTTTAGAATCATGGATGATATTTTTAATAGCCAACATATCTAAAAGTAACACCCAGCTCTGTGAATGTGAATTTTCTAGAAGTGAAGGAGTGGTGGTCATGGTCTATGAAATGCATAACATTCAGTAAATTTGCCCTGGTATTATGTATGGGTGAGGGCTTTTTCACAAGGGTAGTCATTGCATTACTCTAGCATCACTCCATATTCTCATCCATATTCCTGTCTAGCAAGCTAAATGTATGCAACATGGGAGTGATGCTGTGGAAGCAGACATCTGTCACTGACTAATAACATAATGTAAGCCATGTAAACTTATAGGCACAGTGTTATTTAGTGCCATAGCAGCTTTTCAGATACTGTTCAATGTAACAGACATGCTGAAGTTTCTAGCTATGAATCTCTGTATTCTGTACTTGTTTTGAAGGGAAGACGAGAAACTATGTGCTAATCTTAAGTATTCATGCATTCCACCTGCACTTCAGGTCTCTACAGAACCTCAGCAGAGTATTTAGAGAGAAAACTTTTAGCTCCATCCCCCCTCCCCGCCCCCGAGTTTCATTGTCTGTGTTAGCCACTTTACTGGCTAAAAGGTACTTCTGGTAATAATTTAATATATTTATCAGAGTAGAAGCGTTTGATTAAGGGGCGGGAGGTGAGACTTGTCAAATACTGCTTTAATACTGTGGAACCTTCTGAAGAAAACTTTTGGATATTTATCTCTGATTTAAGCATTTAGACTCTGCTACTCCCCTCTCCAAATCTTCTTACATATTCATTTTGGTTTTAGATATCACAGCCTATTGAATTTGAAATTCTTAGTGAGGAAGTAACTTTCATATAATTTATTATGAGAAATGAATATCAATAAATACCAAGTAATCCAAGAATATTTATTCTTTCATTACTACCTGATGCACTTCTCAGTTTTTCATTTACCTTCTGTGAAGGTGTGTATGCTTTACTTTTTCCAAGTAGAAGAGGACATATGTCTTAATTCTTTGGGATTTCTTTTTTTTTTTTTAATTTGCTGTACCTAAATGGTTGAAATACAACCATGCAATCTGTCATATCAGTTCTCCTAAATTCCCCTTTTCTAAACATAGCTTCTCCTTAGTTTAGCTTCTCCTTTATCATCCTTTATCTTCTGTATAAAATGGGCATCAAAGCATCAAGCTACAAACTGGAATCTCTCTAGATACAAGCAGGGAACAGAGCCAGTGTCACTCTGGATTAGACACACAGGAAAAATGAAATAGATACAGACCTCCAATATCCATATTTATTTCTAAAAGGAGAGCTATGGCTGATTGTGTTAGAAAATATGGGGAAAAAAACCCAAATACACCAATAAACAAAGAGCCTCCTTGTTCCCATTCCATACAGCACTCAGCTGTGGTGTAAATAGTAGTAGTGTACAATGCACATAAAACATGGGACTCAATCCATCAATAAGCTGATTATCAGATTTCGCTAAGACTTGTCTTAAAATTGTAAACATTATTAAATGATCAAGTACATGTTATATGAATATAAAGTTCTCCACTATCATGATGAGTTCCCAGTCTAAAACTATCACTAAAAAATAGCAGCCTTGAATGAGGCTGTGATATAGGATTGAATAGTCTTTTTGAAAGGAACCTATGTATTTGTCAGTGATATTTCCTTTTAAACTAAGTTTTATTTTTAAAACAAGGCTCAAAAATAGTAGGTAAAAAGTCTTCTGTTACTCTATTCCTTGATGCTGTTTAAAAAAAAAAAAAAATATATGCTATATTACAATGCAATATATTGACCCTTCCTACCACAAACGTATATAAATTTATATGTGTATGTATTTGTATATTTTGTCTTTCTTTCATATTGCCATAAACATGCACAGAACATCTGGCAATCGGGCAACTGTAAAAACTTGGGAGAATGTAACACAAAATTAATTTAGTAATATCCTAGTATCTAACTGATATCAAGCTGCTTATAGTAGACTGGCAGATTTCTGACCATGACTGTATCTGCTTCCAGCTACTGCTTTCTGAATATAGTTTGACATGGGATTCTTTCCTCATTTTGTTTTTTTATCCTTAGAGCAGTTCCAAACAAATTCCAAGTTTGAGCACATAGTTCTCCTTCATTTAATTAATGTTTTCTCTACAGCAGCTCACTTTCTTAATTTAATGTGACATGTTATTCAGTCAGAATAAAGTAGGTTTTTCATTTGCGTGTATTCACCCAAGCCAGTCAAACACAGTTCACAAACAAGTACTGGGTGAGAAGTGAAAGTATTTTATAAATTTACATAGAAGGAAAAGACAACTTTTTTATTAAATTGATGACAGTAGCTATACTTATGTATGTAATCTATCCTGCTTTTTATTCATGTAAGGATGCCATTCCTTAGGTAAGTGCTTGAATTAAAATGTAATAAATTCATGGCACAAAATCAGATAATATCAAGCTATGACATGCTGTTAGAATACCAAATTGTTCTTATTAGTTCTTCAGGGTTATAAAAGTGCATCTCTAATCCATTAACGGAAAGGAAAAGGAAAGAAGAAAAGTAAAAATGTTAGATATTGAATGAACAAAAACTGTTCCTGTCCTTCTGTTTCACCAGGGCTATTCAATTATGTCAGAAAGACTTTTGCAGTCCAGTACGTTCATGTCGTTGCTTTTCCCTGCTGCAAAATGTTTTGCACTTTATCTGGAGAAAGTACAGGATTTTGCCAAAATGGAAGCATGTGGAGCGGAGCAGAGAGAGTTGGGTTTGTTTCTCCCAAGCAGACATCAAAAGCAACACTGAACTGAAAATCTTGGCCTTATCTGACAGTTTCCTGGGAGCAGAGCTCATTGCTGAATGAGAAAAACTAGCATCCTCATCCAGGAACAGGATCATTTTAGTCTTATGTTTCCTAATTAGTCATTCCCATAATCCACACTTACTCCAGGGTTTCCATCTGCATTTGTTTAATTAGAAGAGACATTCATTTCTCAGTGTAAAAGAGGCACAGGAGATAAAGTGCTGAACTAGTGTTTTTTGGCTGATGTCCAACTGTGGGACGCAAGTACTTTGGGAGACCTATTATGCATCTCATCCTAGCATAGCTAAAAGCATTTCAAGTTAGAGAAGTTCCTGAGTCCATTTTCTCATCAAAATGAAACTTATTCATTGGTTGCTGCTATTAATAGTAATGGATTCAAGTAAGTCTCCAAAAGCCCTGGTGTTCGTACCAGTGTGGAAAGACATGGATCAGTATCGTCTGCTTTTTTCACTTGGTCAGTGCGCAGAGATGGTCACATGGTATTTAAAGTGCATTCAAATGTCTTAAATACAGAAATCTTGTGGGTATGGAAGAGGAAGCTTTTCACACCACATTACTTATGATAACAGTCTGTCCTACAAAGAGCTACTTAAAATTTATATGAGCTATCACATACATTTTGAGACATTATAAGAGAGGCTAATTTTAGCTATTTATAATACTGCTATAAAATTCTGTTCCTACAGAGCTTCCAAACAGAATTTTTTTTTTTATTTATTCCGTATCAGACACTCAACCTAGAACAGGTATTTGGAGCATCACTTTCAGTTTGACACTTTCAGTATTTACTGTGCCTGATTATAATTACTCTTGTTGCTGTTGTGGTTATTATTCTCCATGTCCCCTTCTTCATATTTGTCCTAGGTCAGCTTTTGCCTGGGACAAGACTTTCATAATAACATAACCCTAGAGCACCAGCTGTGATTATTTCTCCCTAATAGTTTGTTGCCTCACCAGAGAATTAAACAGAAGGTCTGGGAATAGTCTATTGTGGAACTTGGTATCCAGCCTACTTTTTTATTTCATATCTGTGATTTAAACTATGCATTCACCTGTAGTACAGATAGTATATTCTAAGCCTTGAATATTTTCATTTTTATTAAACTAATACTGCTCTCTTTGTGATGACATATAGAACACATAAATAGTTGCTGACTGAACTGGGTAGAATTAATTCCAAAGAGTTATCTCATTTTAGAGAAAGCTTAAGAAACTTATATAACTCCTTGTTCAGGTTTTGCATTTTGGTCGAGAAAGCAGGTATAGTTTTCTGAAATAATTGTTCCTGATAAAATTAGGAGAGGGATTTGAGGATCATGACAGAATGGAATTTGTATCAGCCTGAGTATACGGTTCTTCATCACAGTCACAGAGGGGGCGAGCTAAAAACCACAGATCACATTTTCCTTGAAAATACATTTTTCTACTCAAAACCCAGAAAGCCATTAGTAGCTTGGGTGTTTGTATTGTTGTTGACATGTATATGGAGACACAGATATGGAGTCTACAATCGTTATTTACATTGACATCCACTTTGATCTTCACTGTATGGATCCTTTGAAGTTCAGGGGACCTTTATCAGTACAGACAAGGGCAGATTTAGCTATCTACTACAGTCAAATACTCTGCTTTAAGTGATATTAATCTTAATTTTTCCCTTGCCAACACTAGCCTTTGCAGGAAGCTCCAGTATGGGCATTCACAGAGACAACCAATTCCCTCATCATGTATTAATCACATCCAGTGTGCAAGGACATCCTTGAAAAACATTCTATCCTCTACTTATATTGTGTACTTAAAAAATTAAGTGTGTCTTAGAAAATTTTATATACGGATCATGTAGGCCGCCTTCTATATTCTCTACAAAAGTAGGATGCTTTGACTGAGTTCCACCCTGCTTCATTGTTTTCACTTATAATGCCCACGATTGCCATTGTTGTGGTGCTCTTATTTGTATTACTATGTATATGATGGTGCAGTAAGCAGATGATACTTATTACATATTAAAGTATATAATATTTATCATCTACAACAAGCTTTGAAGAAAACTGTCAGAATTTTAGTGATGACTACTATGTCCAGTTTATATACTCCACTTTTTTTTTTCCTTTGCTTTACTATCCTGGAAACTAGTATTCCTTTATTTCTTGAAAAATCTGCTCCTTGTTCTGTCTTCCACTAAAAACAGTCAAAAGGTTTTGCACAGAGATTCTTTATCTATGAGTTCACATATTTATTACTGTAGTACAGATAGCATCCTGTCTTAATAGAGTTATATATTTCTTATTTTATGATACCCACCTGGGTGCTGGCAGATCAGAAGAAACAAGTATGTATAATGCTCTTGTTTCAAAGGGCTCCAAGTGTGAGTATTACCTCCTTCATTCCATGGACCAAAACAAGGTATCTTCAGTAGCCAAGAGTACTCTGATCTGTGAAAAGGTATTTCCTGGGGTACAGTGACCCTTGGAATGTGTATAACTTTGCTGCATATAAAAATTTGGTTTTGTGGTAATTAGAAATAAAACATGGCCAAATACATAACCATCAATCACACTAGCACTTCTGAAGTTAAATCTTGGGTACTTTTTCCAGCTAAACCCTTTACAGATGCACATATTACCCAAACCCCACTCCTTTTCCCATTCCTTTCAGTCCTTTTTTCCATTGCACATTATTTCATTGCATCTCTTAGACTAGGGAGAAGTGAGCAAGTGCATAGGAGATGGCAGGATGAGCTGGTTGACAGTTTCTCATTTATGTTGCTACCTCTGTCAGAAAGGTGAATGGCAGTTGGTTTTGTATCCTTGGCCAAAAAACACTCCAGAAATGTGCAGAGGGCTCAGTCCACATATTATCCATGAGGCTGAAGCATGGATCAGAACACATGCACAGGGTCAAGGCATTTTCACTGCCTTCACTGTCTTCCAGCTACCTCTCTCCAGAGCTGCAGTCTGACTCATCTCTGCTTGCAAGAAACGAGTTGTGCCTGCTGTCACTTAGATAGAAAATGCCAGTCTGAAACTCCTCTGGACTTATGTGTGTTACCAATACTTCAAAAAACAAAGGATTGTATACCTACCTCATTCTTCAGCTCACATGAATAAAAAACTTTCCCCTCAAAATTATTGTTAGGTTCAAATATTATTCAAAGTAATGACTTAACCTTTCTTTTGATAAGAAAGGTTATCTTTCTTATCATGATTTGTTTATCATCCTCCATCCATAAACAAATATGTTTATGGTGCATAGTGTGTTTTTTTCACTGTCTGTAAGTGCCTTAGGGAATAATAGGAGGCTTCTCAATACAGCAAACAAAGCTATAACAAAATCCAATAGCTGGAAGTTGAAGCTAAATCAATTCAAGCTAGAAATCAAGCGGGGATTTTTGACGATGATGGTAATTGCCTTTGGAAACCACTTACGAAACAGGGCAGCACGTTCTCCAAAACTGTTAATACTTTAAGGCAAGATTGGGTTGTTGTTGTTATTAAGTTTTAATTAAACAAGAATTAATTAAAGAAAAGTCTAAGACCTGTTGTTACGCAGGAGATCTAACAATTCCTACCGGCTTCAGAACTTCTGAAATATATACTGTAAAACATGGTTTATTTTTCAAATCTATTCACACAGCTGTATTTGTTTTCTCTTTTTTGCTGTTACTCTTCATGCTTTCAGAAAATTCATGGGAGACAGTCTAATGCCATTTTAGTCACAAAGCGATTTCCCTCCTGGTGGAAGAAAATTTCTTTCTTCTCTGAGACACAACTTGAAACATAAAGGAAAGGAAACCATTCTCTCGTATTTATATTTATCTTTATTTTTTTTTTGTATTGTTAATCAGTTCACAAAGTTTCAAGCCACTCCGTATGGCTTTCATGGAGTGTTATGGGGATGGAAACTAAAAGTATGAAGACATAGTCATATGACTGAAGGCAGAGGACAAAATTCTGCTCTCATTTTACACCAAGACAAACCCAGAGCTACCACTTCAGAAAACACAGATTTTCTCTAGATTTCCTAGCAAGAGAAATAAAAACAGGATCTAGACCATCATAAATTAAAAAAAAAAAAAAAAGATTAAAAGATTTTAAACATAATCTTCAGGAATTATTTTACACATGTTCTTATTTTGCAGCATTTTTCCCCTCCCAAACTTCCCAAAGAAGTCATCTGCAGATTTACAGAATCCTGAAATTCTTTTGTGTCATGCAGATGCTTTTGTCTTATACCACACTGCCAGGTAACTCTAAACATCAAAAGAAATCCATCTCTTTGCACTGTCACTTATGACTCTCATCATAATTTCTTTTGTTCTTCTGCTGACATTTATTTCTTTATGAACTGTCAACAATTCTGGAAGAACTGTTGCACAGACTTTGAAAACCTGCTCCAGACAGCAGGTTGCTATGTTTCCTACATTACACACAGCTGAAATGATGGTGGATTTCCACATGGTCAATTTTATAATGACTTCTGTGCCCAGATCCATCTATTCTGAACATCCAAAATGCCAAAAGTAAAACTGCAAGGAGTAATAAACATAATGCACTGTAGCTACAGGTCAGTAGTCTTCTGCACCTCGGGACCTGTGAAAGCTGTACTGTATCCTCTGATTAATTATGTAACCTCTTCCACTCTTTAATCAAGGGTTCTATTTGAGGAAATAGATATTAGTTTCTGCAAATTGATATCAATTTCTACAAAATTTGCTTGTCAGTCTTCCTTTGTTTATTTATCCCATAGCTGTTGTCTGATTACTGCAGGTACTATTCCAATTATGTTGTATATTGATATATGATATTTATCTCTCAACCATATGCAAATCTTAGTACACACTCTACAATATAGTACAGTATTTCAATCTGAAGGCAGCCACTTCAGAATGCTCTTTTTTCTTAACCCTTATGACTGATTGACCTAAAGGGTGCTGAAGATCAGGCTTCAGTAGTTACATTGTATACTACAGCACAGCTATTAATCCAAATTTTTACTGAACACCTATGTGCTATTTAAAACTCATTGCAATTATGATATTCAGATAACTGGACTTCCAAAAATACTCTTTGCTTTTTCTTTGGTATGTTCTTCGAAAAATTTAAATGTCGCCATAAACTTTCCCTTTTCATGTGGTGTTTGACTTTTCCACTTTTCATTTTACCCTTTTGAAGGTTTTTGCACTTCTTCCCATGTGATCGACTCACCATCATTCATGAAAGTAGACTGCAAATGCTCCATCCTCTGACAGTAGACCTTCATTTGTGGCTTTTAGGTTTTCTTCAGACATTTGAAGAGGGTCTGGCGATGTAAATTTCTCTGACATCAATCCTCAGATACATCTGTTTTGTTGTTCCTATATGATGAAAGATATCCACAACAAAAACCTTGAAAGAAGACTGGGTTGAAAAACACAGTACCAATATTCCACCTTTATTAAGGTTTACCAAATACTCAAACTTCTTTTTGGACTTCTACCTGGCAGAAAAATAACATCACATCAGAAATCTAGGCTAGGACTTGCTTAAAATTAAATGAGGTGGCGGGGCGGGGGGGGGTCGGTGGTGAAGAAAAAGCAGTTGAGAACAGATTTATATAAAAAGCTTGACATATGATGGGGACACTACTCTGAGGGTTAAAGAAGATATGGGTGTTGTGTGGAAATAGAGAACTTCTATTTTAAAATTGGCACTATAGTGAACTATGAAGTCTGGAGGTTTTTTTCAGATAAGCTCTTAAATTTCAACAGACCTTTAAAAAGCTTGCCTCACCTGATAAATATATAGCAATCTCCTTCTGCTTTACAGCTGCTGAAAGAGCGATTATAAGGCTTTGATGCTTTTATGCTTGCAAAATTCTGTGAGTATCACTTAGAACATGCTGCTATTGTTTTGTTACTGGTTCTTTTTCAGAGAAATCACATGGAAAGTTGCAACTATGTGCAAATCAGTATGATTGTGCTGCATTGCCTTTGTCAAACTATCAAACGTACATTTGGAATAAATATCTTTTAGTGAAATACACACAAAAATAGAATTTATCAGTTTTTATTTTTGATTTTCATAGGTTTCAACAGGATCTTTGGATTGGCTACAACCGTATTGTTCTATCACTATCCAGATGAAGGAAGTATAAAACACAATTTACCAATACTGTAACAATTATTATTAGTTATAATATAATTACTGTTGTTGATCAGTGCTAACTTATTCAATCGAGTTAGTATTTTATGTATAGGTTAATAAAAGGCTGTTATTGACCTTTAACAAAACAAAACAAAAAACAGAACGTAGCTTGAAGCCCAGTGGAGAACAAATAATAGATAAATGATCTAGGTTAGAAACTTCATAATTAATTCATAAATTCAGGTTTCGATTTGGGTATTTTTCAATATAGCTTGAAGACAACTTAAATAATTATGAGATTGTTGTTAACCAAAATTTTTATGGCTAACATCAGCATTTAATTTTCTAGTAATCTGTTAGTTATAAGACATTTCAAATATGTCCACGGGAGATCTGTTTTCCTACAGAGAGGGATTAGAGGGAAAATAGGGAAGATTAGACTTGAAAATATGAAAATGGTTGGAGTTACAACCACCATGGCTGCAGGACTATTCAGTGATATGGAATCTAGTTTGGCCGTACTCCAAGTGAAAGCATGCATGGACCCAAACATGTCTTGTTTTGGCAATTTTCTGATTTGACAATTAGTTGGTGCCTGCAGACACTGGAAGATGTGGGGTGCCTTGACATAGTACTGGATTTTTACAATTTGGAAATTAAATGGGCAGCACATCTTCCTTGTCACTTGTTGCTGGGATGGTCACAGTGGATGTATTGTATGATATAAGACACCCATCCACCCAGGTTAAAGGAAGAAAAAAATTTTGGAAAGGTCATCTTAGCTCTGTCTTTTTGCTTTTCTCATATCATCAAAAATGGGGAGCCAAAGGAAGGTGTCGCATTGTTCCTCCTGCAGAACAAGTGCAGGTAGCTTGGTCAATGGCCTCTCCTCAGCAATTGATCTTAGGTACTAGTCTGAGGACATTAGGTTTGAGAAAGGTACTTGGCAATACAAAATATCTCAGAATTCTTTTGCATTTATCTCCAGGAAAAACACAGCAACCGTAGGTGCCTATTAAAAAAAAAGTGATTGTCCTGGTTTAGACTAAAACAGAACCAATTTTCTATTCAGTGATTTTTGCTTTCAGCAAAGGTTTTTCTAAGTAACTGCACTTTCTGAAACTAACTGCATGTTTTGCAGACAGTCTCTGCTTTTAGGACTGATAACTCTCAAAGTTTATAGTTATCACTGAGGTACCATTAGGAACAGTATGCAGAAAGGCTCTTGCTTGTACTTATTCCTATAGAAACCAAGGTCACTGCTAAATTCCTCACTGCTTATGAGTGAAGAGCCATAGAAGGGTAGCACCTGCAGTGAGGAGTGGACAGGGCAGGTGACCCAAAATTGACCAGCGAAAGTATTCCATCCCATACACGTCATTCTCGGTATAAAGCGGGGGGATCATGAGGGTCTCGTCCCTTCTTCTGTGGCCGGTGTCCGAAGAGGTCTCTGTCCGTTTTCCTGCTGCCCCCGATCCCGATCCGTGCGTCCCTGAATCCAGTTCCCGTCCGTCGCTAGGCCCAGCCTGGGCCTCCCTGGAGCCTGCCCTGCAGTGCTGGGTGGGACGTGACTGACATCGGGGGAGCTCGATCTTGGTTTTGTATATATTTGCATATATTTAATTATTTCCTTATTATCATTATACTCTTTTTCATTATTATTGTTCATTAAAACTGTTTTGACTTTCTAGCCCATTAAGTCTCTCTCCCTTCTCCCTTTCCCTTCCCCTTCTGCGGGAGGGGGAGGAGGATTAATAGAGAGCCTCCACCACCGGTTCAATAGCCGGCCCAGGTTTAAACTGTGACAGTGGTGGTTCACAAAAATGCTCCTATTGCTCGTTCTCTTCCCATGAGGGCCAGTGCAAAGCTCTTTGAAATATTTCCTCAATGAGTGGTTTGTTCAACAAGAGAAAGCACTGAGGTTAAAATGTGTACCAAAATCAAACTACAAGGCCTAAAAGAAGGAAGATTTGTGTAAAACTAATACAACTTAGTTGTTTTTTGTTGATGTTGGATCATTTTATTTTATAACATACTTTACTGAATATATGATACTTGTAAATCTTTGGAGCAATGCTATTTTTTGCTTTCTGTTTATTTGTCCTTCATAAATCTGGGGGGTTTTGTAGCTTGTCTTTATCACACAGCAGAATTTTAGTTTCCAAATGTGATTCCATTGGCACATAATTAATATATCTTTTGTACCTTAGTGACCGCACTGAATGGAGAGTACTTTACAGAATGTATTTTATAAAAGTAAATGTAGTGTTTGAATGCCATAGCTAGCTGATAGGTGATATTTTTGTATCTCCTGCAACAGTTCATTTACCGGGATTGTAGGGGGTGGATTATAATAGCAAATCCCAATGTCTGATAAAACTCGCTTGAAACCTGAAACATATACACTTTCTGAGAGCTTTTCTTCTTCACCAGGTACTGAAGTATTGGTGGCATGTTTTCAAATCCTCTGCATCCTCTTCCTGATAAAGCACCAGTTAGAATAAAAAATAGACCCTAGCTTCACAGCTGCATTTTTAAATGTGTAAATCATGGTTATTACCTTCTCTGTTCATGAATATTGTTAATAGGTTTTTCAGCAAACAACATAATATTTCCCTTCTTCCTTTTACTCCCCAACACTTTAACAAAGTTACTGTACTTAGTAAGGAATGTAGGTTATCAAGAAGCCTTCACTGCCCCTCAGTGAATAGCTAAACCTCTGCAAACCGTATACAAAATAGCACTTTCCACTGCATCTTTATTACTTATAATTGTTCGGTTTGCATGATACATATAAGCAGGCAAGTTTTCTGACTAGGACTCGGTACACAACTTCCATAAAACTAACTATCTATGGTACAATGTAATGGCAGCAGAATGTTGAAGACATGGCAGGTAAACACCAGCAAATACTGTGTTTTGCATGTGTTGCCACTTTCTTAGGGGTTGGGCTCCGTCACTAGCTTGCCAGGACTCTGGGAAGCAGCTTTTGTGTTTGAAGTGCACTTACAAATTCAGGGTGCTTTGGACAGAAAATAATTAATACTGTTAGCACTCTCTCCTCATTCATTTCAGATGACGTTGCAGAAGTGATTACCAGTTTTCAGGTGAAGCAGTTATTAAAGTAATATTTTAAAAGTACAATAAAATGCAACATAATCTAAGCCAATTTAGCAAGTGTTTTCCCTTGCAGCTGAAAAACAGAAAGCAAGTGGATTAATTAAGAGAAAACATTTTATTCCTTGCTTAAGGAGGCTATACAGGGACAACTGTAGTTAGCTTGCTTTGAAAGTGCTTGTGTCCACAAGCATCCTAATTGCACAACAAATTACTAGATGCACTAGAAGTTAGTGAGTAATCTTCTCTCAAACAGGAAATCAATCCATTTCAATGCTACCATACAGCCTGCAGTGATCCTATCTGCTACTTAGTAGTATTAAGTTGACCAGCTGTGAAAATTTGGGGATGCTGTAGTCACGTGTGGCCTCTTCTTCACCTTGCTGATGGGGGAGCAGCCTCGTTCTCCATGGCTCAGAACCTGGCAATACCAGTTCTCAAAGAGCCACTTGCATGTTGTATTCCCCAGATAATGACTTCCAGGTTTGTAAGTATCATTGAGATACTACTTGAATGCACTCCTTTTTAGAGTTTATTACCTATAGAGGAATGATTTCACTCTTAATACCATGCAAACCTAAAAATGAAATGTACTAATTCCTGCGTTTATGTACCATGGGCCTTAGGCTCTAACCACTGGACATCTTCAGCTCTCTTTTTTGAGCTGGTGCTGCTTCATTTGCCATCATCAACCTTCATTTGAAACAGAAGCCTATGTTCCCTGCCTCAAGATAGCAAGCATACATAGATATTCATTATTGCACACATTTCACATTCACATTCTATAGACATAAAAGTTTATTGATGTCAAAGGCTGTTTTGACTAAACTCAGATTTAGTCTTAGTAAAAAAAGAATTTTGGGCTTAGTTTGTTTTATATCTAAGTTAAAGGGACTTGTGTCACAAAACACTTGAGACTGAACATACAGACTTGATTTATTATAATTTCTCACCCAAGCAAAACCTATTCTCGACACTGAATTGAATGTTTTTTGGCAATGTGAAAAAAGCAGACCTTGATGCCTGATTGAATACACAGTATTAAGACCTTAAGCCAGATTTCCAGAGGACTAGGAAGCAAAGACTTGTAGACAATCTGTATTCAAAAAAAACTGGGAGGCCAGGATGCCTGCAATATGCATATTTAGCTGTGTTTAGAATTTGTGAGCTGTCAGACTTATTAACAATCATGGCTATTTTCTTCAGGCCCAACAACATATCATTGTCCTAATAAAAACGCAGTGCATTTAGTTTAAAAGTGGCTGTGTACAAAGTAAACACTTTATTAAACACTAAAGTATGAAACATCCTTCCAACAGAGGCAAAAAGCTTGTGCTGTTTTAATCTGATGCAAGTTGATGCTGCAATGGTTTGAACAGACAGGCTGGAGTGCAGGCTTGGTAACCTAAGAATAGGTTAAATAGCCATGTCCCTGCCTTCTGTCTTCAGTGTTTGAGAGAAACAGAGATGTTCTAAATCACGGCTGATCCTGGTTTTACCTCAAACAACCTTCCTAGGGGTAACAATCAGGACAAGATCAATCTCAGCATGTTGTGACTGGCTCCAGTTGACTAGAGGAAAAAAAGCGCAGTATTTTTAGGATGCCTCAGTCGTACAGTAACAGAAGGCTTTTCTTCCTAATAAAACACAAGCATCTTTTCCTAGGCTTCTAATTCCATCTCTTTTAAAATGTTAATTTACAGTAAATTTTCTTAATATAGGGCTATAATGGTGCTGTAACAACGGCTTCATGTTTCAGTGAATACCAGCTTTGTCTTGTTCCATATTCAAGCTCTCTGGATGATAAGTTTTATTATGCACATTGACAGAAGTCAATGTCTGTTTGTTATTTCAGTTTTATGTGTTACCAAGCCTGAACACAGAGAAATTAAGTTGTTAGCTCTATTATGATGCAGTTTGGATTTGAAAAAGAAAAGAGAGGAAAGTAAAATGGGCCAAAAAAGCACAACAAAAATACACAGCAACAAGCATTAGGAGACTGACTGTAGCTCAAAGAATGAACAAAATTTGCAACAGAATAGAAATGGGAGGAAGCTTTCTGGGGCATTGAACTTAGAAGAAAACACTTGCAGGAGAAGGAATTAAATGTTCTGAGGAAATTCTAGGACAAAATAAAGAGAAACACTGAGTGCAAGGCCTTGTCAGATTGAGAGATGTATTCCAACGAGTATTCATATTGAACGCTCAGGGAAAGATCTCACACAGAATTTTGGTCAGAACAGTCAGGAGTGAGCAGACCATGGAAGGACGGCACCTGGGAAATGCAGTAGAAGAGAAAAGTGTATCACAGAGCTGGCATGCGTCATTGTAAGTCCAGCAAAGATAGCTCTGTCTTTCCAAAGTAAAGGAGATTTTACACTGTGAAAAATTTAAAAGGTGTGTAAGATAACCAGGTGAGAAACTATTGCAGCTGAACAGCACTAAATACTGTAAGATATACCTTAACAGGAAAAGATTGGAGAAGAAAATATTATCATTATGATTACTTGTTTTGTGAACATAACACATCCCTCACAATTTACACAACAGATATATAAACCTATATATAAGCCTAACTCTCTTTTCAGTGCTATGCAAGCTGCACAAACAAGAGGATTCAGTAATGAAGGCTCATGTATAAATAACATGTGTTTTTATACCTGCCTTGTCTAATATACAAAGATATTTTTTCCATGTAGGTAAAAAGGAGTAAAGGTATCCTCAGAGGAAGATCAGAAAAATAAAGTGATCAGGGAGTTTTTTTCTATCTTGCCTATTTAGCATGGGGTTTTTGAAAGCTGGTCTGTTAGAGGAAATTCTTTCCACTCAGTTTGCTCTGCAAGGATGCTTTAGTAGAGATGAAGTGGCCCTTCCTGAGGGATAGGCGCTTCGAGGGCCCTTTGGCATCTGCCCTTCAAGTAGCTGTGTAATCAAATTCATTATATCCCCATATTCCTCCTCCCACAGATGGAAACAGTTTGATCCCTTCCCCATGGGTCATCATGGCTATTAGGGCTACCTCAGCAAGGTCCTGCCAGTGCTTCCTCCCAGGCACTAACAACTGCAGTGAGTATCATGCACAGCCTGTGTGTGTACATGTGTTTGTACCACACACAGCCTTTGACCACACATGGCCCGGGTTTTAGGGACCTGCTTGCCTCACACCATTGCTCCTCAGGACATTGCAGCACAAAGATATGGTGGGGGGTGGAGGCTGAACCACTGATTGGATCTCTGGTGGGCTCTGGGTTCTTCAGACTCTTCCCTTAAGGCGTACTGGATCACCAATAAACCACCAGCACAGAGAAGTCCTTCAGACATTAAAAGTGAGGGCTTTATGTGAGACTAAAGCTGTCATACCAGTGCAATGAGGGCAGGGAGGAAGGTTGAGCCAGAAGGATGTGTGCCTATTTGTAGCTAGAGTCTGTTTTCTCTAGTTTTTCTTGGCCATTTGTCTGGTTCTGAGCAATACTCTAATATGTCAAGCAAGAGCAGCTTCAGGATGTGCCTGAGGTGTCACAGGTTGCAGTGGCTGCACAGGGAAAAGTGTAGGTTCTACTGAATGCAATTGTTGGTCATGCAAGAACATTATAATTGGATGATAAGACCTCAGGTTTTAATGCTAATCTGCTAAGCAGGTTTTAGTCATCTGGAAACGCCAGAATCAGTATTTGCCTGGAAATGCTGAATCAGAGCTCCAGGCACTAGAATACACTATCTACAATGATACACATACTGCTCTGCTCAAGGCAGAAGGCCATCATCTGTGGGATGTTTTTTCCTGTAGCTGTGTCCACATGTGAAACCTTTTGTGTGGATGTCTCACTGACACTCCTCTTCTCTAAGAAAGCTCAAACAAGATAGATGTTCTTGCTGCTCTTCCTCACCAGCCTCCTGAGGGCCCTCCAAGCCCAAGGCACTTTGGAAACATAGGTACTGTCACTCCAGTTGTGTTTCCAGCAATGTAGTGCAGATGTATGATTTTCTCAGAAAAAGGGTAGAACATGGGCTTTGGAGGAACAAAGGGTAACTAATGAGTTACTGTAAGAAGGGGAAGGTGTCTTTGCCTTCTGGCACTTATAAAAATTGTCAGTAGGTGGGAGCAGGAGGATTCAAGATATACAGAAGATTGCACGGAGAAGGACTTCTGCCCAGTACAGACTTTGAGGTTAGTATCCTCTTTCAAGATCATAACGCATGTTAGCAACATTATTATTATTTGTATTTGCATTTTTATGGTTGTGATATTTATGTAAATGCTTTCCAGTACATGTAGTAAAACTATTCTTTCTTCAAAGTTCCTGTGCTTCATAACTGGACTCAGGAGAGAGATCTGGGTTGTGTCTATCTCAGGGGTCACTTTCTGTGTGCCAGGCAAAGTACCCCCAAAAGGATCGAAAATACAGTTTCCTCTGCAGCTCCAACAGTGTAGTCCTCTGGCTTTGTATACAATCAGTATGTTGAAGCACAAATGATATGTAAAGGGGCTTTCTGGAGTTCTTCAATGGGGAACAAAATCCAAGGCCGGTCATGACAATGCATAGGCTTGAAGGAGCACTGCTCAGGCTAATTTCTTTAACAAATATTTGCTTTTTTTAAACCATGCAAACAGACTCATTGCTAATGACTACTAGTTATTTCAGTCTGGTTCTATATGCAGCCTAGCTATTTCTATTTTTTAACCAATCTCCATATCTTGCAGGTAGTTTGTTTAAATCATGAAGCCAGTCAGCTTACAAGAAGAGACATACCAGTATAAAGTTAATTACTTGAATCCACAAGCATAAATTAGAAACATCACTACAACAACTTTCTCTTCCTTCCTTATTCATTCTTGACATAGAGTGACTGGACAAGAGTAATAAACTCTATGTATTATTTGTAAGATGATTGATTTAACTTTATCTTGGGGTCTGGATTGTTTCACTATTCATTAGAGAAAAAAATAATTGGTTAGCCAAACTATGCTATTTTTGATGCAAGTGTAATGTTGATTTTGAATTTCAGTGTAAAATCTTTTCAGTAATTGATCTTTCATAATTTCTTGGAAATCAGTTATTTGCATCAAACTATGAAATAAAAGTAGTTTTTTTCTTTACTTGGATATGGAACTCACTCAAAGCCAGTTAAAGCATACTGACTGCTTTCATTCAATAATGTTGAACAGTTTAAAGATTAACAAATGTCAGCTTTCCTAAATTTTCTGACTCCCACATGCTTTCTGAAAATACACTACACACAGTGAAAGTTTTGCCTGAATGGGAATGTTCAGAACATACGCCCTATCTGTTCCTGGGGGTGCCACAATGAAATAATTCATGTCCAAATACAAAGGGCTGTATCTGATGAGCTTACCATATAAGAACATAAATAGGAAAGCACTCAAGATGCTCTTAATAGCAAAAGTCATATCTTGTTAAAGTAGAAGGTTGCTGCGCCTCATGTAGATCAAGCTAGCTAGGCAGTGACAAATACATAGGTTTATACTGAATGAAAATTGCTGTTTTATTTTCTCCAAAGAAACCCATCAGTGGACTCGTTGTTAAAAGAAATCTAGCAGTGCAAGCAGATATGGCTGGAACTTGTAAGACTGAGTTTTAAATGCAGTTTCACTGCTTGACAATCCACAGGAGTCTTTCTCTCTTGCTGTTCCATCCTGTAAGGTGGGAGTGGTATTTGACCCACATTTCCTTTATGTAAGTGTTATGATGGAAAGTAAAAATACATGAGTGGTTTGAAAGTGTTATTACTACTTAAGTACTGTTATGCATTATTACCATATGATTCATTAATCCTCTAATGGATAACTTGCTTCCCACTTGCACACTTTGTAACCTACTAACAGGACGTATCATGACCAAATGGAAAGTAATTTTTTTCAAGATTTGTCTTGGGTGTTAAACCAAAAAATTTATTGTCGATGCATCCTGTGAGTCACTAACTTTCCTGGAAACCTTTTCGGTTCAGCTGTAGCTTTGAAAAAAAATTTCATTCCTGTCACTGAATCAGCCGGGTAAGACTCCAAATCAAAACTAGATGAAATTAACTCAAATTTCTCGAAAACATTCTCATTTGAATTTAAACAACTATAATTTTACTTTAAAAAACATTTCACCTACACAGTATATAAAAAGAAACATCAGATATGATTATAATATTGGTTTTGCAAAGACCCTTATCAAGCTCTGTGTCATGGTTAAATAATGTGAAGAGATGGCTGTAGACACTACCTCTGCGGTATATAAAGATAAATTATAAGAACTAAGGACTTAGCTTGAGTCTTGACACTTTTTTTACCATATTTTTTACTACAGTTTCTTGCTGTACACATTAAGAGGAATGCAACAGTATGAAACTGTAGTATGAATAGTACTAATATGGAAAAAAGCCACTCAGCTGAGTCTGTCAACATCATGCATGTACTAAAACCTGTATTGATCATAATCTATTTCAAGCTGGTTTCCCTTTTGTTTTTTCTACCTTGATGCATTTGTTACATTTTTCTGCCATTTGTCCAATTGGTGGGTCACTTCTGTAAAGTGCTGAGAACTTGCAACTGACGTTAAGGTCATCAGAAGCAGAGCCTGTGTTTATCCTGCAGGACCAAGGCTTTCAGTATCAATGCCCCAACTTTCTGGTTACAAAATGGATAAGTATTCATACAGCTCAGCCCTTCAAAAAACCTGCCGTTAGCCTCTGCACACCCTCAGGTCACAATCCTGCATAGTTGCCAGATACTATATTTAAGGTACAAAAGTTAGTGTCTTGTTCAGGCAAATCCTCCAAACTTCAACCAGAAATCTCATGAGGTTCATCCTCATGAAGCAAGTGAATTAGGACAAATATCTAAGCCAACTTAATATGGGAGCTTCTTTACCAAGCACACCCAGCTGATCTTGCTTCTGTAGACTTTATTCTGTTCTATTCTTTTCTTCCTTCACAGGTTAAATTATTCATAAAATCCAGAATATGTATATTTTACAAGTTCTGTTGAGAAGTCAGCACACTTTTGACTAAAGGGAAAACTAATACACTGATCATTGATTTCATCAGAAGCGTCAACTTTTTTTTTTTTAAAAAAAGGAAGGTCTTTGATGTTTGACTCCAGATCTAAAATGTGTACAGGATGAGAAGTATTTTGGGAAGAAAAATGACATGTAAATATAAAATATGATTGTTCTTGTTACTAGTGAGATGATGATCAGTGCTACAGGTAGATCCATTAAAGAAAATAAATAATGTAACCCTGTTGCTAACATTTCAGGCCTTCACTTAAAATGTAAATCTCTAACAGTGAAAAAAAAAAAAAGCTTGTTGTTGGTGCAGGCTGGCATGAAATTGTCCCTTTTCACTGCTAGAAGCATTTGCATGTCAGTGCACACTAACTCTTTATTTTCTTTTCCAATGCCCTCTAGTGCTAATTGAAGATTTTGTTTCTAACTGAATATGCAGGAAATGCCTACCAGGAACTCAGAGCTTTTGAAATGAATGAAGTTTCTTGCTAACTTGTTACTTAGTGCCAGCATTTGGGCTTCATTGATAAGCACAAGTCCTCCTCCAGTTAGTTGGAATTAATACTGCTTAGATTTAAAGATGACTCAGAAAGAGTGGGTGTAATTCCACACATTCACCTTAAAAATGTATTGATGAAACAAAAATGTGTGCTGTAGATATAAATCTGTAGGAAAGATTTTGCAAAGACATGAGAATGAATATCAACACGTAAGTTTTTTGCTGGCTTATTGCTCTTTTCTGGCAATCTAATTTGCAAAACTGGCTTATTAATCCTAATTTTTTAAAAAATTGCATCTAATGAAATCGCCTATAATAGTTGAGTAACATTGCCACTACACTAGCAAAGACTGAAATGAAGTATTTAACTTACACAGTATTTGTAGATTGGCAGTACAGATTTTATTGCTTTAATAGTTGCTACTCAAACCAGTAACTCCTAAAAAGCAAATTAATTCATTCTCATATCAGACTAAAACTACATGCGTTTCACTGTCATCAAGAAGAAACTTATCAGACGATATGTTTTAAAGCCAAATATACAACGTAGTTAGGAACCTAGCAAGATATGGAACTGATTTTCTTTTTTGAGTTAAAAATTAAGAATTTCTTATTAAAAATGTCTCTTTGGGGTTACTGTTTCAAAACATCTCTGAAATATAGAGAGTGACTCAAAAGCAGAAAACATATCTGTGAGGAAAATTATGCAAAACAAATCTAGGGATATATATAGATGGAGGATAAGAGAATCACTGCTGTGTTGAGGAAAAATTCTGGGTGCCTTATTCAATAAGCACATGGGTGCACTAAGGCATGGAGAGCTTTTTTCAATACTGCTCCTGGAAGTTGTGGCAGCAGACTGAAGAATGAAGTGGGATTAAGTAGCACTTTGCATTTTACTTCCAGTTTTTCAAACTACATGGAGATATTGATGACTAAAGCCTCACACACGTTCTCCTAAGTACTGTTTATGGAGGAGGGAAACAAAGATGTGAAAAATGAAATGCCTTGAGTCACTGAGTCTATGGCAAAGTTGGAAACAGTTTAGGTCTCTTACTTCACTGTTATGTGAGCAAACAACAGGACTGATGTGTTTCCATGTGTTAAGAGCTAGAAATGGAGTTGATTTCACTATTTAAATTCAACTCTGAAAGTTGTTTGTTTAAAAAGGCTGAACAGGAATAGATTTTCTTAACTATTGCTATGGTTTCACTACATAAATGTCTGAAAATTTCTCCAACTCTAATGCAAAGAACATTCCTGTGAAACTGATATTAGTTACTCTTCCCATTCTGTACCTGGGGAAGTAAATCAGGGAGGGTTATGTTCCTATTTAATCATCGCTGGTTTTCAGAAACTCCCCAGTGAAGCCTGAAGCCTGCCGGTAGTCGGGTTTTTGATGGTACAGCGTGTGCATGTAACAAGTTAGACACTTGAATAGTCTTGACTAGAGCGCCTGATGTCATCTACCTGGACTTGTGCAAAGCATTTGACACTGTCCCACACAACATGTCTCTAAATTGGAGAGACATGGACTTGACGGATGGACCACTCAGTGGATAAGGAATTGGCTGGATGGTCGCACTGAAAGAGTTACGGTCAACAGCTTGATGTCCAAGTGGACACCAGTGACGAGTGGCGTTCCTCAGGGGTCGGTATTGGGACTGGTCCTGTTTAACATCTTTGTCGGCGACATGGACAGTGGGATTGAGTGCGTCCTCAGCAAGTTTGCCAACGACACCAAGCTGTGTGGTGCGGTCGACACGCTGGACAGAAGGGATGCCATCCAGAGGGACCTTGACAGGCTTGAGAAGTGGGCCCATGAGAACCCATGAAGTTCAACCAGGCCAAGTGCAAGGTCCTGCACGTGGGTCGGGGCAATCCCAGGCACAAATACAGGCTGGGTGGAGAATGGATTGAGAGCAGCCCTGAGGAGAAGGACTTGGGGGTGATGGTTGGCACAAGCTGGCAATGTGCGCTTGCAGCCCAGAAAGCCAACAGTATCCTGGGCGGCATCAAAAGAAGCATGGCCAGCAGGTCAAGGGAGGTGATTCTGCCCCTCTACTCTGATCTTGTGAGACCCCACCTAGAGTACTGCATTCAGCTCTGGGGTCCCCAACATAAGAAGGACATGGAGCTGTTGGAGCGAGTCCAGAGGAGGGCCACGAAGATGATCAGAGGGCTGGAGCACCTCTCCTATGAAAACAGGCTGAGAGAGTTGGGACTGTTCAGCCTGGAGAAGGGAAGGCTCCGGGGAGACCTCATAGCAGCCTTCCAGTATCTGAAGGGGGCCTACAAGAAAGCAGGAGAGGGGCTTTTTACAAGGACAAGTAGTGACAGGACGAGGGGGAATGGTTTTAAACTGAAACAGGGTAGATTTAGATTAGATCTTAGGAAGAAATTCTTTCCTGTGAGGGTGGTGAGACACTGGAACAGGTTTCCCAGAGAAGTTGTGGCTGCCCCCTCCCTGGCAGTGTTTAAGGCCAGGTTGGATGAGGCTTTGAGCAACCTGGTCTAGGGGAAAGGTGTCCCTGCCCCTGGCAGGGGTGTTGGAACTAGATGATCTTTAAAGTCCCTTCCAACCCAAACCATTCTATGATTCTCTGACTTCTTATCCTTAACCTTCTTTTCACTAACTACTAGACTCTGTTGAGTTTGAATTGTGTCATTTTCACTCAAGAAAATGCATTCTGGCTGCAGAATTTCATCCCTCACTACTAAAAGCAAAAGGCTAATACATCAATGGTTTCTGTCTTACTGCTGAAAGTTATATACATTGGTGGGAAATTGGACTGATCAATGTGATAAAACAAATTTTAAAAGCCCGTTTGAAGCTTCTGTACCCAAGCATTTAAATAAGTCTTCTGATGCCTGGACCAAATAGACTCTACCCATTTCCTCTGAATTTCTTACATTCTGTTACTTCTCTGTGACTGCAGCCTGCTGTCATGAAACAGTGAATTGATTTTGCTCTTCTAAAGAAATAGTCTTAAACAGTGGCAGTCATCAAGCTTTTTACACAAAGGCTTTTCAGACTTTATTAGTTTAAATTCACATTAGAAGCCTTCAGTAGTCATTTTTTTCAATTGTTTTTGCATTGTGTTTATTTCCCCTAAAAAATCCCCTGAGGCAGGGTGCTGTGTTCCTGACGCTTTTCATACTTCAACTCCTGAGCTTTGGCCTGTCTCCCTATATATATCCAGTTAGTTTTACTGTTGCCTGTCACCTTGCGTGTAAGGCAGACTGAAGACAGCAAAGCCCCAAGTAAATCCTTGTCTCTTTTGAGGGAGTAGGACACAGGTTGTGATGTACAGGAATGAGGAAAGAGGCTGGTTTTGTCTGGCTTGCACTTCTGTGGAGAGGCCAGAGTAGCTTTTGGAAGTGCTTCCCTATGTGGAGTGGCATCTCTTCAGTTTAACCTGCTATTTATTTGAACCAAACACTGTTTAGTTAGGACCAGGTTTCTTGTACACAGAGCTGCATCTAAATAGTATTGTTAGAGATGAAAATGAAGAGAGACGGTAGTGTCATGCTGAAAGATGGTAACCAATCTTATAATGAGAAAAAATGTAATTTGTGCAGTATTCAAATTGCTTCATACATCTGAACAGGCAGTGTTCAGACTCTTTAGGCAAATAATAAGCATGGATGTTCTGGTAGAACAGCTGACTACTAAAAACTCTAATTGAAAATGGAGCCATAATGGAAATATTTCTGTTTGAAGTCCTAATATGGGTGAAGATGACAGGGCATTAAATATATGTTGTTCATTTTCAGACAGCTTGTGAACAGAAGTGGGATACCTGGTCTTTTTGGCATGAATCCATTGCATTAGTTAGTAAAATGTTTTAGTGCGGCAGCCTAGAAATTTAATTAAACAGCACTGATTTCACTATACAGCCAAAATATAGTGGCTTTTAAAATTTCCTTGTCATTTTTTCCCATTTCATATTGATGTTATTGTAAACATATACTATGTCTTCCTGGAAACTTTCATGTAGTGCTAAAAAGTAAAGCACAGACTTAAACTCCATGACTGATATATATTATTTATAAAATCTGGTTTATTGTATTCCGAACTAGAGGATCAAGCTATTTCTCTGCCTCTATATCTGTTGTTTATGGGCTATTGACCTTCAAAATATCATGTCTTATAACACAGTGGTTTGTGATAGACAGACAAATAGATGGGTTTCTATTAATAGGCTGATTGCTGTGACTGAAAAATTTAGTTATGCAAATGAACAGTCTTTTCCTCTCTGCTGAATTAATTATTAACGAAGAAGAACAGAGGCTGAGACATGAATTTTCAGCAGAGGTATAACTCAATGTTTCCTGATCCTGGATGAGACTCTGCCTCTCCTCCTGCAGCAGTGTCCATCCTGACCAGTGGCTATGAGCTGCTCAGGCCAGCCAGTGCCCAGCTCTGGAAGTCAGGAGAGTTTCAGTCGTGCTCCTTATTTCCAAGATGGAGGCACAGTGCCCTAGAAAGCCTCCTGTGGGGTTTCTTTGAAACCAAGTGCCACAAATTCTATTCACTGCATATTTTGGTCAGCCAAATGGAGACAAGAACCTGCCTGAAAGCAGCAGGTAAGACTTCAGGCATTTCATCCCTCTGGATCTACTGAGACAGCATTGGAAGGTGATGAGGAAAAATAATCTGGCAGCTCTGGTTAGTTTTGGGTTAAATGAATCAAAGACAAGCCCGGATTGCTGGGCTGCTGCTAGGCAACAAGTAACTTTCTGCATTCAGAAGTTCCCTGCTAATTGATTCTTGACACCATTCCCTGTTGGTTTGTATAAACAGAGAGCTGTTACTGTGGGGAGGAGAGGGAAGCTGGGGTGAGCATGAGTACCCGGCACTGTCACGGCCCTGTCAGATGGGTTGGATGTGCAGAGGGTCACTTCCCATCGAGAAAGGGGTTCAGTTGCTATAGGGAATGGCAACCACTTAGGATTCATATTTGATAAAGCAATACCAGTGTTAAGGAGCAAAGAAATATACAGAACATGAAATACCGCAGTATGTCAGCCCTTTAATACACATCCACTGCACACACATCTTTTGCATCTACTTGTTCCTTGGTTGTATGTGAGGAATCAAGAAAAGAATGGGAACCAGCCTTCCTTACAAGGCTAACATTTGGCAGGCTGGCATAGTGAGTGTAGGATCAACAGGATATCCAACATGTGGAATCCGAAAAGCACATAGAAGGGGGAGCTGGAGCAAGGATTTATCAGGGTTGGAGATGCTGGGAGAGACAGGCTAATGGAAAGAAAGGGGAAGCTTGCCCGAAGGAGAAAAGCAAGCCCAGCAAGTGTCTGAGTGTCAAAATCTTCTTTTATTTATGGCTCACTTTTTTAAATAAAGAAATGAGTCTTTATTATATTGGCTCTATGCCTAACCCTGATAAGATTTTACCCCCACCAACAACTGCAAGACTCAGGCATTTTAAGGACTGCTTCATGAATTAAACTATTGTCCCTTATAAATAAACTCTAGTTCTTTTTTTCTCATACATTATTTATTTCCTAGCTCTTTCTTCTGCTGCAGAGAAATGAAAGGCAGGGAAGGAGGAGTACAGAAAGGAAGAGAATGAAAATGGGATGTTTCAAAGATGACGGGAAGTACGAGGTTATTTTTTGACAATGGTGAAAATTCCCTTTCATGACACAGTGGTAATTGGTCGATGTTACATGTCTATATCCAGCATGCACATGCTAAAAGTTGCATGATATTCTTACTTTACTTCCTTTTTAGCATGATAGAAAAACATGTACTATTATGCTTTTTCTAGATATTTCAATATTTTCTTGCAGACTTCAGGGAAGGTTTTTATTTCTTCTTTGACATCTTCTTTGAAGTGCTGTGTTGTGATAATGCTGGTGGTGTGCTGCTCAGGTGGTATGTTTCCCTATGCAGCTGGGAGGGTGGGGGGTGAAAGGAAATAGTTTTTCAGAAATGTATCAGTTCTGAAGCATATTTAGTGATAACGGAGAACACTTTGGATTTTGCCATTCATTTCACTTGGCCAATACCTTCAAACAGGGTTTCATTATTATGTTGAGGGACTTGTATTTAATTGCTAATGACCATATTCATCCCCTTGCTAGATGAGATGGAACTATTGCCAGTGAGCACTACACCGTATTTTTGATAGTTTCATTTATAAATCAGTAGTTATTCCATGCATATTTACATGTTGGAAAGACTGCATTAATATATTTTGGCATGCTTTTCAAATATGCTGCTACTGCATTTTATTATATCTGATTACCTCCCACTACTTTTTTTTTTTCCTTAACAGTGACAAAATATATTTAAAGAACAAATCAGCATTTTCTTTTTTGTTAGAATTGCAGATTGTCTGTGTAAGGTACAAGACAGAAGAAACAGGAGACCTGACTAACATACATTCATTTATAAGTAAGTGTATGCTGGTACACTTACCCTTTTTAAAAGAGAAAAGCATTCTGGAAGTATTTAGTCAAATTTAAATCCTGACCTCTCCAGTTTGCAATTCCTTGTGGAACAGCAAAAGTGAAATGCACTACCCAAGAGAGCAAAACAGGGCCAAGAGAAAAATCAAACTGACTTATTTGTTCCTTTTTCTATTTAAATTACATCTCTTGATGCAGAACACTTGTGCTGCCATTTCACATATGCTTCCAAGAAAAACTGAGTAAGCTCTTCCAAAAACACTTCCTTTTTTTTGATTTAGACCCATTTTATCTCTAAAATTATATAACAATATTTATTGCATATAATCTAATTTATACTATCTAGTTATTCAGAAATGCCTACCAGTTGGATCTGTGCTCTTAAACTAACATTTTTCACGTATCAGCACTGCTAAATTGGCCCTGAGCTCTTCATAATTTCTGGATATTTAGAATTCACTTTCTAATACATGCTTATCTGTATGGTAATGCAAAGTTAGTTTTTGCAGAGACAGAACACATGACAAAAAGCCAGTGGGCTGCTGACTCCCTCATGGGAAACCTGGGGGAGCCCTTCAGGGAGATACAAAGATTCATCTCTAGTGTAATTACAGGGACTCCTTAGAGAGTTCACACGGGAGACCAATTAGTCACAGTGTGTGCATTCCCATTGCAGTATTTTTCTGTCTCGTCTCTCTATCACCCTTTGCCACTTTTTGCAGTATCTTTTCAGTCTTTAGAATCAAATTTGCAAGACACAACATGGGGATGAATTAAACATTAGGGAAAATAAGTTAAAGCTCACACAGGGTAAGAACAAGAATACCCCAATCATGCCTGAAGAGCCAAAGCACATCTACACATGCTTTGAAAAAGGATTTTAATCTTGGATAATCTTTTGCAAGAATAACTAAAGAGGAGACAGCCACGGTTGCCAATGATGTTTTGCCTATGTTTACCTTGCTTTAGGAAAGAAAATACAAGTAAATTGCTATATCAGTTTTCTCTAATCATTCTATATTGTTAAATATTGTTTCTGTTAAAGGAATAACTATTCATTTTATTGTTATTATTAAAATATTGGTGCTCTGCAATAAAAGGTTAAAACAATGACTTAAATGTACCAGAGTCATTTTTAGCTCTCCTTTGATATTGAAACTTAAACAGAAAGTAATTGCAATTATGACTTTGAGTAACTCCAGCTTAATAAAGGACTTGTGATTGTTTGCATTTGGACTTCTTACAAGGCAATCATGTAATAGATAATAATATCTACTGGATTCTAACATCACCGTATAAGCATTATTTATGACTGCTTGCTGGCAAAGCAGTTACTCCATTTTCCAAGCCAAGTTGCAGAGAAAATTCTGGCAGCAATCAAAGAAGAGTCTCCAAAAATATGTATGTGAAATAAATAAGATTTCAGTCTTTTAGACATTAGCAACAAGGAAAGGTAAATAGAGACTCAAACTGTTACTTTTATTAAACTCTTTACACTGTCACTTGTTCTTTTGAATTCTGGCACTGAGGTAAAGAACGTAAGGTGCTAAGGTAAATAACCTCCCTCTGCTTTAGACCAAGATGATCTAAGCAAATCATATTTTTTCAGTGCTACAACTTCTTATTTTATTGCTGTTGGAGAGGCTTTATTTAATACATAAGACTAAAATCTATATAGTTCTCATCAGTTTACTGAAGAACGGGTTTCGCTTTCACATTCAGCCTTACACTCGTGCAATGGGTCTCAGTAACAAGCATTACTGAGAGCATCCTCAGATCATCCTCAGTCAGCTTCACCTCGTGTCTCATCGTGCTACCCACGAAGGATAGGTGTCCTTGTGCCCTGGCACTGCCTACACAAACGACCAGGAAACAGTCAGGATGGGTATATCTGGTCTAGCCATTCCCAAAAGAGACCCCATGAGGGTCTAACATCTACCAACCAGATAGGGAATATGGACTCAGGGTGAGGGGGGCACCCCAGATGTGAAGTCAGACCTATCTTCATGCTCCTTTCGGTTGGTGCCCAGAAGGACTGGAGGTCCTAGCACTATGCTAGATGTTCACTGGCTTTCATGCTTACAGATTATATCAACTACGCCAGCCCCGCAGGCAGCCAGGCTTGTCCCCATCTCCTTCTGATGCCAATTTCCTTCATGCTGTTAAGCTCATGATTAACATCCTCTGTCTATGAGACCTCTGCCAGAGAGGATATCATCCTGCCCAGAAGCCTCACAGCTACACAAATGAAACTGACTACAGTAAAGAAGGATTAGATAAATATTTCATGCTTGCTGCAATGTGATTTCTGAGCAAACACAGTTACATAAAAGCAAGAGAAGGATGAGTCAGCAACTGATTTTATAATCAGTTTTGGAGTTTTTTGAAGAACTCTCTGTTATTGGCATAAGAGTATGATCATTTTAGAGTCTCGTATCCAGCATAGTACAGAGATATTAGAGGCAGAGACCCTGGATGTTTTACAAGTCTCAGGGACACACGAGAGGACTCCCACAACACCAGAACAACCAAAAAAGATTCTTGGTAACTAAGTACACATGGAGTTAAGAAAAAGAATGCAGCAGTATATTGTCAAACCAATGTCTATATTTTGCCCGTCCCCAGCAATGGCAATGAGACAGAGCATGTCGTGCAAACCTTACCAAACTCCTCATGGACAGCAAGTTGAGATCTCAGATCCTGCCCACCCTTTCTCAACTCTGTTATAATATTCCTTGTCTGCTAAATAAGAAAGTAGAACATAAACTCCTAAAGCCGTAACACTGGTGGTCATTGTAGAAAACACACTAAGACAAGCAGAGAGTCTTAGGACAGATTAAGTTGTGCAACAGCAAAGGTTCCCAAGACAGGAAAAACAGGCACAAGTGAGCAGAAGGAGAAAAGCACGCAGACAGAAGAGTTAGCTTCCTGAAAGTATAAAAATGGAATTTTATTCTAAACAGGCTAGTTTGGGGTGGGAGAGTTGTTTTTAAAGTGTGAACTTCTGTATTTGTAGCAGAATTCCCAGGCTATTAAGAGGTAATTATTGGTTGTTTACTGTCACTGTGTAATTGTAAAAAGTTACCAACAAAAATGTGTTGGAGATGAAATATCTGTGATGACAATACCCCTTGCTAAAGAAAAAATTGCCTTTTCCTTGCACACTAATCATCTGCCAAAAACTAGTTTGCATTGGAAATGTTCCATTTTTATGCTAAAGATATTTGTCAGTAACTGAGATTTCAGCACTGGGACCTACGTAAACACCTCAGGAAAAATTCAAAATTGTCTATCTTAGAGCTGGGAGAATTTACAAAATACAATTTTTTAAGGAACAAGGTTATGATTTGGCTATTTTTTAAATAGAACTAAAACTACCCACATACTGCATAAAATAATCTAAATCTACACATAGTGCTGGAGATAAAATCAAACCTTAGGGCCTTAGCCTCTGCTCATTTCCACTGTGTCTAAGGAAGTCTATGGAACTACAATAATGTGTAAATAGTTTGAAAGAATAACAACTATCATATTAAGTAGTAAATAAAATTAATAGTTTAGGAACAAATAACTTGTTTTAATGAAAAATAATTAAATGAAAAAGAATGGTTTTTTTTTAATATCATTAGGATGCAAGAATTATAGTTGACGGACATAAAATATGCAGGGAGAATCAAAGAAACAGAACATCCTTTGTAGTGTTCATATTTTAGAAAGGAAAACCAAAAAGATGTTGATACGTCAGGTTAAAAAACAAAGGAAAAATCGTTTACATTCCTTCAAAAATTTTCCTCTGCTTTTTCACATTTCAGATGTTCAAGGTTAGGAATGTTAAGGTGGCATAAGAACGTACGTCAGTAGTGAATCAGATCAAATGCACATCTAATCCAATATCTTGTCTGTAACAGTGGCCATAGTGATGCCTAAGAACAAATAAAAAAATTGCAAGCATGTATGATATGATGCTTCACAAGCATGAAAGTTAATTGATTTCACTGCTTAAGGGTCATTATATCTCAAAACCCATATTTTATTCCTCAAATAACGTTACCAAAACAATTAGAGTTGTACTCAGAGAAGTCATGTAGGATAAAGAGTTCCCACTAAGTAACAAATACTTCTGTTTATCAAACACCTGTTGTGCTTCATAAAATATGCATGCCACTGTTTAAGAAAATAGGTACCTTTTACAGATATACATGAAAATTTAATATAATTCACAATTATAATTGACATTGTCTTTTATTCCTATTATTGAGGTTGAGAACTATTGAAATAAAAATTCAAGCAACAGTAAACATCTTTGTAATATTAACAATCTCAACAGCACATATATCTGCTTTCCATGAATGCTTGATTATAATATACACTGGAAAGATGATAAATGTTTGTACTGAACAAAAGCAAGGGATACTGCTTAAAATACACTGCTGCTACTAACATGATCTTTTTCTTATCCTAGGTGCTCTGCTCAGGGCACACCAGCTCTTGTGGACTTCGTGTCCACAGATTACTCCTGCTGTTGGCCTGGTACCCAGAGAGGTATGTGCGGAGAGCATGTGTACAGTCTCTCCTACTGCCTGCTTCTCTTCTATGGTCTGCAGGGAAACAGCCTTCACACTCAGCAGACAGCTATGGATGAAAACAAGCCTCTCTGTATAGGCAAGCTGATCCCTATTTCATATTCACATCATGTCATGTGCTCAGCTAGATCTGTTTTATTGTTTGAAGAGATTTTAATAGGTTCCTCACCTCATTTTCTGACTACGATGATCCAATAGCTCAATCTAATATCTGTTTATAAGTCTTGCCTCCTTTTGCTCAGTAAAGCCCCACCATCTGCTAAGTCTGGTTTCCTCTAATTTCAGTATTTGTCAAGGTTTGAATAAATAAATGCCCATCTTGCAGGAGGTTACACCACAAGGTCCACTTGTCCCTCACATGAACAACTGTTGAGGAAAGTTTGGAGAGGAGGTGTACAAATGGAAGGGGTTGTTCTGAATCCCCAGCAGGTCTTGTCAGGGCCACGTTCACATTGAGTTAAGAGGCCTTTCAATTGTAAAAAGCAGCTGAATAGTGGTGCTAAATTACTAATAGATACCCCTTACATCTAATGGAAGGGGAAAAAATTCTGCATGTTTTAATAAATGTCAGTCTTCTCAATAACAAAATAGCACATTTCTTTAGTTTCTGTAGTTCTTTCTTCCAGGCATTTCTTCTAACCTTCTGTGGTAATTCAGAAAATGAATAGGTAAAATTAATATTTATCCAGTAGTAGCAAGTCCTTCAGTGTATGGAAATGAGCATGAAGAGCAAAAAGCCTGTGCAATAAGTAGGTTATATCTGTTAAATAGACCACTTTGTCATCTCAACATGTCATTTACCAATTTCAGATTTTTTAAAAAAAACTATGACTGCCCAAATATAGTAGTAATTATTATTATAAATACGAATAGGTATATATCTATGTCCTGTGGCTCCTGAAAGGGTGACTTCTGTTTCAGCTGTCAAAACATAATGCTAGCATCAGTCCTTTATTTTGATATGATAACATTTTTTAAAATTGTTGTGAAAAGACAATAAATTGTATATTCAGAGTAGTAGAATTGTTACTTTGAAAACAGCCAACCTTCTGCTTGAAAAATTTCCTTCAGGGAGCATTGGGAATGCTTAGAGGGAGCAGCAAGTATAGTATTATCTGGTTTCCAAACCAAAGCTACATTGTGGAGCTAATTAATGACTGTGAAAACATAAAGAGGTCTGTTACGTATCCACTATACAAATAATAATAATTGTAAACCATGTAAAATATGCACAAAGAAATATCCCTTTTTAAATTACCTGAAACCATATCCTTGTTGAAATATAGACACATCACAACACAAAGTGTACATGTAGCAATAGTATTTCCTATAGTGATAATATTTTGTTTTACAAAAGATGGGAAAAATGATGTTTTCACCATTATCCATTACTTTCAGGACAGAAGCTGTTCTTTGGTCATTTTATGAGCATCTGTGCTTTCTCTACCTAAAGAGCTATAGGATTTCATAAAGTCTGAGTGCTTTAGTAGTATCCTGAAGTATTTCTGAGATTTGTGAGCATACTGGAATTGACCTGAGTATCAGAACCTGTCAAAGCACAATATACTCTGCAGCACAAATATTTGCTGAGGTAGACTTCTAGCAAAATAGGAAAATTGAGACGTCTTTGTAGTATATCAGCCTGCAGTAACAACATGATTGGGAGATACTCAAATGATGTAGAGGAGACGGCGAGTGCTCAATTAATGCTCCACAATGTATTCCTAGGTGCCCAAGAGGAAAAATGTGATCAATGTCTTTCTTTTAGGGAGCTAACAAATAAAATTATTTAGTACTTATTGCATGGATTTTGAATCAAAGCCTATCTGCACGTGTAGAAGTCTTGTCTACTCACAGAGAGGAAAATTCAGACGTTAACAAAAAACTGCAGGAACCATCAAGAGCTGAAATATTGCCTGTCACATTGCAGATGTCATCCTCATGTGAAACTCAGATATCAGCAGGCTCCCCAAAGTAGGTCTAGGGTTCTTTTCTTGACCAAGATGGTGTCATGTGTCATCTCTACCAGCATGAAAAATGTGTTGCTGTTGCCTCCCACACTCACAGAATCACAGAATCACAGAATATTAGGGATTGGAATCCTGCCGGAGCAGGATTACCTAGACCATATCACACAGGAACGCGTCCAGGCGGGTTTTGAATGTCTCCAGAGAAGGAGAATCCACAACTTCTCTGGGCAGCCTGTTCCAGTGTTCGGTCACCCTCACCGTAAAGAAGTTCTTCCTCATATTTATGTGGAACCTTCTGTGTTCCAGCTTGCACCCATTGCCCCTTGTCCTGTCAAGGGATGTCACTGAGAAGAGCCTGGCTCCATCCTCATGACACTTGCCCTTTACATAATAAACATTAATGAGGTCACCCCTCAGTCTCCTCTTCTCTAAGCTAAAGAGACCCAGCTCCCTCAGCCTCTCCTCATAAGGGAGATGTTCCACCCCCTTAATCATCTTCGTGGCTCTGCGCTGGACTCTCTCTAGCACTTCCCTGTCCTTCTTGAACTGAGGGGCCCAGAACTGGACACAATATTCCAGATGCGGCCTCACCAGGGCAGAGTAGAGGGGGAGGAGAACCTCTCTCGACCTGCTAACCACACCCCTTCTAACATACCCCAGGATGCCATTGGCCTTCTTGGCCACAAGGGCACACTGCTGGCTCATGGTCATCCTGCTGTCCACTAGGACCCCCAGGTCCCTTTCCCCTACGCTGGTCCCCAACAGGTCTGTCCCCAACTTGTACTGGTGCATGGGGTTGTTCTTACCCAGATGCAGGACTCTACACTTGCCCTTGTTATATTTCATTAAGTTTCTCCCTGCCCAACTCTCCAGCCTGTCTAGGCCTCTCTGAATGGCTGCGCAGCCTTCCGGTGTGTCCGCCACTCTTCCCAGTTTTGTGTCATCAGCGAACTTGCTGACAGTGCACTCTATTCCCTCATCCAAGTCATTAATGAATATATTGAATAGTACTGGTCCCAGTACCGACCCTTGCAGGACTCCGTTGGACACAGGGCTCCAACTGGACTCTGTCCCATTGACCACCACTCTCTGGCTGCTTTCCTTCAGCCAGTTCACAATCCACCTCACTACCCGATCATCCAGACCACACTTCCTCAGTTTAGCTGCGAGGATGCTGTGGGAGACCATGTCAAACGCTTTACTGAAATCAAGATAGACCACATCCACTGCTTTACCATCATCTGTCCACTGGGTTATGTCCTCATAAAAGTCTATCAAGTTGGTTGAGCATGACTTCCCCTTGGTGAAGCCATGCTGAGTGCCCCTAATGATCCCCCTATCCTTGATGTGCCTAGAGACAGCACCAAGGACAAGTTGTTCCATCACCTTTCTAGGGATGGAGGTGAGGCTGACCGGTCTATAGTTACCCGGGTCCTCCTTCTTGCCCTTTTTGAAGACTGGAGTGACATTCGCTTTCCTCCAGTCCTCAGGCACCTCTCCCGTTGCCCACAACTTAGCAAAGATGATGGAGAGTGGCCTAGCAATGACTTCCGCCAGCTCCCTCAGCACCCGCGGGTGCATCCCATCAGGGCCCATGGATTTATGGACGTCCAGATTGCTTAACTGGTCCCTGACCCAGCCCTCATCTACCAAGACAGATTCCTCCTCTATCCTGACTTCTTCTGGGGCCTCAGGGGTCCGGGGCTCCTCAGGACAGCCTCCAGCAGTATAGACAGAGGCAAAGAGGGCATTCAGTAACTCCACCTTCTTTTTATCCTCTGTCTCCAGGGCCCCCACCTCATTCATCAGTGGGCCTACATTGCCTCTAGTGTTGGCTTTACCTGCAATGTATTTGAAGAAGCCCTTTCTGTTGTCCTTGACCTCTCTTGCAAGGTTTAATTCCAAGGAGGCCTTAGCTTTCCTAGTTGCCTCCCTACATCCTCTGACAACAGACTTATATTCCTCCCAAGTGGCCAGCCCCTCCTTCCATGATCTGTACACTCTCTTCTTCCACTTGAGTTTGCCCAGCAGTTCCCTGTTTAACCATGCAGGTCTCCTGCTACCCTTCCTTGACTTCCTACCTGTTGGGATGCTCTGATCTTGAGCTCGGAAGAAGCAGTCCTTGAATGCTAACCAACTATCTTGGGCCCCCTTACCTTCTAGTACCCTGTCCCATGGGATTTCCCCTAGCAATTGCTTGAAAAGGCCAAAGTTGGCCCTCCTGAAGTCCAGGGTGGTAATTCTGCTAGCTCTTCTGTTCCTGCCACATGAGATCCTGAACTCTACCATCTCATGGTCACTACAACCAAGGCTGCCCTCAACCTTCACCTCTTCAACCAGACCCTCCTTGTTAGTGAGGATAAGATCCAGCAGCGCTCCTCTCCTAGTTGGCTCATCCACCATTTGCATCAGAAAGTTATCATCAATGCACTGGAGGAACCTCCTGGACTGAGGATGGCTGGCTGAGTAGGCCTCCCAGCAAATATCAGGGTAGTTGAAATCCCCCACGACAACCAGGCCCTGTAATTGAGAGACTGCTCTCAGCTGCCTGTAGAAGGCCTCATCACCTTCCTCATCCTGATCTGGTGGCCTGTAATAGACACCCACAACACTATCACCCCTGCCAGCCTGCCCATTAATTCGCACCCACAAACTCTCAACTCGCTCCTGATCCGCCCCTGGACAGAACTCAATACATTCTAGCTGCTCACTCACATAAAGAGCACCTCCACCACCTCTCCTTAGTGGCCTGTCTTTCCTGAACAGGACATAGCCATCCATGACCACATTCCAGTCATGCGAGGTGTCCCACCAAGTCTCTGTGATTGCCACTAGATCATAGCCCCCCGACCGAACACGGATTTCTAACTCCTCCTGTTTATTCCCCATGCTGCGTGCATTGGTGTACAGGCATTTCAGGGAGCGAGCTGAGCACACCGATTTCACCCTAGGGGGATGGGAGGCATCCTGGTCTGCCTCAACACTAGAGCGTTGCCCCAGTGGTGCAAGCCCAGCTACTTCCCCATCCCCCTTCGAATCTAGTTTAAAGCTCTCCGAATGAGCCCTGCTAATTCCTGTCCCAGAACTCTTTTGCCCTTACGACATAAACCTTTCCCATGTATTACCATCACGCCTGGTGTCTTATAAAACCAGCCATTATCAAAGAACCCAAAGCCCTCCCTGTAGCACCAGTCTCGTAGCCAGGCGTTAATAGAGAGAATCCTACTATTCCATCCCACGTCATCAGCTGAAAATGGAAGCAGGGAGGAGAAAACAACTTGTGCCCCAGACTCTTTCACCAACCGTCCTAGGGCCTTGTAGTCTTTCTTCATCCCCCTCAGACTACGGGATGCAGCTTCTTCCCCACCTGTCTGGAAGATCAGCAGGGGGTAGTAGTCTGTGGCCTGCACCAGGTTGTGGAGTTGCCTGGTGATATCCCTGATTCAGGCTCCAGGCAGACTGCAGACCTCCCTGTGATGGGGGTCAGCTCTGCATATTGGGCCCTCAGATCCCTTTAGGAAGGAGTCTCCAACCACTAAAACTCTTCTCTTCTTCCTTGTGGAGGAGGTAGCTATACGCCTGCCAGGTTTTTCTGACTGTGGTGGGACCTCTGATATAGGTTGCCTCTCCACCACATCCCCATTGGACTGGCTGTATTCCTCTAGGGTTTCATATCTATTTCTCAGAGGCACCTGTGGAAGCAAGGTAGGCAAGGAGGGCACTCGCCTTTTGCCATGGCCATAGACTTGCCTCCACTCACTCCTCTCCTCTAAGTTATTGTTTTCCACCTGAGAGGGGCAGAGTACAGGGGCCCCTCGATCCTGGGAGCTCTCCGGCAGGTGCTCCCATTTTAGTTGCAGGGAAGGCAGAGCCTGGCTCCACCAGTCTATCTCCATTTCAGCCTCCCGAACGCTCCTAAGCCTTTCTACTTCAGCTTGAAGCCTTTCAACCTGGCTTTGCAGCTGTGCCGCTCGGCCGAGCAGATCATCTACCTGCTCACAGCGCACACAGCCCCCTGTCACCACAGAGACGCTGTAGCATTCCCTGCAGCCTGCGACCTGCACCATTGCCTCCTTCCATGGGAACTCTGTCTGGGTTCCCACATCCATTTTGATCTTCTTCCGCCGGGTGGAGACCACTGTTCTTTCACTAGCTGGGAAATACCTGTTGGTGACACCCCTGGTTCACAGCTCCTTGATGCCTTCACAGCTTGGCTGGTTCACAGCTCCTTGACACCTTCCTCGCCTTGTGCACTGGGAGGGAGTCAGCGCCCTCCCCAACGAGCTGCAAACAGCTATGGCCTCCCCCGCCCTGGGACACACACAATCACTGCTGACTCCCCTTGTACCGTCTGGCCAGGGACTAGTCCCCGTCCTCCCAGAGGCTCTTCATCACCCGATCGACGGGGGGTGGTGCTACGCGCCCCCCCTCTCCTGATTCGTTGCCGGGAACTTCCAGGTCCAGGGGAAAGCAGCTCGGGGCTGCTGCTCGGGGGGCCCAAAGCATGAAAACCGCCCAGTACAGCCTGATCTCGCCTCGCCCCGCACTGACCTCAGTCACCGCCGCTGCTGCTGCCAACGCTGCTGCCGCCGCCGCTGTTGCCGACTGGCTGTTTGTTATGTCATATTCATAAACTCTTTGAAGTATTTTGCAGTTCTTTTCGGCAATCTATTGAAATGGAATATTTACGGGAACTTGGTGCTGTAAGTGGATTCAATACTTGAATCAGTGTAGTCTGCACATCAGAAGAAAATCCAGAGTGTGTTCTGTTCATGTGATTATTTTTCTGTCTTTCTGTAGACACACCTGGCCGTTGCCCCTCCGGCAGCCGCGGAGGGGAAGGTGGGCAGGCAAGAGACGCGGCCCCGCGCTCCTCTCCTGTCCTTCGGCCCCAGCGGCAGGGAGGATGCCGGGCAGAGGGCCTGCAGAGCGGCGGGGCCGCCCCGGGCCGGGCAGGCACGCTGTCAGCGGAGCAGGTGAAATGGGGCGGTCGCCGCCGCCGGAAAGCAACACGTTTGGCTCTGAAATTTGCAGCTCCAGTCACAAACAAACAAATACAGCCCAGCACTCAAATACAGCCCAGCACTCCCCCCAGAAACCCAAGGGACAGTGTTTCAACAGCAGATCTTCACTTCAAATATACAATACAGAAAATTATCTTAAAAGGCACGTTCAAAACAGCTGACAGCACATTCAAAACAGCTGACAGCGGCGGCAGCAGTGACAGCGACTTGAGGTTAGTGCAGGGGAGAGGGTGACATGAGGCTGTAACCGGGCAGTTTTCGTACTCGTGACCCCCCTGGAGCAGCAGCCCCGAGCTGCTTCCCCCCCACCCCAGACCCAGAGGTTCCCGGCAACAAATCAGGAAAGGAGAAGGTGTAACCAGAGGCACCGCGGGCGATTTAAATGCACCACCCCCTGTTGATTGGGGGTGGTGACTGATTGATTGATTGGGTGATAAAAAGCCTCCTGGAAGAGAGGGACTAGTCCCTAGCCAGAGGGGAGAGGGAGAGTCAACAGTGACTGTGTGAGTCAGCAGTGACTGGGTGTGTCCCAGGGCAGGAGAGGCCACAGCAGTTTGCAGCTCATTGGGGAGGGCACTGACTCCCTCCCAGTGCACAAGGCAAGGAAGGTGCCAAGGAGCTATGAACCAGGGGTGTCACCAACAGGTATTTCCCAGCTAGTGAAAGAACAGTGGTCTCCACCCGGCGGAAGAAGATCAAAATGGATGTGGGAACCCAGACAGAGTTCCCATGGAAGGAGGCAATGGTGCAGGTCGCAGGCTGCAGGGAATGCTACAGCGTCTCTGTGGTGACAGGGGGCTGTGTGCGCTGTGAGCAGGTAGATGATCTGCTCGGCCGAGCGGCACAGCTGCAAAGCCAGGTTGAAAGGCTTCAAGCTGAAGTAGAAAGGCTTAGGAGCGTTCGGGAGGCTGAAATGGAGATAGACTGGTGGAGCCAGACTCTGCCCTCCCTGCAACAAAAATGGGAGCACCTGCTGGAGAGCTCCCAGGATCGAGGGACCCCTGTACTCTGCCCCTCTCAGGTGGAAAACAATAACTTAGAGGAGAGGAGTGAGTGGAGGCAAGTCTATGGCCATGGCAAAAGGCGAGTGCCCTCCTTGCCTACTTCGCCTCCACAGGTGCCTCTGAGAAATAGATATGAAGCCCTAGTGGAATACAGCCAGTCCAATGGGGATGTGGTGGAGAGGCAACCTATATCAGAGGTCCCACCACAGTCAGAAAAACCTGGCAGGCGTATAGCTACCTCCTCCACAAGGAAGAAGAGAAGAGTTTTAGTGGTTGGAGACTCCTTCTTAAAGGGATCTGAGGGCCCAATATGCAGAGCTGACCCCCATCACAGGGAGGTCTGCAGCCTGCCTGGAGCCCAAATCAGGGATATTACCAGGCAACTCCACAACCTGGTGCAGGCCACAGACTACTACCCCCTGCTGATCTTCCAGACAGGTGGGGAAGAAGCTGCATCCCGTAGTCTGAGGGGGATGAAGAAAGACTAAAAGGCCCTAGGAAGGTTGGTGAAAGAGTCTGGGGCACAAGTTGTTTTCTCCTCCCTGCTTCCATTTTCAGCTGATGACGTGGGATGGAATAGTAGGATTCTCTCTAAATGCCTGGCTATGAGACTGGTGCTACAGGGAGGGCTTTGGGTTCTTTGATAATGTCTGGTTTTATAAGACACCAGGCGTGATGGTAATACATGGGAAAGGTTTATGTCGTAAGGGCAAAAGAGTTCTGGGACAGGAATTAGCAGGGCTCATTCGGAGAGCTTTAAACTAGATTCGAAGGGGGATGGGGAAGTAGCTGGGCTTGCACCACTGGGGCAACGCTCTAGTGTTGAGGCAGACCAGGATGCCTCCCATCCCCCTAGGGTGAAATCGGTGTGCTCAGCTCGCTCCCTGAAATGCCTGTACACCAATGCACGCAGCATGGGGAATAAACAGGAGGAGTTAGAAATCCGTGTTCGGTCGGGGGGCTATGATCTAGTGGCAATCACAGAGACTTGGTGGGACACCTCGCATGACTGGAATGTGGTCATGGATGGCTATGTCCTGTTCAGGAAAGACAGGCCACTAAGGAGAGGTGGTGGAGGTGCTCTTTATGTGAGTGAGCAGCTAGAATGTATTGAGTTCTGTCCAGGGGCGGATCAGGAGCGAGTTGAGAGTTTGTGGGTGCGAATTAATGGGCAGGCTGGCAGGGGTGATAGTGTTGTGGGTGTCTATTACAGGCCACCAGATCAGGATGAGGAAGGTGATGAGGCCTTCTACAGGCAGCTGAGAGCAGTCTCTCAATTACAGGGCCTGGTTGTCGTGGGGGATTTCAACTACCCTGATATTTGCTGGGAGGCCTACTCAGCCAGCCATCCTCAGTCCAGGAGGTTCCTCCAGTGCATTGATGATAACTTTCTGATGCAAATGGTGGATGAGCCAACTAGGAGAGGAGCGCTGCTGGATCTTATCCTCACTAACAAGGAGGGTCTGGTTGAAGAGGTGAAGGTTGAGGGCAGCCTTGGTTGTAGTGACCATGAGATGGTAGAGTTCAGGATCTCATGTGGCAGGAACAGAAGAGCTAGCAGAATCACAACCCTGGACTTCAGGAGGGCCAACTTTGGCCTTTTCAAGCAATTGCTAGGGGAAATCCCATGGGACAGGGTACTAGAAGGTAAGGGGGCTCAAGATAGTTGGTTAGCATTCAAGGACTGCTTCTTCCGAGCTCAAGATCAGAGCATCCCAACAGGTAGGAAGTCAAGGAAGGGTAGCAGGAGACCTGCATGGTTAAACAGGGAACTGCTGGGCAAACTCAAGTGGAAGAAGAGAGTGTACAGATCATGGAAGGAGGGGCTGGCCACTTGGGAGGAATATAAGTCTGTTGTCAGAGGATGTAGGGAGGCAACTAGGAAAGCTAAGGCCTCCTTGGAATTAAACCTTGCAAGAGAGGTCAAGGACAACAGAAAGGGCTTCTTCAAATACATTGCAGGTAAAGCCAACACTAGAGGCAATGTAGGCCCACTGATGAATGAGGTGGGGGCCCTGGAGACAGAGGATAAAAAGAAGGTGGAGTTACTGAATGCCTTCTTTGCCTCTGTCTATACTGCTGGAGGCTGTCCTGAGGAGCCCCCGGACCCCTGAGGCCCCAGAAGAAGTCAGGATAGAGGAGGAATCTGTCTTGGTTGATGAGGGCTGGGTCAGGGACCAATTAAGCAATCTGGACGTCCATAAATCCATGGGCCCTGATGGGATGCACCCGCAGGTGCTGAGGGAGCTGGCGGAAGTCATTGCTAGGCCACTCTCCATCATCTTTGCTAAGTCGTGGGCAACGGGAGAGGTGCCTGAGGACTGGAGGAAAGCGAATGTCACTCCAGTCTTCAAAAAGGGCAAGAAGGAGGACCCGGGTAACTATAGACCGGTCAGCCTCACCTCCATCCCTAGAAAGGTGATGGAACAACTTGTCCTTGGTGCTGTCTCTAGGCACATCAAGGATAGGGGGATCATTAGGGGCACTCAGCATGGCTTCACCAAGGGGAAGTCATGCTCAACCAACTTGATAGACTTTTATGAGGACATAACCCAGTGGACAGATGATGGTAAAGCAGTGGATGTGGTCTATCTTGATTTCAGTAAAGCGTTTGACATGGTCTCCCACAGCATCCTCGCAGCTAAACTGGGGAAGCGTGGTCTGGATGATCGGGTAGTGAGGTGGATTGTGAACTGGCTGAAGGAAAGCAGCCAGAGAGTGGTGGTCAATGGGACAGAGTCCAGTTGGAGGTCTGTGTCTAGCGGAGTCCCTCAAGGGTCAGTACTGGGACCAGTACTATTCAATATATTCATTAATGACTTGGATGAGGGAATAGAGTGCACTGTCAGCAAGTTCGCTGATGACACAAAACTGGGAGGAGTGGCTGATGTGCCGGAAGGCTGCGCAGCCATTCAGAGAGACCTAGACAGGCTGGAGAGTTGGGCGGGGAAAAATTTAATGAAATATAACAAGGGCAAGTGTAGAGTCCTGCATCTGGGTAAGAACAACCCCATGCACCAGTACAAGTTGGGGGCAGACCTGTTGGAGACCAGCGTAGGGGAAAGGGACCTGGGGGTCCTAGTGGACAGCAGGATGACCATGAGCCAGCAGTGTGCCCTTGTGGCCAAGAAGGCCAATGGCATCCTGGGGTATGTTAGAAGGGGTGTGGTTAGCAGGTCGAGAGAGGTTCTCCTCCCCCTCTACTCTGCCCTGGTGAGGCCGCATCTGGAATATTGTGTCCAGTTCTGGGCCCCTCAGTTCAAGAAGGACAGGGAAGTGCTAGAGAGAGTCCAGCACAGAGCCACGAAGATGATTAAGGGGGTGGAACATCTCCCTTATGAGGAGAGGCTGAGGGAGCTGGGTCTCTTTAGCTTAGAGAAGAGGAGACTGAGGGGTGACCTCATTAATGTTTATAAATATGTAAAGGGCAAGTGTCATGAGGATGGAGCCAGGCTCTTCTCAGTGACATCCCTTGACAGGACAAGGGGCAATGGGTGCAAGCTGGAACACAGGAGGTTCCACATAAATATGAGGAAGAACTTCTTTACGGTGAGGGTGACCGAACACTGGAACAGGCTGCCCAGAGAGGTTGTGGATTCTTCTTCTCTGGAGACATTCAAAACCCGCCTGGATGCGTTCCTGTGTTATATGGTCTAGGCAATCCTGCTCCGGCAGGGGGATTGGACTAGATGATCTTTCGAGGTCCCTTCCAATCCCTGATATTCTGTGATTCTGTGAAAACCACATTCAAAATCAAAAATACCAAGATTTCATAGAAGGAAGTATATTTGTTCTTTTCCCAATATTATGTAAATGTTTTTCAAAATAATATAATAAAAATTGCTAAAAATACATTTGCAAAACTAAATAGTTTTACTTCTCTTTAAAACTATTTTGAAATTCTAAATATAGGTCTCCTTACGCAAACTAAGGACTGCTGTGGAGAACAGGTGATTTTGAACTTCCAAAGATCAGTCAGGGGCTGGTTCAACCTTCACTGCAGTTTACAGCCACCCTGAGTCTGCTCTAGATCACACACAAGCTGCCTGTGGGATCACACACTGCATGGTTTTATTACTAGAGCACACTGTGCTCATGCCACATCTGTCTTCCTAACCCGACCATCTAACCCTGTGCAAAAGGATAAAAAACCCCAAAGGCTTAAATGAAGGTGACTGGACAGAATGTAACTAGAGTGAAACTGTAGCTAACAGAGTGCAAAACAGTCTCCAGATAGGTTTTCTAGGTCAGTTTTTGTGCTGTAGTATAGTGAAGTCAAAGAGAAAGCTTATTGTGCCTATACCAAGGATAAATACGGATATATATATACACATCATGAATGTTCCATTTGGATATACCTCGTGCTATGATCAATTATATGGTTATCCAACTAATTTAAAGATGACTTAAATTCATTACTTCATTTTTTTCCCATATCTAATGCAGTAACAAGAACCCATATTTTTCTTTTTAAAATATTGCAGTTAGGGAATGCAAAAAAAAATCTAGATAAAAACTTGCATTTATGCAACTGATTTCTGTAAATATCGAGCTTGCTGAAAGGGTATCTGCAACCATTAAATGGAAGCGCTTGGATTAATGCATCACTAAGGAACAATTCTGGTGTTAATGAAACACTTTCATCTGCACATCTGGAGAATAAGATGGTCAAGTAATTTCAAATGAGTCAATAAACCATCTACATTACGTACCAGGTCAGCAGTCTACAGGTGAAATACTTACAAAAGCTTTTGAACTTCCTACCTTCCCTAGTGACTTCTATGAGCGTGAAGCAAAGGAAATGTTACATTACCTCCTTTATGACTGCAAAATGCTTTTAAAGTTAGGAATTCACTTAGTATAGCACATGTATTTAACTTTATAAAGTTTTATTTTATTCCTTCAGATGTAGGAAACGTATTAAAATCACAATCCTCCAAAAGATGTACTGAATTTAATGTGATAAAGCCTGTTTGTAGATGACAGGAGACATTATATTTGCCTGTTTTGTTTTACGATTTGGGGGTCATTTACAGTCCAAACTAAAATAACAAATCCAGACTTCATCCAACCTCTGTTCAAACACCTTGAAATAGATTTCAAACCCATCACATTTTTTCCCTCCATTTAGTCATCTTGAATACTGCATCTTGACCTGAGTTCCTGGAAGCCCTCTGGTCCACCCCCCATGCCCCAAAGCAGGAGCAACTATAACCTATGTTGGTCCTAACAGATGTTTATCTCTTACTCTTAAAACCCTCAAGTGACAGCAACTCTACAACAGCCCCAGGAACTCTGTTCTCATGTTATTCTACATTTGCCTTTGGAGTTTTTCCTCAATGTCTCATCTAAGTCTCCCTTGCTGCAGTTTAAACCCATTATTTCTTCTCCTACCCTCTGTGGAGATAGAGAATAGATTAATTACTCCCTTCTTCCTTGCAGTTGTCCTTTAGATATCTAAAGTTAGTTATTGTACTCCTCCTTTGTCTTCATGGTCTCCTCAGGAAAGACATTGTTATTTAGCATCATTGCAAAATGAGGAGGCTATATTTTCTGGTAATATTTATGTAATTATTGTCAAGGGTATAGTCTTTCTACTGTATCAGTTTCCAGCGGTATTTGCGATGGGATTATGTTAGGAGAAATTACAATATTGTTCATTTTTGTAGTTTTATGGGGATAAAAACAATAAAATGGTCTAATGGGAACAATTGCAAGAGAGAGAACCCTTCAATCAATTTTTCGGCTGCAGCTGGCTGAGAGTTTCTCTTCCAATTAAACAGTAGTCCTTGTCTCACCCTGATTGCTGCTTGTGTAACAGCATGGGAAGGGGAACTTGAGGGGTCAAAACAAAATGTAGGGGCATTGTTTTACATGTGAGTGTGTGGGGGCATGTGCATGCAAAGGGGAGGATGTTCTGAAAACGCTTCTGAAGATGCTTCCTACCCCATGGGTATAGTCATATCAAGTCTTTGTGTCACTGGGAAAGAGTAGTAACTACAAGGCGAATATTTGTTCCTACTGATTCTTTGGCACCTGAAACAACTTCTTTGCTCCCTCACAGTCACTTCTCTACTCAATTGGACTTACTTGGGCACCTTCCAGCTGCCTCTTGGGATCTATGGCCTCTCCTCTAGGATAGCAGTATCAACAGTAGCCTTGGAAACCTGAATGTATTTGCTCCTGTTCTGTGCTGCCACGAAAGGACCCTTTTTGTCCCACCCTGTTACTACTTTGACTACAATGCAGAAATCCAAGGTGAAGCCAGAAGTAATTTTTGCATCAAAATTTTCTTACATTTCATCTCACTATTGGTTAGGGGAGTCCATTATGGTCACATCACGTGCGCATCCATGCTATAGGGTGTGGGATGTCAAAAGACTTCTGTCTGGTGAGGAAAGCAACTGTTATGAGGACATCTGAGCTCATGCTGTCTACAAATCTCAAGTCTTTGCTAAATTTTTGTATTTACATTTCTAAGATGTTTTGCAATGACCTCTCAAGATCTCGCCTGATGTTTATGTTTCAGAGCTCATTCTTCACATTTCTTGAAATTTAGAGCTATATGCTCCTCTGCAAGTTGAGTAAAAGTCATAACAGCCTTACCTTATCTAATTCATAATTGTTATTACTTAATGATCTTGAAAGTAGTAAAATTAAAATTATAATAAAGTAAACAGCATACAGAGATTAAACTCAGATGCTCAATAAAGTGTTTTAGTAACTTTACATTACAGAATATAATAGTTCATATAATTCTTTCTGATATACAAGTACCGTAGCAGCATTTGACATTTATAACAATTTTCAGAAGAAACTTTACTTACTGCTAATTTTCAAACTGATGCAGAGGGATGCCAGATATTATTCCCTGATTTGAAAGTAGGACAGGGACTGCTGGGATTTTTGGAGAGAGAGCTAATACAGAACTGAATAACAGAATTGCATTTTAGACACCTGTCTCTCCCTCTCCTTTAAAAGGAATACATAAACCACTATGAATTCTGTGTGGGAATTATGTGCCCCAAAGGAGAATGCCAAAAACCTGCACACAGGAGTTATCTGAAAGAAATGCTTGGCACAAATCCATTCTTGAATCAATCAACCTACCAATCTTTGATTTCAAAGCCCACACGAGAACCTACATCCACACATTGTAAGCACCTAGAGTTGCAAACTTTCCTTCCTTCCTTTCTTCTTTCTTCTTTCTTTCTTTCTTTCTTTCTTTCTTTCTTTCTTTCTTTCTTTCTTTCTTTCTTTCTCTCCCCCTCTTCTCTTCTCTTCTCTTCTCTTCTCTTCTCTTCTCTTCTCTTCTCTTCTCTTCTCTTCTCTTCTCTTCTCTTCTCTTTTCTTTTCTTTTCTTTTCTTTTCTTTTTTTTCTTTTCTATAATTAGGCACAGATTCTCCAGGGTTTTTATTCAGCACCTCTCTCAGCTCTGCCTCCCTCTGCCTCCCCACATGTTCTCAGCACAGAGACCTTTTTGGGTCTTCTGTTGCAATTTTTTGGGTGCTGAAGTCAGAAACTAAAGAGTGAGTGTCGCTTGCAGAAGACAGCTGCTTTCTGCCCAAAAGAATGAAATGAAGAAGGAATAATTGCAGATATATAAAACGCTTTATTTTTCTTAAATATAAATGTCTAAATTATCAAACAGAAAAAAAAGGAAAGCAGCATACCATTATTAGTTTTTTAACTATGCTGTTAGCTGACTTAAAAATTCTCAGTTCCTTGAAATAAAGCACTTTATAGAATCTGTGAGTCAAATATCAGAGGACATATCCAGCATTTTTCGGTACTAATGTGCATATTTGGTACTTATCTATATTGCCTCTTAACCAGTCAGAAAATGTTTGGGTTTTTTTCTGTGATGAGACTCACCATTGTTGCACAATGAGAATCATATTTGATTTCAATGGCTCTTTGAAGCTACATGCAGCATCTGTTCCTCCTGTTCTCTTTTTCTGTCCCAAAATTCCCATGGAATCTGCTGTAATTGTTCATCAGACTTCCCAAAGCTATGTTTAGTGTAAAACAGCTCCATTAAATATCAGTCATCTATTGGAAATTAATTTATTATACAATCCATGTGTAATGCATAGCTGATTCTAAATTAATAACTCTTTCCATGCACAACAATAAACTTTGCTGTAATTAGTTTCTTTATATAATACACAGAATTTACCATTGTATCACACCCATGCAACTGTTCAGGTTAGCAGTAAAAAAAAACCCAAACCTGAACTCATGTAGATAACTGCTTACTCTCAAGGGCAGATGCCTGAAAAACAGAAGAGTCAGACTTTATTTCAAGTGAGCCTCTGGATTTTTTATGGTCTTAGGCAAGCCATTAATATCTATGCCATAATTTTACAATATGTAAAAGGGGGATAGTGATGCCTGATAATGTCTGTGAAATTGCTTTGAGTTTTTACTTTACTGGAAATGTTATTGTTGCTGTTCTTTAAGGAATAAATCTATCCTATGGAACTGTGGAAGAGCTTCAAAGAACATGGAATGTGAATGAGAAGATTTTAAGAGTCCCAGACAGAAGGTAAGTTAAACTGTCAAATCTTTGAATCTTGGCTGGGACTTGCACATCAGGCATGAGAAGTGAAGCCGCAAAATGTCTCTCTATGTCCACCAAAGGCATAGGTAAATAGGATACAGATCTTTCCTCACAAAGATCTGCAAATGAAGAAGATGTTACACCATTTAGGCTCTGTCGGTATTGCTGGAGAATTTTTTTGTTGCTTGGCTGCTGAGTTTCATTGACCACAAGAGAGCTACAACTTACTGTAATTTACAGGTACCATCCCCTGTGCAACCGGATTTTATACAGAAAAAATACAAATATCCAGATCCCTTCTCCACCCTAAGAAAAGAGAAAAGAAAAAAAAAAAAACTACAAGAAAAATAAAATCATAAATCTTCAAATATCATGATGGGAAATTTTAAATAACGTTGGAAGCAACTCAATAACATACCTCAACACTGGACCTGCAGTAGCATATCATTAGGAATTGAAGAATCCTAGCAAAAAAAGATACTACTAACCCAGGTGGGTTTTTGACTTCCTTTCATTCACTTTTTTACTTATGTCTACAAAAGATGAAAGGAAATAAAGAACTATGCCTGAAAGTTATATTTCTGCTTACTTATCACTAGGCTTCTATACAGTTCATGTCTACACAATCATAGAGAAAACAATAGAGTGGAATGGAGTGACATAAGAATTGATGGACATTCTTTACAGCACATGTCTAAGAGTGAATAGTCAAACTGTGAATAAACTGCAAGTATAAAGACCACCCAAAAGTCCTTATTTACCTAAAAAAGGACATTTTTTAAAGTGTATATCTGATACTGAATCTGCCAGGGGAATGCTGCTTACCTAAAAGATTTTAATTTTGTTCCTTCACTGTAATTTTTAAGCTGCCATCTAGCAATGTGTTTATCTAGAGCAGAAAACATTTAGTGATGACATCTAGTAAAGAATATTGGCATTGCATACTGTGGAAAATATACAGATATTTTAGGTAAGTAAAAGGATAGACTTTCCAAGAAGCATACAAGACAATTAAGAAAAAAAAGAAAACATTACCATTTCTGTAGCTATGAGCATACTTTGTTTTTATTTTCTGTACAGAAATTATGCAGATACAGAATGTGTCAGCCAGGCATCATAGGGCAATTAATTCCAAATATAAGCAATTCAAATAAAGGAGGGTTTTTTTTATAATTTTTTAAATTTTTAACTTCCCTGAGAAAATTGCAGATTTTCATATCCTACCAGCTACATATAACAATTTGTCAATACTATATGGGAAATCATTAAGTCTTTTAGTCTTTCCACACTTTATGTTTCACTTCTCCCACCATTTTGAGAAACATCTGCATTACTGGTATTAAAAGCATACTCTTATTAAATTGTCTACTTATTCTGTTTCCACAGTCTTAATATTATCAAAAGCAAGAAAATAGTAGAAAATCTCTTCAGCCCTAAGGCTAGAGCACTGATAAAACCGCTTGAATCAAAGCCTTTGAGACTCTTCTCATTTATTTCAGCAGGCTCTGTTTGAAGCACTGTATCCAGAAGGATCTGTGTATCTCTGAGTGACAATCCTTGTCACAACAAGGTTGCAGCAGATAACCAATTGCAACTCTCATTTGCACTGAGTAAGAGAGGCAGGATTAGTCATTCTGACTCTTGCCATCCATCTTTACAGAGGAAGATGCTAATAGAAAGAAGGGTTATCATAAACGTACAAAAAATGCATACATTATTGCAGCTGCACAAATGAATATCAGTATCAAATTCGCTTGCATTTCCACCACAAGCTAATCAGTCTCAATTGAATGATCTTAATGTGGCTACATTGTATGAAAGGACATTTTTTCAACAGTTAATTGTAATTTAATTCCTAATTGTGATGAGAATACTTTGTAAGTCATTTCATAGAAAACAAGCTGTTTTGTGAGTGGGGGAAATAGTTGAGCTGTGTTTCCAGCAGATTCGTGACTTGTCGCTTTCCTCCTGTTAAAAAAAAAAATCCCAGGTCACCTCCTGATGCCTTTTATCACCTTTTCTGAAGTTCTTCCCAGAATCCTCTGCTTCCTCTCCCTTTCCTTATTTATCTTCCCCTGGGCTGTGCTGAGATTGAGTTAGAATTATTCACAGTGGGTAGGCATGAGGCTTTTAATCAACTGGCTGATATCTGAATGAAAAGGACTTTTTTTTTCTTTCCTGTCTATTGGTAGATCAGGAACAGAATCCTGCTGAGACCTCCACCCCTTTGTCAGATTCAGTTGAAATTGGTTAATATATTAAAAAATTATTAGAAGAGGACAGACATATGATCATAGAAGGTGAAACAGAAGTCTCACTATTCCCCTTTCCACCCCAAACCACGAGCATGAATGTCATAACCACAAAATGCATTTCCGTGTTGGTTCACAATAACTTAGATCAGTGAAACAAACACTATGCTAGCCAAATAGGTTGCAAAGCTGTTGCAAAGCTAATGCCCTTCAGCAGAGCAAAATTTTAGCTGACATGTACTACAGTTGCATACACACTGCTGTATCTCCAAAGCTAACCTTGATAAATTGGATTTGCACCAGAAGATGAGGAATATTTTTTCTTTGAAACTGGACTGTATAAAGAACAGTGTGGAGTTATTATGGTGTGCAGGCACTACTAGCATTACCATCAGATACAAGACCCCACCTACCATCCAAGCACCTGAGTGAGGGCTGATCCCCCTCGAGCAAAGTCTTCCTCACAGTTTGCTGTATGGGCATCTTAACTTGTGTCTATTACCAAGAATGTGCTAGTACAAAGGAAGTGTTAGAAATTCCCAGTTCCTTGCTATTTTCTTTAGTAAAAGAAATACCAAAATAGTCAGTCTCTTTCTTTTCTTTCCACTGTGCTTTGGTGGTGGTGGGAAAGACCCAGACACTGCATGCAAGCTGCATTTTTCTTGCAGCATAGATAAAAAAATCCAGGCAGTGAAATGTTAACCATCTTCTTCAAAAATGGTGAGAAAGGGGTAATTTTGTTTTCTCTTGGTATACTTTCATATGTTTTAGCAATCCTCCTTCCTTAGAAGGCTAACCTTGGAATTTAGGGCAGTAATCAAGATGACCTTTCAGTAAAGGGCATGGAAAGCATTCACATCTGAACTTCAGCCACATAAATTTGTTGCTTCGCATTTTTGAAGCTCACCTATGAATCTCCAAGCCAGAAAGGTGAAAAAACCTGTCATAATTGTCCCAGATCATTTTCAATCGAAGCTAAAATGTGGTAGCTTCAGTCAAACACCAAGTGAGGTATAATGATTCAGACTTACACTGGTTTTATCTCACAGCAATAAAGAATAAAAACCACCAACATAATACGGAGATGACTTATTTTTGAGGATCTTGATCTGCTGCTTGGGAAGTGACACGTTCATGTCCCTTTCCTGCCAGAGACATACTATAAATGTATCTGCCTTATGTGGATAATAAATCACTGACATAAGTGTATCCACCTTATGTGTGTGTCCACCTTTAGTGGATAATAAACCAGTCTGAACTTTTCCCAGGTATCAGTAGCATTTCTTTGTTTTAACATTTTAAATGAGTGTTGCACAGTTAAGTCTATTAAAGACGACTGGTGTGCCTGTAGACCAGGAGTGGGGATCGGGCACAGCCACGTGCAGAGACAGAATAGTCAAAAAAATATGAAGTTTTTACCTCCCTCGAGGTTTACCTGTCAATGGTGACTGCCACTTCGATACCATCAGTTGTGGTTGAAGGTGACTGACAGCTGAAGAAGGTGACAAATTCAAGTAGGCAGCTAGAAAAAAGTATCTACCTGTGAGGTAAAAGTTTATGGCTTAATGTTTTTTACTGCATGTTCTGAAAAATATTTTGGACGAACCTGCAGGAAGGAGGGCCAAGCTGCCCACCAGCACTGCCACCTCCCAGAGGGCACCAAGAGCCCCTAATTGCATTGAGTAGCCTCACCTGGGACCTCCACACACGCAGCCTCTGCTCATAGGCCTGGGGCACCATTTAAGCTCAGGCCTGGTACCCCTTCCCTTCCTGAGCCACAGTGTAGGTGTGCTTGTTTCCAGCTCTGTCTCCTTCCTGGCTAGACCTTGGACCCACCACATACCTTTGTTTTCTGTGGTGCATCTTGCTAGACCTGGACCATTCCCTCACTGTGCCTGGGGCTATCAATGGACTTGCTTTGCAGCACTCAACTTGGATGCTGTGCACCCTGGTAAGTAAAAGTTCAGCCTATTGTCTTCAGCTCCTAGCCCCATGGAGCACCATGAGCCCTGGCACAGAAGCCATCCTGTATATGCTCAGCAGGTGTTTTACAGGAGGCAGGGAATATACTGTGCATTTCCCCATGGAAGTTTTTAGCCTCACTGCTTTGAAGCAGTCCTAGCACAGTCTTCTCAGTTTGACTTCTTCTGTATGTTTTTCTTGATTAAAAAAAAAAATCATTTTTTTTTTAATTTGAAGGCACTAAGTTCCAAGTAGGTTATTTTGTTTTTTGTGGGAAGCTTACATGGTGACTGTATATAATGCTAAAGTAGTAGCTATAAAAATACATGTGGAGTTCCTCACTTCCAAAGATGACAAAAAAGAACTTCACAGGTTCTGATAATCTGATGTAAATGAGTCTCCTCCACCTTTCAAATTGCCAGGGTAGTTCTACAACATGACTGCTTAAAATGAATGTATTGGCAACTTTACCAGCTGCAGCTAGTCTTTCTCTCTGTGTGTTTTGCAGCTGTTACTAACTCCTATTAGTATTGTTTGGTTCAGTAATGTATCAAAGGGAAGTTTTCAGGGAAAGGCTTGTCAAGTAAACTCAACAATACTTATTTTCTTCCTATCTGTCAGACATTAGGAAACTTTCTCATTATCCCAGAAAGAGCAATACATTCTAAAAAGGTATAAATATTTTTATGCATCTCTGTATTGAGTAGCTGCCAGGAAAAAAGATTAACAAATTATTTTCTACAGCATTAACTCTCCTCCAGCAATTGAGTCCTTTTCTGCAGGACTAAGTTATTGGACTGCTGAGTTTGTGATCTACAAATCAGCAAGCTTTGTATCTCATGACATGTTAAATCATTAAAAGATGCAAGTTCAGAGAAGATGGCAACTACACTAATTTCAGTGTAAGTCGACTTGGTCAAACTTGCAGCCCAGAACTGGATGCCTACAGGCCTCTTCCAAAGGCCAAAGAAAAGGACCCAATCAAGTATTTAGTCAATTAATAAAACTGATATTCTAAGTCCTATTGTAAGGATCTATAGCATTGCTCATTTTCTGAATGTCTTATGAGCAATGGGTCAAAGGAGATTCTAGTTTTCAGTTAGAGGAATTGGACTCATGGGTATGAAAGCCTTATGTCCCTGCTGCCTTAGCCCACACGTGTCCAATGAGTGTAGTCTGCCCGTGCTTCCTGAAATATGGAATATTAGGAGGAAGCCCAGGAAGACAGAAAGGCAAGTCCCATGTAGTTGCTGGCTCATATTATCCCCAGTAGTTAGAAGATCCTTACGGCTGTGTCTAAAATGATTCAAAGAATCCCTCTGTGCATGTGCTCTGGACAGTAGGGACAACCAGGGAACCAGAAAGTGTTCTCCAGTCCTGTCAGTGAACCATCACCAACCTCACAGATCACACCATGAAACTGTTCTGAAGACTTGACTTGATTTCTTTTTCCCCTATGAGGCTTCAAATAATGAAATCTTGAATTTTAAGCCTTTTAAAATATTTATTTGAATAAAATCATAAAGCTTTATGTAGGAGTGGCTGGATTACAGTGCAAATAAAAGATGCAGAACTCTCTTCCAAGCTTCCTGCAAGAAACTCACCTTTGGGCTGAGATCAAGCAGGGAATAACTTTGGAGACAGGAAAGGACAAACTGAAACAACAGGTTATACTGGGAAATGGTTTTAGTTAGCACGTTTTATTACATGGTGCATGCTGTTGTAAGCACTGATGCATAAAGTGTCAGTTTTGAGACATTTGGGAGGTGCAGATGGAGAGGAACATTTCATAAAGACTAAATCATATTTTTCATCATATTTTGCTTATGTGTTATAGTCTCTAGAATTGCCCATTTATATTACTGTAAGGTAAAGCTATAAAATCTCAATTTTATGCCAAAATAATCATCCATAGCCATCCACTGGTGAATTCCTATTAGTAATGATAATAGGATTGTGAAAGTAATTTTCTGCAGGATTTTTGATATTTAAAAGGATGGATATGCACAATTTAGCTTCCTACACTGCACAAGAGGCATTCTGCTTCAAATGAATCATGAAAAGAGTAATAAGCTTTGTATGTTGCACTCTACTTTGTACTAAAAAAATATTAAAGCACATTTTTTAAAGAAATGTTGGACACAGTCTACTGTATGTGCCCAAGGGACAGAGCTCTTCAAATTCATTCATCAGACTTCTGTGCAGAATGGTTGAAAAATGTTAAGAAGGTTACATAGATCATTTCTTTAGCCTGAACTTCAAGAAAGGACTGCTTCTTTAGAGAGTAACAAATATCATCTTAACCAAAAGCAGACAAATTCTCCACTGTTTCTAAGCTACTGCGGGTATAGCAGAAAATGTAGGAGACAATGTGAATCTTGTGAAGAGAACCAGTTAAACCTCCCCAGTTCTCTGACTCAACCAGGCAGCAATTCAGAAGTGTGGTGAAGAACTGTAAATTGTGCACTCTTGTCTTCTTAAGTGGTAATCATATTCCAGCTGGGTACAGATGAAGTGCAAAGTTATGTTTCAAGTCCCAAGGGAAAAAAGTATTTTAAAACAACTCCTTAGTTTCCTTTTAATGTTTGCTATTGGCATAGCTTTCTGCTGGTCTTGTATATCTCATTCTTAGTTGGTCTGTACATTATATATGAAGCCTGGGTGTTTACCAGGAGGTTTCGGATTCCAGAAGGCAATAGGTGTCTAAATGTGGAGTGACTCCTTCAGGAAACACCTACAATTTCAATGGTTTTTTGTCTTGAGGACTGTCAAGCTACAGATCTGTCAAGAGAAGACTTGAGGGTAGTTCCCATCTCTATCATGACATATGAAAGCTACCCTAAAAGAGAGCCATGCTCCAGAGAATTCAGTCCAAAAACACTGCATGAATTATTTCATCAGCAGTTGCTAAGAAATAGCTCACTGGAGTGTCTGTAAAAAATCCCTATAGATTTGAACTTAGGACCAAGTTTGATTTTTAGAATAGTTTGGCATATTTTTTCTATATAGTGTTCAACTCCGATATATGCTATGCTTTTCATTAACTTGGATCAACAAAGTATATGTTTTGGGCAACAGCTCTCAGCAGATTGGAAGTAGAATCATTTTCTTGGAAGGTGGCCAATCTTTACAAAATAAAACCTTTGTCTTTCTGCACTTCAGTAGATGGATGCTGATGAAGCATTTTTGCTGTGTGGACAGCTCACCTATTACTTTTCCTCTTAGTTCTGGGAAATGTCTAATAATGAAGCCTACATGAGGTCAATCTCATAATTACAGTGGTCACCACAATCTTCCCCCTTATCTGGATGCTTTGCATCATAATCTGCAAAGCCAAAAGTATCTCCAAGGCTTGAAACTACTGATTATATTAACCAAAAGCACTTAGTACTTACTGAATATCAAGGTCCTTGAACTAAAAAAGTTCTGCTCTGGCTAAAGACAACAAAATAACTGAATCCTAAAAGAGCACAGCATTAGATATCACTTCTTTCCATGTATTTTATGCTTGAGTTCTAATCTGGAGATTCAAATCTTAAAACAAGCACACTACTGAAGAACAATTGGTGAGGAAGGGTATAAAATGAGGTACTATAGGAACAAAATAAAAATCAAAGCATTATACAAGAATGAATTCTTTTTTAGTCAGATATGCTGGCTCACCAGATTTATGCGGTTGAACACTACCAAAAATGCGACAAAGAGATGATACTTCCAGTCAAAAAAAAAAATCATATCTCTTGGGATATGAAACCTTTTTATAGAAAAAGTATTAGAAATTTGACTCAAATATTATAAATTCTTCATCTAAATATAGTTATGTTTCAGGTTAAAAAAATGTTTGTCAATCATTCTTACTATTAGCTACCTTGTGCTAGTACTGAGATAAACATATAGCAAAACACATCTGCCACAGTGATTAGTCCTGACTGACAACAGAAATGTGTGGATAGACCCAGGTGGCTGGGAGGAGGAGTTTTCTGTAGTGCAATCAGTTTCCTTTTTTAGTAGACATAATATTCTTGTATATTAGATATTTATATTAGATACTAGAAAGTATCCCCTCTGTCGTGATTTTTACCTAAGCGTCTTTAACTCAGACCAGCAGTCTAAATGTTGTTTCCTGTAATTTTTAACCTCTGCTCTTGGCTAATCAGCTCTGAACAAAATCACTTAGACCTGAATGGATGATTTATGTGCACCTTCATATTATTCTAGTGCAAACCTGCCAGGAAAGTTGAAAATTTCTAGTGGCTGTCTGACAACTGGAGACTGGAAACAAACTTTATTAAATTTCTTAAAGTGAACGCTGCTGAATGACAAATGTAACAGGTAGGAGAATGCTTCTATACAGCAGGTGAAGAAATGACTAGCTTGTTAGCAGAACTGTGAAAATATCTTTGAAATAGAAGGAAGTTCTAAATCAATGTAAGCATTGCAGGCTAATGTCATGTGAGACAAGAACTGTGCATAGCAATAAAATATTTTTATCAAACTCTCATGCACAGAAATCCTTCTCCAGATCTGAGACAGTGGCAATAGATTTGTGAGCTAAATGCAAATCAATGACTTCAAGATTGGGGAGGTACTTCTTGGTCAGCTCACCTTTGAGGGCAGTGAGCTTGGGTGATGGGGGATAAAATTGTAGGACAAGATGAAAGACTGCACTTGCACTTACACACTTAAGGCATTGAGAGGAAGTAAGATGGTTGTTGAGATTTTGCCAATGTTATCACCAGTATTTTGGTGTGCTTCAGATGGCTGATGCTCTTATGTGTTGAGCATGAGCATAAAATATAAACCTCTAGCTGCAAATCTTCTATTGCATACAGATTTAGAGCATTTTCAGTAAACAGGACAGAATGTTTGGGTGATGAGAGACAATTAAAGGTATGTGCTTAGAAAAGACACTAATAAATCTTTTGAAACATCCTGTGGCCATTTACATTAATTATCCAGTATCTAGGAATAAATTGAATATCCCAGGATTAAATGGGGAAGGAGACACTGGAAATAATATACGATAACATGTGATAGATAATTCTTGCATTTACTGAAGGTAATGACAAACCTTCTAGTTTTAAAAAAGCATGACTAAGAACAGAAATGTTCTTCACATATTTTAGTTAATGTCAGCTCTCTCCTAAGGTAAACATGTAATAGTTAACAGACATATAATTTTGCCATTTTAAAGGGATATAGGATTCCTTTGAGACTTTTCATTGTAAGGTTATGTCTTATTCTTTTTAGACATTGCAGATGCTAAAAAAAGTATTTTAAAATTACAATCTTGACTACTTCAGGCCAGTCATATTGTTTAATATGGTGTTTCTTTCTCACTTGACTCACCTTTTTTGCATTTTTTTTAAGGAAGCATATTGTGCTTTAAATACACAAATCCTTCAATATATGTAGAAATTATAGACAGGGAAAACTCTCATTTTTCAACTCAATTCAGTTTTAGCAGTGTTCAGTCAAAAAGTGGGCTTCAGGGACTACCAGGAAACTCCAAACTCTTTAATGAAACATGATCATATTGGATTTACATTTTTCTCGCTGCATGTAGTCTGATATGGGAAAAATTACCACCATAAAAGAGATCAATTGATGTATACACATTTTATTAATAACAGGAAAATATTGATGTGGTAAATTATTTGTACTTTGGATGATAAAGTAGATTTCAGGGAGAAGCCAAGGTAAGTTGTGACTTGGTATTTGTGTTAATACTAAATTCTGGGAGTGTATTGCATAAATAGATAAATATATATAAAAACAATTACAAAAGGGGAGCGGGGGGGAAAGAGCAGAATAAACATGCTTAAGGTGATTGTGGAGTAAAAGCGCAAACATAGTGGTAATTTCTGCATACTGTTTCTTATGAACAAACTGTCACTTTTGTCTGGTAGTCTTTGAAAAAAATCATACTTTCATTCTTTCCTTTTCACTTACTGATTTTTTTGATAATTCTTATTTATATAAGCTAAAAGAAGCATGTTTTAAATAACGCAAGCAATAAACATCATTTGGCATTTACTTGAAAAAAAATCATTGATATGATAAGCTGTTGCTTCTAATGTAGGGAAAAAACCCAATGAGAAATATGATTAATCATTCTTCATTACTGTACCACAACTGCCATGCATACTTTGTAAAAATGCTTTCAAATACACACTCAGCAATGTTTGAACGGATTTTTTTCCCTGCACTTTCCTTGGTTAATACTGCTAGATGAGGCATTGCATATTCTGTTTCACTTTGTTGCTGTGCAAAAAGGCTTTCTCTCAGGAAAAGATTATTTCCTAATGTACAGCACTTGAGAAGCATATTAAAAAAAAAAAAAGCTTGCTCTTGTGAAAGTTCTAAAAAAAGTAATTAATTTCTCATTCCTTTGAAGTCAAAGCCCTATTCTTCACAAGCAAACAAATAAACTAATTTGTTTGCCTAAATTGTTTGACTATATTAATTATCTCTTTAGTATTGACCTGAGGAAGCACATGACTGAGGCATCCCTGAAAGAGGAGTTAGTGTTGCAGAGTAGCTTCAGCTGCAGTATTTTCTTTGTTTTTAAGCCAACAGTTTTTGGGCATAGTTCTTCCAATCTCTAGGGAAAAATCAGCATGGACACATTTATCTGTAATGTATAGTATATACAAAAAAAATAATAAAATTATAATAATACCAAAGACTATGAGAGCATTGACAAAACATTAAAATCTTATCCTTCAGATCACAGGCATGAATTTGACAGAAATAAATTTAATAAACAAAAGTCACTTGTGTTGTTAGTGGCTTGTGAAGTGTCATGCTTTTCCAGTTTCTAGAGAACAGATGTGCATAGCATTAAACATTCATATATGACAACTTTTAAAGCTAAAGGAGTAAATGTGCATGAAAAATGAAATGCCTTTCTCCACCTTATCCCACTGTGTATTTGATCTTCCAGTTTGATCTTCCAGTATGACATCTGCAATGTGGCTACTTCCACAGCTGGATTCTGCAGAGAGCTCTGAAGCTCCACAGCTGCCAATCCCCTGTCTTTCTTAACAACTAATTTTCTCTGAAAACATAATATTTTTCCTAGTGGGGAAGTGAGTAAGTGGAGCTTTAAGGAAAGCAAGGAGTAACAAGACAACAAAAGGCTATAGAAGTCTTCACTCAATAAACACTCTCTGTCCAGATCCGTTCCATCCTTTAACAGAAGGGCTCTTGAGAACTGTGGCTCATCCACAGCTGAGCAGACCAATCAGGTACACTGAAGTATCTGTGTTTTGACAAGAATTTGCTTCTAAGTGAAGTTACCTGAAGAAAGGAATCAGAAATTTAAAGTTGAGGTATGGTTAAGACATCTTCAGGAAGGTGTTTCTGATGGGCATGAATAAAAGCAGGCAATCACAGTGGTGATGGCAGGTTGGTATGCAGTGGACCATCTCAAACTATTACTGCCTGGCACTTTTATCAAAACACAGTTGTTTAACCTGTAAGTGCACAGCTGCAAATATATAAATAAGAACAAGCATGAAGCATATGGTGTATGATTCAGGATGTGGTGGGAAGGTATACTGCTATTAGCATCCAAAAGACTGCACTTAATTTTTAATCTGTCTGAGCTGTAGTGAAGAGGCCATGTGTGTCAGAGGATGCGTGATAAAGGGTTTTTTCCTAAGTTGGACTGTTCCGTGGGTGCTGTGGTGAGAGCTCAAAGGGCTTTTATTTTGCTTCAACACAGAAAAAATTCGTACAAAATATTTCCAAAAAAGAGCGTGGCTGGTAGAATATGAAAAACAATCTCAAAGTGAACGGCCCAAGAGGGGCAACTGTGTATTATTCTTCACCAACACCCAGAGGGTTTTCAACTATCATCACCCATAAAGGTGTGTATACCTTCCTGAATTAGAGAATTTTTTAAAAAAAAAAATATTTGGGTGAACCCAAACTAGCCATTTTAAGTAGCCAGTTTAGTGTGGTTAGCGGTGTTTAGTTGTTGTGAACCCTACAGAATACTTGATATGAAATAATCTACTTTTTCAGGTTTTTGAAGTGCCAGTTAAGTGTAAGCCAAGGTATGCGCCTTCAGCTAGTGCTAGTAAAGGAAGACCTTTTTTATGTATTAGTTTATCTTAATTCCCTTAAACTCTTTCTAGATTACAAAATAGATATTAATTTAATTAGTGAAGAAAAAATAAATGGAAATCAAGCAAATCAGAGTTCCAGTCTTTTAATATCTTAATAAGTAAGTGAAACATAACCAGCACACACTAAATCAGTATTGAGGGAAGCCCAAAGACATTACAGTTCTGAATTGGCTTTAGCCTGTAGTCATAAAAAAAGTAATAGAAAGTGCTCTTAGAAAAAGAGAGTTAGGCAGAAGATAGATATAGGTCTTCAAGTTCAGTGTTTGCCTGTAAATTTTTTTCAAACTTGCACTGACATCTCATAAAAGTTTCACAAAATTTCTTTTGGACTATATAATAACTGATGAAATACTAGGGCTTGCTGCTTTATTGAAGATAAGTAGTCAGGTTATCTTTAGGACAGTCTATCTAAGACACACTGTCTAAATTGAATCCTTTTCCAAGTGGAAATTCAGGGTAAAATCTCTGATTACAACTGAACATGTTTCAGGAGTGTAGGCAAAGTCAGATTTGAGTGGACAGATTTACTTGCTTACTTTAGGAAGAAGATTGTGTTAAGATTAGGACTGACTAGCAATGACTCTTTCTAGTCAAGAAAAATCTTCAAAGGAATAGGTACATTATTTTTATAGATGCAGGCCTAAATTTTAGGGTTTTTTACAATTTCAAGTCCACAGTATTCTTAAAAGCTTCAATAGAATTACTTTGCATATCTGCTTCAGATGAGGAATATTTGGCTGATTTTAATACATAATGAATACAACAGATGACCTGATGCATTTGAAGTGATCAGGAATGCTTACATTAAGTTGGTATTATAGAAAGTGTAAAGAATGGACTCCTGCTGGTCCAAGTGCACTGATCGTTTGTCTCTATGACCAACATGAACCCCCAGCTCCAGCCATTGATTGCATTATGGAGGACATTCTCCTTGCATTCACTGATGCATTTAAACAATCTTTCATGATTAAATTATTTCCATTAAACATTTAAATCTGTTTTTCTGTTCATAGTTTAGTTTGAAAAAATTTCTTTGGTGTGCATAAATAATTTTAAATTATTCAAACAATGGTTTATGAAAATACTTTGCTCCATGGCTCTCTGCCATCCCAGTTTGCTTCAATTTTGTTCATTGGCTATACACAATTTAGTATACAACTGGTATAACTGGGAGTTCCATTTCCATGTCATTCTCTGATTCCAAACCAAAATATAAGAGCTTTTGAGATAAGGAGGCAGGGATTTTGGTGCGAATTCTATTCCTCAGTTTCTGCTACAAAGAAAATGACACGTAAGTATTTGTTGGAGAAAATATGTTTGCTTATACTGCAGCAACACAATTGTTTTTTCCTTAGCATCTGTGTGTTTCTCTTCATGTTTTATTTATCTTTGTACTTCTCTTGTACCTGTTTTCCACTCTAACCCCAGCATGTTTCTCATATCTGCGTGTTTTGCATTCAGATGATGGTTTGATGAATGTCTGGACTCAGATGATTTACATTCAGTGACAAGAGACAGCTAGTTTTAGGCTTTCTTAAAAAAGAATGAAAAGTAAAAGAACTCAGAGTAAATTTGGAAGAAGAGGGATTTACTCTGGGTGTGCGAGACTGCTTAATGCAGTATTTAGCAGATTTTTTTTATCTTCCTTTGTAGAGATTAATTTAAAATAATTTCTGCTAGTAGGAAATAAATTGCAGTGCTGGAAAAGATGCCATGCACATTTTAATTAAAACATTGGACATGGCTTACTAGCTTAAGAGGTTTTGAAACTGAAGAAACTTAACTCTCTCACATATACATGTAGGATAAGAGAGATCCAAGAATTAATTACTTCACAGGAAAGCCCAAGTACCTACTTAAACTCTGAACAATAACAAATAGATGTACATATATAATATCTATACATTTTACAACTAGTGAGTCCTTCTTTTACACATTGATCTCTCATTTTTAATCCCCTTTATTTCTTTTCCCAAGAGTTATAAATAATCTCCTGACATAATGAACAACCTTTCCCTTGAGAACAAGGTGACTCTTCAGCCATTTTATCATTGCCCTATGAATTCAGTTTTATATGGTAAATCCAAGAAAATATATTTTCCAGTAAACTGTCCTCTGTGTTTCTGCCTGCTCTATGGGAACCAGACATGCCTAAATCAAAACACCTAATTCGTCCTCAGTGTAGATCCTGGGAGATGCAGAAAGCCAAGGCTGTCCTTGCAGAGGAACTGCTCTGTTGCATTGAAACTGTAGTGACCTCACCAAACTCCTGTTGGTGAGAGTTTGGGCGTTGACCAGTTGTTTGGGTTTTTTTTCTGTCATTGTCTAATCATAATAGCCCTCCTGGTGAGGCCTTACAGTATGTTATTTTTCCCAGAGAAGGTCTGTAGATACTGAAGAAAAATTCCCTTAAGTGCATGAATGCATATACTGTGGTCCAAGCCATAGGAGTACATTCAATTGCTCGCTGCTTATCCAGCGGCACAGAGTTCTCTGCACCAATCTTAGTGTGAAACAGCGTCAGATTCTGTGGCTGTACTGGTCCTTTCTATGGAGATGACATGAAGCCCACTTGGTAATCCTTATTCTCTGCTACTTAGAAAAAAAGGGGATCATCATAATGAGGGTTGAGGTCAGCCAGGGTTGCTGACATGCACTGAACAGGAGTTTCATTGCCTGCTTGTAAATACAATTATGAGTCACTTTGGTATTACTGACACTTGACACGGGAAATGGCAGAACAGAATTTTGAATAAAAGGAATAAACCTTACTATTTTTTCTCAGTAAAAAGTTAGCTATGTAATTTTGAGGGGAAAAAAAAGTATACTAACTGTTCCATACTGTAATGGACTTGTACACAAAAAGTATTCAGGATACTTGATATAGAGTGGAAACCTAGTCCTAGGAAGGTAGGCTTCCCCCAGAGAAAACAGAGTGGGTTATCGAGAGCTACCTCATAGGAAATGCAGGGCACAGAGGTGTGTTGGCACTGAGATACTGCAGTCAGTAAGTACATTCAGGGTTCAAGGTATAGGTGTATTCCTGAATCTGCAATCACCCTGATCATGTGTTTACCAAGGCTGTTTTTCTCCCTGTATTGAAATGATGGCACTTACTTCTCCATTTATGTCACAACTTAGAAACAAAAGTGCTTAGCCCTGTAATGCTAGTTCTAGTTTTACTATGTGGGTGTCCAGTTTTACCTCCTCTATCCACCCTTCTCTCTAAACTTCATTGGCTTCATGCCTGCCTTCCTTTCAGAAGAGTGTGTTAGCCATTAGCAAGTACTCCAGTGCTGCTCTATTCTTGCTCTTCATCTGCGCAGTGAATTATATATATTCTTTCTACACAACAGTACACCTTTAATGGCAGACTGCAGAATACATCTAGGTGACTCAATCTGTAAGTGGTTCTAGCTCTTAATGTTGATTGTTGCTGATGCTTCTGATAAGTGCAGCCCAGAGACTAGGATCACCTGCTTTCAGTTTCAAGGATAATTCACTGTGCTATCAAATAAACATTTGATTATATTGACCATGCCTATAAAATTATAACTTACTGAAACAAATATTTTCTTAAAGTATTTTAATTACAAATTCATACAGATTAGAATTTGAAATATCTTCATTTTCCCACTTAGGCAATTGACCTTTCTTAACTGTTTTCCTTATCTCATTCTAAAATGGGGAACCTGTTCTTCTGTTCAAATTATAAAAACTACTTTTGAGCACTATAGACATTGTAACATATACATACTCCAGACATTTTTAATAATGTTACTCTGCCTAAATACCTAGTCTCATCATTGAGGAATACGGAAGGCAAAAGTATTCTGCAAGAGTAATCCCCAGTTTCTTAACAATAGATATTTTTTAAATGACAGGCATTCAGAAATTTAAATACCTAGAAGTTGTTTAAAATAGATTTTTTTTCTTTTTAATCAAAGTTTTCATTCTGCTTTAAGGACTACACAGGTGTAATGACAACAGAAATTACTTTCATCTGTTGTACCATCTTGAACCACAAAGGGCCTGAGTGAATCTTCAGGGCAACTTAAGAGGACTCAGTATACAACTCCCAGTTGAAAATGTGTTGTAGTATTTACTGTTTTAAGGCCAAGTGACTGGAGTAATAAAAGCTATATAAAAAAAGACAATGACAACACCAATGGTTGTAGAAAATAAAACTCATTGCTTATAGCTGTAATCTCCCATGTTTCAGGGAATAAATCCCGGTCCAACTTCCATTGGAATTAATGAGTTTTATATCAACTTTAACACTGATTGAGCTGTGTTTACCCAGTTTTGGAAACTAACCTCCCTCCTAGGATCGCTGGGCTCCATTCCTCTCCTTTGCATCCCATTCCAAGCATTGACAAAAGTGAACACAAAGGTGTGATAACTGACCTAATAATAGGCAGTGAATTAATAACTTCAGTGCTTTCCTACAAAGAAATTCACAGCTCCCTCAAGGAAATACAAATACATTGTATTCCATAGAACTTAGACAATTTAAGACTTGGCTTTAGTTTTACTAAAACCAAACTTTTCCTCTAGCTTAAATGCAAGCTGATCCAGAGGTTGAAGTATGAACTTAAAATGTCTTTCTCTACATGTGATTACTTCCAACTGTTCTTATAACTAACTCAAGTCACAGACAAAAAACAATTAGTAGTAAAGCTAGTTTAACAGGCTGATTTCCATTTTCCAAGCAAAGGATTTGTGTATCTTGTTCAGCATTTTGGTTTTATAGCCAGTTTCAACACTCTGATCTTACTCATTTGTGCCATTAATCTGTCTAGAAACAGGTATAGAAAAAACAGGTATAGAAAAAGCAAAGGAAGATCAGGTTGTGTTGTAATTGGAAGCCCCAGTTAACACGCTTGGGGCAGGGCTAAACTCATGTCCTCTGTCTGTGGGTCTAGGGTAGAAAACTTATGATCATTTTCCACAACTGCTTAAACTTCTATTAACAATTCAGCCCTGAACTATCCTCAAGTACAACTGTGTAAGTCCTACTGGTATAAATGGGAGAGTCATTTATTTGAATAAATCATCATTCAAAATGAGGTACGCTATGTCTGGAGATGCCAATATCCATTATCTATAATTATTAGATACACCCATGGTTTCAAGACATTACTAAGGTCAAGTTCTGTAGTAGATTTTTAAACAGCTCCAAATGATATCTTTCTGTTTTAACTGATGAGCCTCATGTTCTCAAGTGCGTTTACATTACATTTGGCTGATGCAAAAGTGTAATATGGTTCCTCTGGAAGATTCAATGGTAGCAAGTGGGGCATACCAGGGAAACAGAGCATTCACTATTCAGATGCTTAGATGGCCTGTGTAACAGTTCACTGAGCAGTTGATTTGCATCTGTAAATATTGCTGATTAATATTATAGCATTATTAATGAGAAGTCCAAATTTATTCAGATCAATAATAAATCCTACATCACAGTTAAATTGTCAGCATTTCCAGTACTGCTGCAGGATTCAGTAGCTTGTGCCTCACAGTTAGCAGATCTTGATACAAGATCGAGAATCAATTGACTGCTTCAATGAAGTTCTGTCCATATATACAAGAGAAAAAAAAATTACAAACATTCAAAGAATTAAAATTAAATTATGAATCTTGAAATGTAATTATCCATACTGTTTTTTTGAGTCAGAAGTATTCAGATATACCATGGACCTAAAAAATTTATGGCAGAGTTCAACAGCTCCTGTTAGCTTTATTTCATATGAACTCCTTTTTTTTTTCCTTACAAAAATCACCTAGCAAAAAGCTCTAATCTACAGAAAACTTGATAAGTTTATATCTGCATATATCTGCCCTTAGCAAAAGTAGATCACAATACGCTATTCACAGACCAAAAAAAAAGATCCAAGGCAAGTTCTTTGAGAGAAAGTGCTCTGGGAGCTTTACTGTCCAGGTCACTGGACTGTTAAGACTCCAGAAAGTCATTAGACTGCATGATCTACTCTTTGTGTCTAAATTCTCCTGATGTGCCACCTTGGTGTTGTAGGAGCAGAAAGTAATGCTTTCAAAACCATTTGAAGAATGTACAAGAGTATTGATGAATACTTTTGTGGAGAGATCTTTAGAACACTGAAGGGAAGTTTCCTATTAAACGCATAGGCAAGGGGTGAAACATTCTGGTAGACTGACAAAAAGTAAAGTTTGCGTGCAAATAATCTGTTCCCAACTCTCCATGCAGTTTATCCTCCTGTGTAAATTTCTCTGAAAATTAGGTTTAAACTGGCTGAGGGCCCTTCTGCCAGGCTTCACTATTAAAACCTGTCATCTCTACAGGCAGAGGACCCCTCTTGTTGCACTGTATGGATGCAGCATGCTATAGTTGGGACAAATTAGAAAACTCCATCCCCTCCTGACAAAACATCTAGGTGAAACAGAAGCCTCTGCTTATCATTTCATCGATGACCATTCCTTTACTGTCTCTGAAAATGTAACAATCCACTTTCAAACTTAGAATTTTTGATGTCATGAACAGAAAAGTAAATTGCTGTTTAAGTCAATTTGTGTTTTTCTGCATAAAGAGAACTAAAAAAAGAACTTTCACTACAGTTTTAAACTTCAGAGTTGAATCAATAGATAAAATGTATAACTGAAATATTTTATAAGTTGGAATAGCATCTAAAACCCTTTACTTCCTGCAAAAGGAAGATGGGAAAATGCCACAGACGAATCAATCCTCCATGGTCTCTGAACAGCAGCTAATAAAAATAGATATATACTTTTTACTTGTCTATTTCCTTTACACAAGTAATCTTTAATCTTACTTGATAAAAACAGTAGTCTTTAATGGCTAAAGTAATTGAGGCAGGTTATGCATTGCAAAGAACCTGTTAGGAATTCTTAACTGCTATATAGGTCTCAATAAAATTCAGGGTTAGCAAAGCAGCCTACCAAGTTAAATCTAAAATTGCTATAAATAATTTTGTTAATAACTCATGTAAGTTTCCTGTTAAAGCTTTCACTTAAATAGAGATTGAACTGAGAACTGAAGCACAGCATATTAATGCAGAAAAACTGTGTACTGAGTAGTTATCTAAAACAAATGAATACCAATTTCCTCTTGAATGTTTTGTTACCTATAGCTACAGCCATCAAAGAAAGCCTGGGGAGCAATAAAGGACATAATATTACATAGCTGGATAGCATCATCAATCTTGAAGAATGATGAAGAACTTCATTAACCATATATATTTATATATGACTTCAGCTCCAATATATAATAATTCACTAGCTGGAGGTTAGAAGTTGAGATGGAAGCAAGTACACAGCATAACAGTAGATTGACAACCATGAGCTTCTAGGTTTTTTCCACAATAAAATCCCCAATATCAAAATTCTGAGGTCAATTTTCTTTCCAAGTACGTTATACCCTGGGAGAGATTTTTTTAATTCTTCATTGAGTCTGAGGGGGAGATAGGTCGCACTTGCTGCACAAATGGCACATTAAATGGTTGACTCTGCAACAAAAAAAAAAAAGAGGAAAGAACGAGATCCTTGATATTAGGCCAGAAAGCATTTTACAGCCATTCTCTTATCTCAGCTGCCAGCTCTAGCAGTGTCTGCGTGCCCTGGTGTCACTGTAGCCCTGGGGTGGGGTCACAGGATGGGTCTGAGTATTTGCCAGCTTGATCCTTAGACCTGATTTTTCTTTTTATAGCCCTCAAGTGGAAAAAAGCTAAATTGTATGCCAGAGAGCAGTGTTTCTGAGAAAGCAGAGCTTGCTTTGCTCCATTCCTCAAAAGCATGCCTCCTTTATACAGCTGAATTCAGGTCTTCCTGTCACCTCTAAAGGCAGCTGGGACCACCACAAAGTGGACACATTTTTGGGTACTAAATGGTCCTGTGTCCTCAGTTGAAGCCAAAAAAACGATCTGTGTTGATCCCAGAAAGAGAAGTTCAACAAACCGAACACATCAGGCTAAAGAAGAGAGCCAAACACATGTCACACCAATAATCCTTTTCAGGTGCTGCTGGTGAAACTGTCAGGCATACTAATTTTGCTGACATTTTCTCAGCATGTCGGCTGAGACTGCTTTTTTCAGCCAACAACATTTATTAGCCTGTTAAAACTGGAATGCTGTAATTAAGCAAAATGAACCTCTTCTTTTCTATCAGAGGTGAAGCTTGTTTCCTTATCATGTCATTAATTATTAGCACAGGTTTTACAGAGCATTTTGTAGGATAAGGGCCTTTATCATTAATTTCAAAGCCATGAATTAAAAAGTCAAGAATTTCAAGTCCTATGTGGAAGTTCTGAGTGTATTTTCAGGAGTTTTTACTGTTTTGGGATCCAGCTGACATCCAACATGCTGTAGATGGAAGTAATCTTTTTTTTTTTGCTAAGAAATGTGAGTTATTCCACATTTATAGTAGCCGAGTCTCTTGTCAGCTCATTTGATTGAGTGCCCTCTACTGTGGCTACAAATGGTGCAGGGTCAACAGTGGTGCAGCAGTACATTGGTCTGCTACTGTTACATCAAACGAACGAAAATTAAAGTTTTTAAAGGTCTTCTCCATTAATCAGTTGCAGACCCTTTGATACAACCTGTTCAGGACAGCAAACCATCCTTCAAAGGACAAGTTCCTCTAGCTCATATGTTGTCCCAACAGCACAATTTTGCGATTTAATTCTTAGTTCTCAATGTACTGCATTTTGAGTGGTGCCTTCAGCAGAATAGTTCTATTTTTATGTACACAAGCTATAAGATCAATCTTCAAAAATGTAATGAGAAAACATATGCAAAGGAGAAAAAATACTTGGCAATCCATACTTAAGTATGGATTTAACCCGCAAAGGGTTAAAACTATTTTCCCAAGCTAAAAGAACTTTTTCTTTCCCTAGTTGTGTCAGATATAAATTCCCAGGTCTAAAGAATTCCTGATGATGAAGGTAGTGTACTAATGGGCTTTTTCTTCTAGACACCATGGACAATAGCCTGTAGTATATTAATTAGTTTAGAGCTGCTGTTTGGCAGAAAAGCTGCTGGAAGTTGTTGAAAAAGCAGGAAGCAGAAAAGGAGTGATAACTTCTGGTCAGTAATTCCCTGTTAACAATCACATTCTTCGGAATATCAGGTTAGGTGCTGCCAGCATCTCTTTGTACCTCTTCACTTCCACACCTTTAGACAGTGAAGTGTGGATGTTACATTAAAGCCCTCAGTGACATATGATGGGTCATATGTATCAGGCAGCACTTACATATTGATGATTCTTATGTCAGTGTTGTTTTTCTTACTTGCCAGCCAAAGTGGCTGCTTTACACTAACTTTTATTAAAACACTGTCTAAAAATTTGAAGCATATTCCATCACCTAGTCCTCCTGCACCAAGCACCTATTTTGTAAAGGTGTATAGTTTTAACAGAGAAGCTTTTCAAGTGCAGGTGTGGCCAGCTGTCAAAAATGAAAAAAAAAAAAAAAAATGGGAGCATAGGACACCCCTGTGAATGGTCTGGCCTGGATCCCCTACAGCCTAGCATGTGTTCTTACAGCTAAGTAACCAGGCAGAACAGGTGGCAAATGGCAATGGCATCTTTTCCACATGCACAGAATGAAGATATTTCAGTTTTGTTCAGTAATAAACTGAAAAAAAAATTAAAGCCTCAATTAAAAAAAAATTGTTACTTTATTTTCCAGCCAGCAGAGATCACACAATCACAGAATCAACCAGGTTGGAAGAGACCTCTGGGATCATCGAGTCCAACCATTGCCCTGACACCACCCTGTCAACTAGACCATGGCACTAAGTGCCATGTCCAGTCTTTTCTTAAACACATCCAGAGATGGTGACTCCACCACCTCCCTGGGCAGCCCATTCCAATGTCTAATAACACCTTCTGAGAAGAATTTCTTCCTAATGTCCAACCTGAACCTCCCCTGGTGAAGCTTGAGGCTATGTCCTCTTGTCCTATCGCTAGTTGTCCGGGAGAAGAGGCCGACTCCCACTCCACTACAACCTCCCTTCAGGTAGTTGTAGACTGCAATAAGGTTACCTCTGAGCCTCCTCTTCTCCAGGCTAAACAACCCCAGCTCCCTCAGCCGTTCCTCGTAGGTCAGACCCTCCAGACCCTTCACCAGCTTGGTCGCCCTCCCTGGACTCGCTCCAACACCTCAACAACTTTCTTGAAGTGCAGGGCCCAGAACTGGACACAGTATTCAAGGTGCGGCCTCACCAGTGCCGAGTACAGAGGGACGATCACTTCCCTAGACCGGCTGGCTACACTATTCCTAATAGAGGCCAGGATGCCATTGGCCATCTTGGCCACTTGGGCACACTGCTGGCTCATGTTTAGCTGGCTGTCGATCAGCACCCCCAGGTCTCTTTCCACCGGACCGCTTTCTAGCCACTCTTCCCCCAGCCTGTAGCGCTGCATGGGGTTGTTGTGGCCCAAGTGTAAGACCCGGCACTTGTTCTTGTTGAACCTCATGCCGTTGGTCTCGGCCCATCTATCTAACCAGTCCAGATCCCTCTGTAGGGCCTTCTTACCCTCCAGCAGATCGACACTCCCACCCAGCTTGGTGTCATCTGCAGATTTGCTGAGGGTGCACTCAATCCCTACATCTAGATCATCTATAAAGATATTGAACAGCACCAGCCCCAGAACTGAGCCCTGGGGAACACCGCTAGTGACCAGCCGCCAGTTGGACTTTGCCCCATTCACCACCACTCTCTGGGCTTGGCTATCCAGCCAGTTTTTAACCCATCGAAGAGTCCACCCATCCAAGCCCTGGGCAGCCAGTTTGTCTAGGAGGATGCTGTGGGAGACAGTGTCGAATGCCTTACTGAAGTCTAGATAGACTACATCCACAGTCCTGCCCTCATCTACTAAGCGGGTCACTTGGTCATAGAAGGAGACCAGGTTGGTCAAAGTCCATTGCTTTGTCTCTGCATTCACTGGTATTTCCATCTTTTAGCATTACCATAGCCAGATACCTCCCTCCTATCCCATTACTCACTTCTTCTGTCACTAGTCAATAACATGCTGGGGAGCTACACCACAAGCAAGAGGAAAGATGTTAGTGAGACTCTCTCTTTTTCACTTCCACTCACACATCTGCAAATATAGATGTGCTACTCATTGCCAAGGGACACTTTGCTTAATTTTTATTTTTAGATAATCAGATATTAATTTTTTTACTGTTGAGTGTGAGTTGACACTTTTGTTCTGTTACCCTGAATCTGTAAACATACCCGCGTTCATGCAGCACGAACAAAAGTGCAGTAGGAAAACACACACATGAAGTTTTTGTAGACCTAAATACCTATTTTCCAATAATAGTTTCTCCTGGCTGATTGAATCTCTTCTCATTACTCTTGTGACAGTGTTTCATTACAATTTGGTATGAGAAATGGAAAAGTTATGTGATTTGCATATGTTTGTACATTTGTATGTTTCTGTTATTTGTATGCTAAAATACATTAATATACTAGTGTTGGTTGTCAAAATTACCAGAAGACTGTTTTGAAACATGAGATTCTCTCATAAAAATATTATAGTACTACCTTAAAGCAGATGTAATTTATGGAAAGAATATGGACATTAGAGGGTTAATGTAAGCTAACCCCCTTCATATAAGAAGGTTAACTAGCAGAGAAAGAAAACGAAAATATATGCAACATTAGTATCAAACCACTAAAAATAGTAATATTCTAATTTCTCCTTTTAAACAATAGAATTTGTGATGCAATAACATGTAGAACCTTATGCCAATAACCTCAGACAGTGGTGGCTTTAATGTTTATCAGCTGATGGGGCTCTCAACAGAAAGTTCGGTAGTAGACTTTTGTGTGTATTTGTGTGCATGTATGCACAGGTAATGCAATGGAGGTCTAAGGGAATTATATCTTACAAAACAAAACCACTATAACTTATTTATTAGTAAGGTAATATTAACAAGACAGAAAGTTTAGTTGTGATATGCTGGAAAACAGAAAAAAAAAAAAAGAAAAAGGTCGTTAATCTGTAAAGCACTTCATAACTTTTTTTTCCCAGTAAACTTCTTTTCATCCTTTGCCTGAATTGCCATGTGCCAGTTTTTACGAGCTTAGGGATGGTCAGTGAAATCCCCAAAGGCGGCGCACAGGAATGTCTGATGACTGCGCTGTTTTAGTACTTGGGTAGGCGGGGAGGAAGATGACTTGGGTTTTTTTTTCTGTAAGAAGTTGTTAGGTGTTGTAACTCGTTACACACTCTAACAAATTTGTACAAAGTTTGTCATTACTTCTGTTGTGTTACACCATCACTGAAGGTCAGGACAAACAGATAAAGATTTTAGTGGTGTTTGTAATGTCCTGGAGGGGATGGAGCTCACCGTTCCCAACAAAAGAGCTGCCTCTGACTTCAGGGAACCTACCTGTTCATTTCAATATAAATATACATAAATCTGCTTTGAGAATTTCAAGAGCATCTTCCTGCTTCTCTGTCTTTTCCTACAATATAAGCAGCAGAGAAGTGAAGCACACGCTTCCATGAGGTGGTTGCACTATCACTATGAGAAAAAAAATGGCTATATGATGGCAATTGAATATTTACTATACTGATAATTACCAGCTCCAGAATAACGTGTCTCACCAAGCCTTTACAGCAAATGAGAGAGAACCCATTCTCACCAGTATTGAAACGTATACTCTTTTTTTTTTTTTCCTCCTCTCCTTCAGTAGTCTTGCAGGATTTGAAAGGGATAAAAACTCACAGTGTTCTCTCCAGGCAACAGTAAAAGCATTTTGCAAAGGAAAATTACGACTAATAATGCTTTGAGATCTCCAAATTGCCTGCAAGTGCATTTTGCTGCAAAGCCTGTCAAAATCTCAAGAATTTCAATACCCAAAGGCCAGGCAGGCAAGAGGAAGGTGGTCTGGTAGGAGTAGTTGCCCAGGTAGACCGGCAGAACATGATGTATTGTACTCTGCTCTGCTGATCCTATTACTGGAAGATGGTTTGGTATTACTCATTGTAGGTCTCAGACTAATGGAAGGTATATTTTTGAAAGGGCAGATTAACAATCAGAGGATTTTTTTTTATCTGTCAGCTTGATGTGAGTTTTTTGATGTTTATAGTGTCTGTTTGAAGCTCCTCTCTCAGGCATTTTAAATGTTAAAATAAGCTGTGAAGAGGTGGGCTAGTGATGAAAGAACAAATAGTAAGGAGATGTGCATGAGAAAGGCAAATGGAGATCTCTGCTACTCATCACACAAAGTGCAGGATAATAAGGTGAAAAAATGGTTTTGAAATGTGTGCTATTTTGAAATATTCTCCTACTTCTGGTGGATTTTTCCAATAGCGAGAATATTGTTTAAAAAATTCTTACAGAACAGTAAATATTTTCAGTGGTTCCACTGTAGGTATATTTTTTCAAGCTTTCCCTTAAACATGTTTTTTAATACATAATTAATGTAAGAATTTCTTAGAAAGTAAATACAAATGATGAGATATTTGTAACAATATTCTTGTGTTTTACAGAAATTACAAGTATGGAATCACAAATCAGAAACCCCTATGTTCTCTTTAATCTATGACTGCATCATAGATCTAGTGTTTATTATTGGCATAAGCCTTTGTTTATTAGCCATTCAAAATTTAATGTTCAAAAAGCTTGCAAAAAAATGCATTTATGTAGAAGGATGAAGAGGCATAAGTGTTTTCTTTTGTCTGTTAGTACTGCAATGCTTGCAGTGAGTGGTTAGATTGCTACAGTTTGTGCCTAACATATATTTACCTTAATTAGCAAATGAGGTCAGCGATTAGATAGCTAAAGGGGATCAGTGCATGAGCCCATCTATGCCATAGAGGTTATAAGGAAAAAAGCACAAGCTAAAATCTTTGCATTAGCCTTAAATTGCAGTAACACAATGCCAGCAAGAAAGGACTGCCACCAAACTTGGTCACAGAGGACAGAAAAGCCACCTGATCAGCAGCTCTGATTGTTTCAGTGGCTGATCAGAAGGGCAATGATTTGGGAAATTACGTATTCATTGCGCATATCCCACACATCGTCTGCTAAACTAACCTACTCTCTGGCAGGTGACAGGGAAATGGAGGAGGTCTGGTCTCTCTTGAACTTCAAGGATACACCACAGGCTGTGGTGGTTAGTGCAGAACCTGCTCTAACAAATAGCACAGACTTGACCACCACGACTGTTTGGGTTTTTTAATCCTCATTTTGCATGACAGTGTACAACTTCTCTGGCTCCTCCATCACCTGTAAGATAAGCAGGGTAGATGGTCTAAAACTGGAACCACCACCCATGAGCCCTCACCTTCAAGTAGTCCTGGAAATACTTTACAGTGTTGTATAATCCAGTTCCCTGACAAGAATCACAAAGGGAGGAACATAATATCAAGGGATAAAAGAGAAGCTGTCTTTAATGTGCACACATGGGTCTCTGTCATAACAAATTACTCTGTGATGCTCATGATTAGTTGTACTGCCACTTGTTGTATGGCAGCACAGTAATGCCAGCCAAATAAGCACAATGCAAGACTGTCTGCAAAATAAGTAAGCGTTTTAAATTTAATATTTATCACTGTCTGCCAGCTGTGACAGTCCTTTGACACACATGTGATCTTGCCTATGGTGTCCTGAACTAAAATGGATCATAGAGAGCCCTGGTTCAGTGCAGGGCTCATGAACCTATGCAAGCTGATGAGCCAGAAGGTGCTACAAATTAAAATGAATTCGTGCCAATCTCTCTTGAGCTAGTTGTGATATTATTATGTTCCACTCCGCCTCTTTTTAAGCTATTCTGTCACTATGTTTTCCAAGTATGCAGTCTTTTTTTATTCTTTGCATACATTTTTTTGTAACTGGGATATTTTTTCTTTCTTGTACCTGGTACTTATGTTATGCACTTGTTTCCAGATTACTAAGGTAGTGCTCTTAAAACTAAGTTACAATAGCACTACAGAAATGCCAGTCCAAACGGGATACAAATTCTTTGTTCAAGTCAGAACATCAGTTATGGGTGGAGAATCCAGATTAGCCTCAGGCGTTCTCCTTGGGCTTGTGGCATAATCAGTCTGCCTCAGGTAATAAGCTTTTTAGATATATTTTAAGAAGAGCACATAATCTGAACAAAAAAGTTTCTAAAATACCACATTGTGATGCTTAGTAATAGTTCACCTTCTGGTGCTTTTGCTTATGTTGCTTTTCATTATTTTGCAAGGCAAAAGGAAAATTCTTAACCTTTTCAGAGACTGAAATGTGGAGGTAAATTTTAAAATTGCATGCATCATGGCAAATTATGTTTCTGGAATGTTATTAGGAATCTAGATAGCCTTTGAAGGTTTGGACTTTGATATTTACTGAGCTTTGCTCTCCCTGGGGTCCTACCACATGAAGGACAATTCAGCCAAACTAAGTGCTTTTGAGAAATCCTCTTTCTGACATTAAGGGAGACTATAGCCTTGGGTTCTGGAGTAGACACGAATATTTTTGATCTCCCACCCCAGATTAAATGAACAACCAATAGAGTCTAACATCACTAAACGTTGTTTCCGCTCTCTGGAAGAGCAGGTCAATAACAGAGTGATGTAGGTTTCTCTCAGCACTGTACGCACTGCGCAGCTATACTGCAAGACAATCCACCTGCTTTTACACAGTCGTGTACACAGACCTAGGAGGGTAAGGTTTTTAATTGTCTGCTCAGAAGAGGAATATGGTGTTTCCATTGAAACCATCACTCGGTAAACTGCAAACAGTCAGGACAAAGTGGTTTGCAGAGTTACATAGTATAGTTATGTTACATGGACCAGAGTCTATCTAAAAAAGATTCTACATTTAATTCTTCTGTCAGTAAAAATGATATAAAGGACTGTGTTTTTCTGCTCAAGTGAGTTATCCCAAAAATATATAGAAAGACATTTAGAATAATTATTACAGCTCAGAACTTCCTCTGAGAAAGAAAGAGATGGGTTTTTGGAAGAAAGACTGAAGCTTTGTTTCTCGAAGGAAGTGCATTATTTAGCTTATTAATGGAGGACATAAAAGCACCAACTGAAAACAACAAAGAGAAAAATCAGAATGAATAGCTGTAAAAATAGTGACTTCAGTTCTTTCCTGGAATTTCTTTCAATTAACTAGAGGAACCACTAGTAAAGGTGCAGTAGGAAAATGTTCAGCACTGACAGATGGACACATGAAAGGATTTGTCAGAATTTTCTGAGAAATCACTTAGCTTCTTTAATACTTGAAACAGAGAATTCTTGCTTTCTGGAAACTAATTTTTTTACTCCTTTTTATTTGATGATTTATTTTTTTTCATAATGAATTCCTGAATTATTTGGTGAGTAGATGTCTGGTTTATATATGGATCGTGATATTTATAAACTGTGGAAGTGCACCAGGGTTAACTCCAGTCCATATTGGTTTTTCTGCAGCTCTGAGCTGTCAGAGAAAAATTAGGAACTCTGGACACGTGATAAATTGGGTGATTTAGAAAAGAATCCACTGATGCCAGTGCTCCATTAACAAGGGAAACAACGAAATGTGTGTTTAGTAAATCCAAGCCCGTTTTTGGGCTTAAGCACTTTGCTGAGTTTAACCCCCTCCGTGTTACTCCCAAGACAAGAAAGTCACAGCACAATGTTTATTTAAAGCAAGTGGAAGAGCAAGAGGTCATTCTGTGGTTCTGTGATTCTGTCCTTCTAACGCACGATGAAGAAGCAAATAACATTTTTATAAAATAATTCAGTAACTAAGGCACAGCTTTAAATCCAGAACCAGGACATCCAGATTCAGTTGCCTTGAGAGGGTTTAAGTGCACATCTGTCTTCTTGGAAAGTAGTCTTACCCCTTGGCCAAAGGCTCATCTAAGGCTTGAGGGATACTGCTTTCCTCACCTGTTGAAACTCTTAACACTGAAAAAAAGTCAGGTTGCTTTGGGCAGAAAAAATGCCTCAGGCTGTTGGCTGGCTGTTCATCTGAAAGAAGAGGAGAGATGGGCTCCAGTAACTGTATTTGATCATTCACTTTACCCAGATGCTCTTCATTCTTAAATACTAAAACAGTGTTTCAGAGCAAAGTCTGTAAGCAAGACCCAGAAGAAACCAGCTGGCTGCAGTCCTGCTGTGTCTCTCTCACCTTGTGAACCTTGGCTTCTTTCCTGTGCTGTGGGGAGGACAAGGGAAAGATTCACAACCACGTCAAAACTGAAATGCCTTTGTGTGTCCAAGGAAGAAGGCTTCAAGAGCACATCAGGAACAGAGGTATCTACAGAGCCTGTGTGTTGCAGGGGTGGTTGGTAGTTGACTGGGAGGATTTTGAATGTGTGATCAAACCTTGTATAAGGTTCATAAGCCCTGACCTGGATTTAAGTTTCCTACAACTTAATTGTAACCTAGCTGTGATTTTTAAAATGCCTTTTAAAGAAGTTAAGAGACAGTGCAAATAGACTTGACATAATTTAGAGGGCATTTTTTAATAAAAAGAAATTATTTTAAAACATTTTCTATCAACTACTGTCTCACCTTGGGCTCACCACAACAGTATTCAAGTACTCACCAAAATTATTTACATTCATTTACCCGTAAACATCTTTATTCCAAGATCAGCTAGATCCCAAGCTACAAATGACAACACTTCACTGAAATATTTTATCTTCCCACACAATTCCTACACACATTTTCATAAAATTGGTTTGCATTACTCTTGGGCTATCTTCAAGGATCAAATCCTGTCACTCTTGCTCAGGTTAGTGACGACTCACTCTGCATACAGTCGCATTAATTTCTGAGCACTTCATCTTCTCAGGCCTCTCCTGAGCTGCAAAATCACAGCATCATTCAGCAACATACTTGACACTGACAGCAATTAAATCTGAGACGTTCTGCCAACAATCCTTCACTCCTCAAAGCACACTGACTTTCCTGCGAGGCAAGATGTACTGTCGGGCTGTGCACAGCTCAGAGCAGGAGACAGCCCTCCTGGCTGTCCTCCAGTGCCTCACTGCCCCAGGCTGAGTTAATATTTTCTTGCCTTGCATGTGAAAACTACTTCCTTCATGTGACATAGTATGTTAAGGCACTGCAGTGATGAACACCAAGGAAACCTAGTATGGAACAAAATGTGTACGTGAGTGGTACAGCTGCTGTTGCCAGGCCTTGTGTCTGTGTCCAGGTTTTGCTGCTACTTCAGGGAAGCAATGCAGAAGGTCTCGTTATGCAATGCAGAGCTGTCGGTTATGCAAAGCAGATGCAGTAAAACCTGACACCAAGCAAAGTGTAAATTTGACCCTGTCCCAAATTGATTATTAAACATCACAGCAATTTTGCCTATGGCGCTGAAGTCTGAATCAATCCTAATACTGATCTCACTTATCCTAGTGTCAGTCTATTGATTTAGCACAATTTTACATTGATGAGGGCAGAAAAGGGTAATGAAATTAGCTGTAGATTACTTGGTACAGTATAATCCGTGCTTAACACTAAATATAAATTACTAATTTCATATTTGTTAAGCAACCTTCACTCCTTTTTAAAAGAAAAGGAATTTTGGTGGTATTTAGTATGCCTCAAAAGCAGATTATTATTTACTCAGATGCCTAGCTATGACTTTGGTTTGCAGTGGTAATGACTAATACATTCAAATCGCTTTAGAGAAATAGGGGGTTCTCTGGAGTTCATAAGCATGAGAAACTAAATGCTATCTAATGCTACAATATAAATATACTGTATTTGGAACAGCCCCTAAGACACTGTTTTATTTTATTCTGTAGTCTTCTGCTTCATACCTAATTTGAAACAACAAAAATATAAGGATGAGCCCTGACATCTTTCTGCTTCTTTATAATTATCCTCTGTCAAATTCCTTGTGATTGTATTGATTAAAGTTTTCTTTCAGTCTTGCCTGTAGCTGAAACACATTTCTCATTTATAGAGGCTGACTTTATTCTGACATTTTATTGTGTCATAAGCATATATTTAATGTTTGTTTATAAGGATGAAAGTGAATTCTATTACAATGCAGTCATCGACAGAACTATTAAAAACAGCATTTTTTCAGCACTTTCCTGACATTACTGAATTCTGGGTCTCTGAACACAAAAGATAGAGCTCTATTTGTGAATGAATTTTTTACACTTTCTTCAGCAAACAAGAGTGCAGAGGCACACATATATACAATGTCTATGATTTTAAAAGGTCTTGCCCAAAAACTTAATTTTTGATGGATGACAGAAGCTATAGGCAGTCATGAGCTACCTTCTGATAAGAACTGGGCTAAAAATCAAATCCTTATTTAGTGAGACATTAAAGTAGAAGCAGAGAGGGCAAAGGAAACACAGAAAGGTCTTTCCCCAGGCAAAAAAGCAGCAATACCTTGACAGCCTGTGCTTGAGCTACCTTCGCTGTGGAAGCACAAAAGGATACGACTGCTGTGGTTCCTGGCCCTCCTACGCCAGAGATTTTGAGAGTGTATTCAGCTATGTCTATAACATTACTAAATCCTCGGTAAGTATGGACTGAGGGAGAGGACAGCAAACCAAGGGCAAAAACTGGGAAGAACACACTGTTTCCCTCCCCCAAAAGTCCACCCTCTATCCGTCACTGAACATTTGAACATGTCCTTTCTGTTTTGGGCTGTCAGACTCCTATACCCAACTAAAGACTCCTGTACCCAACTAAATACAAAGTCCAACTATGCTGCAGACAGCACGCGTGTCTTGGCGGTGGCAGGGTTTTCTAGTGCAGTTGCCTCCAGCTGAACCGCCGCAGCTCCTTTGCCTGCTCCTGGCATCCAGAGAAGCCATCCCTCCAGAGCACCGCAGAGCCCAACAGCAAACCCTCAGTTTTGCTGAGTTGTCTTGAGTCTCTCTGCTCTATCTTTCATAATTTTTTGCTTAAAATATTAAATAAGAATTGTGTTAATAAACATTGGGGAAATAGGCAGTTCTGTGAAATTGAACGGTTGTGCCTTCCATCTGACTGAGAAACGTGCTGTGATCTGGTCCTTCCATCTGTGGATCAAGACACTGTAGTCCACAGTTTGTCGTCTCTGAGATATATTGCTGCAGAACTCCTCTTCCCTCTGGCGAGGGGAACAGATCCTATCGATCCTGTCTTGTACACCCTGATGAGCCATCGACTGCCAAATCCCTTATAAGGCCTCCATACTCAATCCATGGATTCTTTAACAGGCTATGCTTAAAATACCTCCACCTGTTTTTCCAGCAGTTTTCTGCTATCAGCAAATATGACCATTAAGGAAAGCTAAAATTTATTCTTTTAAAAAATGTATCCTTTAATTCCTAAGTATTCTTCAAAATTAACTATGAAAAAAATATTAATAATACCATTATAAGTGCTGCTGTTCAGTCCTTCAACATCTTTTCTGTAAATAATGAGGACAGGAAATAAAGTTGTTTCATTCCATAAACTTACACTTGCAGGAAGTTACCATCCCTGTGTTCATTTCACCAAAGTTCAGTTCTTAAATTCATTATGCCAACACGTATCTTGTTCATTTCCAGCTTTCTAAAATTTTAAATTCCAAACCTGCATTATTAGGTGCCTGTTTACATTTTAATTGTGAGACCTACAAAAAAACCCTATTTTTGTTTACAAGTCAATGATTCTAATATTACATTTCCAGCCATTGTATTTTCTCTTAAAATTAGAGAAACACTATCAGTTAAGCAAGATACATACATATTTCATATGCAGAATGTCTCCATCTCTAATATCATCTATATTTCTCATTACTGAAAAGCAAAACACCTATTTTTATTTAATAAATAGAAGTAAGCTTTTCTGCATTTTACCTAACATTGTCTAGTTATACATAATGAATAACTGCATATGCCTTAAATATTTTTCTAATTCATGATGTAATCGAGTTTACTTTTAATAAATAAATCCATTCTCAAGGCTATTTTAGTTTCACATCAGATTTCTGTTTCTCCTAGGACAGAAAGTGCCAGGGGGGGAATGCTTTTCCCTCACTTCATAATTTCCAGGTATTTTGTCTCTGAAAAAAATTTGATGAAGCAGTTATATGGAAAGGAAAGCTTTAAAGTTCTGAGGCACAGAACAAGGGGAAGAAAGGTCTAGGGCCTTTGTGCAAATGCCTGAGCTCTCCTCTTGAGAAGTCAGGGCTTAAGGGCTTCTGGAAGAATGCCAGTGTTCCCACCCCAAGGATGTTGCTGTTGTCAATAATAAGTGATCAGGAAACAATCTAGTATAGGGACCTTTACTTCTCCTGTCAGTCCTTTCATGTGAATTTCCTCAAAAAAGACCACATAATTCCCTGAATACTGATTTCAGAGCTGAAGTCCTTTATTATTCAACTCCATGCTTCCTTCCTCATTCTCTGTGGCAGAAAAGAAATGAAAGCAAGAAAGGGCACGGGCTGAAATAATCAAGTGGAAAGGCCATAGGTAGGTTTTAGACTGAAAAAAACCCAAACACTGAACACTGACAATCCTTAACAATGCATCAAGCAATTTGATCATGAACTTAGCTGCCAAAATGTCATTGCCACTTAATACCTTAGCTACTTCATCATATTTTGCCATTTGAATTACTATTCTTGCCTTCCCAGCCCTTCACTTGCCCAGATCTCTGATGCATACTGCACTACATATTTTAACTCTCCTAACCAAAATAACTTCACAACTCTCCAAACCCTCCTACACTACTGAGCCCATTTCCATCCCCTGATTTTTTTCTGCCTCACTTTCTTGATGGAAGTCATATAAATTAGTTATTAATCTTTAAAGATATATTTCTGATGGGTGGATTTTTAGAGGTTCTAACTCTTCTTTTGCTTTCCAAGACTGCCTTCTCTGGTCTTCTTACATGGTACTATCTTAGCAATGAGAATGCTGTATGTAATTGCGCTTTTCATGCACTTTTCAATATACATTTAGTGCTTAAGGAATGGTTAAAAAAAGTAAAACAATGACCTTGCCGACTCCAGCAGACACAAACAATTGTGCCTTCAGTCAAAGAAAGGAAGGATCTTTGTACTCAAAGGGAAAATGCTGGATTACTAAACTCAGGGAGAAAATCACTGTCTTAAATGTTGTTTGGTAAGGAAAGGAAGAAGAACATTCAGGTGTGCTGCTACACTTTGGTTGAACAATGTATACAAACATGCATATTCCAACAGTCCTCCATAATACAGAAACCAGTAGTTAATGCAAGGAGAATAAGCCACATTACCACCTAATTCTCTTTCTAGTAGGAATTAGCAGCTGTTCATAGTTATTGTCACATTAAAAATTACATTCTTGATTGAAATAATTATATCAGTATGTAAATCAGCCTCTAAAATTTGTACAGGTAAGTAATAATACCAAAGTGAAAAAGTAAAAATACCTTTAAAATCCTCAGATTTTTATTTTTATTTTTTAAAATCAAATAGTCATGCTATATGGACAAACAAAATTGCATCTCTGCAGTCTGAACATTGGTTTGGTTTCATAAACCAGCTTGAACTATTTAAGAGATGAAAGCTAACTCCTTGCCACCTTCACTGTGGAGGCATTGTTAGCTGTATCACTGCCGATGGCAAAAGGAAATGTCTCTCATTGAATCCTCACCTTTGAGATTTACATGGGGCACCTTTATAACATAACAGATTAACAGATTAGGCCGTGTAATTATAGCTCTTGTTAAAAAACTGCAACAATACTTGGAAATGTAACCTCCGTATTTTGCCCAGTTAGGGATTGTTTTTTGTTTTTTTTTTTCTAAGTTTACCTTAACTTCACTGGTGCTCAGTGTGAAAAGATGTAAGACATGCAGTTCAGTTTCGTTTTAATGTATTATCTTACCTTTAAGAGAGTCACTGAGACTTTGTTCCTCAGCTATTATTTTAGATAGATATTACACAGGCTTTTTTCCTAGGCTATTAGTGCTCTGTGGAGGTTCATGCCCAAAGGGTGTTCTCTGTTTTAATATTGTTAAATTACATTTAGAAGATAACACGAGTATCGATCTTAATAAGAAGGCAACATTCTGCACTGGTCAGGTCAGCTGTGATAGATATTACATTTTTGTCAAGGCTTGGTGATGTTTATGTTTTTTCTTGATCTCCCTTCCGGTCTAAGTTGCTGTTTAATAGCTGAATTACTATTACAAAAAGTGACAAACAATACTGCTTTTAGACCTACAGTGCCCTATTTCAGATTCTGGGATCCTAATACAGATTCAGTCAATACAGGTTCAAGCTAAAGGCTATTCCTTCTTTGTGAGGAACATATCAGCCTCTTCAGATGCAGAGTCACAGGATGGACATATTCGCTGCTCATGTTTCCCAACAAAGCTCAAAATGCGAGTATTAGCATTCAAGAACATTACAGTAGTTTGGAAGCTCCCTGGGGGATATGTCTAGCAACTTGAGACTGAAAATCCTGCCTCTGTCTATCTCCTGCCAAAGCACAATAACATATACCTATGCTTCTCATACTATCACTCAGGAATGTCAAGAGAGTCACCTTTCAGCATGAATCAGGAAGAACCACTGCTGAAAACAAGCAGTGTGACTTTCTGGTTTTCTCCTGTGAACAAAGGTCTGTACCGTAACAATAATATGCAAAATTCGTAAATGTAGTCACCTAACAAGATAGCTAGAAACTGCTTAAATGTCAGGTGGAGATGTCCTATTGACAATGTCTTTCTCAGTCAAGACCCAACTATACCATTGTTTGAATGTAGACCCTAGAGTGTTAATAAGTCTTAGAGATGAAAACATTATCAATGTATTTAATTCTTCTGATGCAGTGCTGTTTTCTCAGCCAACATATACAGGATTAAGTGTGGTTTTGTACTCTGAAAAGGTCTAGATTTCTGTAAGTGTTGCAACAATTTGTGTAATGTTCCTCATCTCTTCTTAAGTAACATCAGGTGAGGAGACAAATGATCAGAATGGATGAAGGCACTTCTTAAGCAACAAAACTGAGTCCAACGGTAATGAAATGGCACTTGAGCACATCCACTCATTTTTAGTGTTATGGCAGCGACACTGCATTGACCAGCGATGACCTCTCTGCTGCCTCTACTGATGATATAATGTCACCAGCTTGTAACTGCATGCACTGAAGACATCATCCTGCCATCCAAAGTCTTCTCATCTCTGTCAGGTAAGTGAGAAAAAAAAACAGTAAAGATCCACCTTTTATCAGTTTTATGCAATCATAAAAAACCCTCGTAGCTGCTAGGACACAGATACTTGCAGACAAAACTATTCATTTTTTCCTTTCAAATGCTGAAGACCTTAGCAGAACTGGCTAGCTCTTCTGTAATTTCTGTGCTCAGCAAAATCATTTCTTAAGCAGTTAGGCAGACCTATAGCTGAAAGGTATCCAATTTTTCTGACTAAGTCAGCAACCAGTGACATAAGTCTACTTTTCATTCTTTTCTCCAGCTCGTATCTCTCTGCCACCTCTGGTGTCCTAAACTATGAACTGTTTTACTTATTTTTTAAGTTACCTGCAGTATTTCTATTTTTCAAACAGAGATAGGAACAGAATAATTTTTTCTGACCTACAAAGATTACAGGAGACAATAAACATTCTGTCCATGAATGTGATCTTTTCAACAGTACAATTTACCACTTGCATCACTTAAATACAGTTGCCTCATACCCACATATGAAAATATGAGTCAAATACCCAGATGGAACCACATATGCTGACATTTTCCTGTGTCATCATCAAATCAATCTTAGTTAAGCAAGCAAAAATGAAGAATCTCATTCTCAACAAGGATTATGTTGTATTTATAGCTACAAACATGAAACAAACAATTGATTACCTGACAAGGACTTGAGCTCCTGTAATCCCTTTTTTAGAGTAAAATCAGTGCAAATGAGACTAAACATCTCAGTCAGAGTATGTGGCTATTATTCTGCACTGTTTTGTTTGACTGCCTATCCCTTCATGAGACCTTCAATTAATCTGCTGTAGGTCCCATCTCCTCAATACAAATGCAACAGAATTATTCAACCCTTTTGACACCCTAATGGTCTGAAGCTGGTTTTGTGGAATAGAGACCATAGGAATATGGTCCACTACAGACCATACACAAACAATACTTTTTTAGTAGCCTTCTTTTAGGGTAGGTCCACAGCATAGATCCCAATGTAGCACAGAGTTACCCAAGTAAATGTTAAACTTCCAAGACTCAGATAAAGCGATCTTGAACTGCATTTTGCTTGTCTGTGTTTTGCCTGCTGCCTGGACCAAAGCTATCAAGAATCTGTCATCAGCCCCACATTGTGCTCTGCCATACAGAGATACTGTAAGACAGGGGAGCCAATACAATGAGCAAATTGAGTTACTTTAGGATTTGACAAAGCAGTTAGATACAGCTGCCATTTTTCCTATCTCTACTGTACTGGAACAGCAATCTTATAATTGGGCATCCCATAATCATTCATCCTGTCCTCAGCCACCAAAATCTGTGTATGGCTAAGAGTCTCAGCACATCCCACATGTTGGACAGCTGAGGAAAGGGAAAGGTCCTGAAGGGCTTTAACTGGAAGGACCTGCCCACTTTGGAAAGTAGCATTTGCCCCTGTGGCCCTTACTGCCTCATCTCATCCCACAGCTACAGGTCTGTGCAGTCCTTCATGTATGGACCTTGTAGCAACACAATGCTGTGTAATTCTGTCTTGTCAAAACTTGAGCTGTTCAAGTGCCATAAGGTTGATTACCTTCTCATACAACCATTCTGGCCCCATGCATGGCCTGAGGTGGTATTTACCTCGATGAAATATCTACTTTAAAAACAAAATTAGGCTACACCAAAGGAGTTTTGAGATGAAGTAGGTTATTTCTTTAGCCACAGAAATGCTCAGATTTTCTTCTGCAAGGCCGTTTGCCTGTTACACTGGCATGACAGTGAAGAACAGTCAAGAAGTAGACAACATCTCATTGGCATAATTCTGTGGGCCACCTACACACCTGTGAAACTATCATATGATGCTATACATAACATTCAACATATAAAGTGAAACAATTTAGGCTGAAATACGTTTTTTCCCCTATTTCCACATAAGTAAATTACTTGGATGTTACCAGGTAACCAGTTTGAAAGCTGGTACAGCTGAAGTTTCATGAATAGCTGGGAATGGAAATGGTGTTTTTCCCGACACTATTCTTTCTTTAATAAGTGCGTTCCTCGGATTGTTTCAAACTGCTAATGTTTTGGTTGAAATCAATCACATGTGCATTTAAAGTATGTCCTTCACTGCCGCAGTAATCATTGGACTTTTAAGCCTTGATCAGCATAAGAAATTATGCATATAGCAGAGGAGTTAGGTGGAATTTAAGAAGAAGTGCTGTATTTCCATGAGATGATTTCCCCTGGTACACAGGTATTTGCTCCTCTGCATTTCCTAAGCTGATTCTATTTTTTCAGGAAAGAGGAATAGTTTAAGGCCTAATTGACATTTAATATTTAGGATAATATTAAGGACTGCAACTGAGTACTGTATTCCCAAAGTCTTTGAAGGCCTGCCGGATCACTTTTAATAAATACCACCAAGAAACATGGTAATGTATGGTTGTTTTTACTTCCCTTCCCTGGGAATAGCATCCCCTTGTCCTTAGGAGTTGCTGATTAGAAAACCTTTCTCAGCATATGATTGAACCAGATTCTTTAACTGAATGGGTTCAAATCCATGCAATCTGTGAATTGTAAGAAGGTCCTAAGCCCCCAGCCAGCTCTAAATGAGGATTATTTACCACTATTTTATAGACAGGTATAGCACTACTTAAAATCATATCAGTCATTATCTTCTTCCTCTGGACCAAAAGAAGGAAGAAAGAGGGATCTTGATTCCATAGTCCAGCAGTGAGGGCACTACTAATCTGACGTGGGGAGATCTAACTTTATTCTCTGCTCTGAGAACTACTTATAGGCCATTTTTCCAAGTGTTACATAAAAGAAGTAGAAATAAATTTGCATATCAATACAGCTTTGAAAAGAAAGTTACATATCTGAAGAAATGCTGGCATTTCACATCGTTTCTGGTGTGATCATTCATCAAATTTATATCTGCAGTTGACAGTTATCATTTTCTCTTCCCTGTTCAATATGTAATGTCTGTTCTTTGTATTGTGGGCTGTCCTTCAGAGAGTGATGTAAAGCAATCCAGAGAAAAGGAGGTAAAAATCGAGGGAGAGAGATTTGTTGACCAAAAGTCGAATGTGAATCTTCCTGTGGACCAAAGCCTTTGGCAATATATGCTTACTTTCCAGTTCTCCCATGCTTGCCCCTCTGCAGCTCCCAGCTGCCACACAAGTTGACCTGTTTTATAAGGGATCATTCTACATGGAGTAGCAAAGATATTGAGAGAGAACTATCTTTGAGATCCCATATTTCTAAACATTAAAGAGACCCTTGATTGAGAAAACTATTTACAGTCAGCGTTCTACCTCTTTTTTCTTTTTTTTTTTTTTTACATTTTCATTAAATCCATAAGGATTTTAATGACGAGATTTTCAAACTGATTTAAATTTGTAATACTTTTTTTCTTTCTGAGAGCCTGTGGTAATGAATATTGTGAAACTTGAGCAAACTAAAACAACCATTAGTGGTTGCCATAATACACAAAAAGTTTTCACTTTCCAGCAGAAAAAAATGTCATTAGAAATTATTACCACAATTTGTTTCAACACTTTATTCACATAATCTGATGATAGCAACTAGTACAAGAGGTAATGGACACAAGATGGAACATGGGAACACAGCTATATATTTTAAAAAAAACATTTCTCCTTGAGGATGGTCAGCACTGGAAGAGGTTGCCCAGAGATGTTCTGAAATCTCCACCCTTGGAGGTGTTCAGGACTCAGTTGGGCACATGAACATAATCTGATTAAAGCAGCTTTGAGGATGGGGGTTCAACGAGATGACCTCTGCAGGACCTTCCCAACCAAAGATTCCCTATGAGTTTAGGAGTATAAAAATTTAATTCCACATAATATAAAATATAAAAATTACTTTTCTTAACCACACAGATTTTTTAAAGCTGAAGTTATTCTGGTGACTATGAACCTACTCCAAAAATGGTCATATGAGACACTTCTATCTCCCCCTAAGTACACAGGTAAAACGTTTAAAATCTATGGATACGAGCCCAAGCTGAGTACGTTAACATATCTGCAGAAAATAAGGTTCTTAAAATGACAGAAGAAAACAGCAAATTCATTAAAGGATTAATATATCTGGTGACAAAGTTAAAAGTCTGAAAAGCATCCATCTCCTTCAAGGAAAACTAGCCTGCTGGCTGAATTGATATCAATACTCAGATGAATTAGCCACTCAGAAATACATCCAAACTAATATAAATCAAATGGTCTTATGGCCACGACTTATTCCTTTCTCTAAAAAGCACATAAAAGTGAATAAAAGATGGGATTATAAAGCTCTAGGCACATCATCAGAAAATCTGTCTTGCAATCTATTTGCAAAGTTCAGAATCAATTACAGTAACAGAATGGAAAGTCTATGTGCTGGTAATATTAATTTGAATTAATTAAAGGCACATCTACCTGAACCTACTAGAGATAACACAAAATAAAAATAAGACTTGGTAGTAGAAACATACCATTTTACTATGGATCGTGGGAAAAAAATTGACTCCAGGGAGCTTTTCCCTTTATTCTTTCTGTGACAAAATTTATGGGCAATTGCACAATTCCAAAGAAAATTATCTTTGCAGAATTTAGAGGCAAGGCAAGGTATTATTCTTTCAGTTCTAATGCATATGGAATTGAAGATCAGTTGAATGTATTGGTCAATTATGAATGTCCAGCAAATCTAATTACTTCGTTCTCCCATGTATGTTGGCTGCTAACCACGTCAAGAAGCAAAAACCATAAATACGGATCACTGTAGCCTCACAATATTATTTTTTTTTGGTCATATTTTTCAGTGGTAGCAGGATGAGGGTAATAGTAAATAGATGTGTGGTACAGGAGAATGCTTGTTAGCTTTCTGCCACCGAAATGATTCCCCTTGTATTAATCCAGCTCTGGTTGATGTTCAGAGATCAATGTTTAATTTAAGGTAAGAAAGTTCACAGCATAATAATTCCTCTCCATTTGCATTTTGTCTTTCACTGTTACAGTAAAATAAAAATTACAATGCTCCAGAGATTCTCTTTTTCACCGTATAACCAGGACAACTTCATTACCCGACATTTTGAGTTACCCAATTATCTCTGGGCATATTGCTAACACTTGTAGCAGTTCATGACGGCAAAGTATTTAATCTACTTACCCATCACTAATTATTATTTAATGGTAGATACATATCAACAGAAACTCTTGTACCTGTACTCTTTCCAACTGTATGATTAGCTGCCTAATTGTTGCTTAGTGATGTTTTAGTATTTATTTCCTGAAATCTCTTTACAGTTCTGTTTTCCTACAATTTTTAAATTCTTTATTTAAAGATATCAAGGGGAGAAAATCACCTTCTAATTCCATAACAAAAATAATTGCATATGGCTGTTCTAAATTACATTATTTAATTGTACATTATTTATTTTATTATAAAACTAGTCTAGTAAAACTGAATTAGGAAATATCTCTGCTTGACAGAGAGTTAAATATACCTAAAACTGTTCAGGAGCTGTGGCTTTCTGAAAGGTCTACTTTCTTAGGTTCATACCAGGCTGAGGCAGTGATTGCTAATTGTTACTTTCTTTACACTGCTACTGTACTTAACGGAACGAAAGGTCAGAATGTTGTACTAAGATGTGAAATTCAACATTCTTTGTGTTTTATTAGTTGTTTATCAATATAATGTGATGTGATGGTAGGGGTTTTAATGGAATAAATATAGCTGTACTTTCGTGGGGGTTTGTTCTCCCACTAATTAGTCTGTTCTATATGCAGTTGTGGCCATGCATAATAATATTTTTAAAAATCATTTACTACATCTAAGTGAAAATGTGTTGAAACTATGGTGAAATTAATGGTAGAAATGTACTCCTGAAGTATATATATGGTAACATCTTAATTTTAATTGCTTGCTAGTTTTGTAACTAGAGAGTTAATAAGAGCTCAATAGTAGGTACTTCTGTGGTGCTGAATAAAAAAGTAGTACAGCCTAGATAACTGTTTATAGAACTTAACAGGAAAAAATGGTGAATTTTTCACAAAGCAGTTGAAGTTAAAGGTGTTTGAAGAAGATGTGACTATAAGACCAAGAAAACACATTATTGGATGCCTGTCCGACTGAAGCAATTTTGGGAATTTTTGTCCAATTCAATATGTTTCTGCTGCTCTTGCTATATGACAAATGACTGAAATCCAAGCGCAAACATCCTAATCTTTCAAAAGGGAACACTATCTGATTCTTCACAGTTTATCAAATCCTACTGCTTATTTATTCTAATGTGCAAATGTTGTTTGTGATCATCCACTGACTGAGTACAAAATAAGCATGACATTGCAATTAAGAATTTAACCACCTACTTCATGCATAGATGCTGAAAGGCAGGCATCTTATTCTCAAACTGAACCTAGCTTGAAAAGAAGGAATGGAAGAACATCCAAGCCCAGTGAGTAATGCCAGTTGCATTCTTTGGGAGTAGGAGGTTGTTAGGGGAAATGAACTAAAAAGAAAGAGAAGAAGAGAGTGGAATAAAGGGACAGAACAGTAGCAAAGATTAAAAGGACAGGAGTGGAACAAAGTTGAAGCTGACAGAAACTACAGTGGAGAATTAAATTAGTACAAAAAGCACATCACCACGGGCAAAAGCAATATGTTCAAGGGTGAATTTCCCATGTGAAAATCTAGATGAATAATTTACTTCTTTCTTTCTGACTGGCTCCACGGTGCAGTCTTCCATTGAGACTACAGGAGAGATGGATGGATATACTAACTGGATCCCATTGTTCTCTTACTACAGGATCTCAATCTGATTTTTAAATTCACACATCAAATTGTCAATTTAGGAGGAAATGAAAGTATCTGCTCTCAGTTTTTTGTTCATTCACTCTCAGTTGTGTGGCACAAACATCTGATTGAGGTGTACCCTTAAGGATTTGAGCATTTTGGAGGACTCCATACTTGAGTGCTTGTTTCTACTTCACTTGGAATTGAAAGTACTGTATTAAAGGGAAACAAATACCTCCCCTCATCATATAGAATGTGAGGAAAAAGTATATTAAATGAAATGAAAATACCATATGATAACACAACATAAGCCTGTCTGGGAAACCATTTGAAAATTAAGAAGGAGAGACTGAAAGCTCTGTCCTCAGGTCAGCATTCTTTATAATACAGACACTATCATAGTGCCTCCTGAGCATATTGCTGCAACTTAGCTACCAAGGCATAACAAGACCAAAGCTGCACTCCTTCTTCCCTCAACAACAGTTACTTAAAAATCTGGCAAATAAATTCATATAAGAGGATACACATTAAGGGGAAGTAGCCTGGGATTTAGAGGTGTTGGTGGATTTTTCTTCCACCTTGGGCTACAAATTTCCTGTATAAATCACATCACCACTCTATGAATCTGATGCTTTAATTGGTAAGATCATTCATCCTATTCCCTTGTCAACACCTGAGGCCTCCTAAGTGATCTGGTACTGCTATAGTCACCACCTTGGGTAAGTAATAATTATCAGTGCCACTCAGAGTAGATCTCAGGATCTCTTATTGCTCAGCCTCCAGCACATTCCTGAGCCAAAAAAACATGTTGGTAGACTCCCAGAAGAGTGCGATGATCTTTTTATAGCTCTCTTCTGCTGATGCTCTTTTAAACAAGATTGCTTTCCTAAATACCCATAAAGCAATTACGACTGACTGGAAGATAATCGGAGTGCTTGAAGGTTCTACATTAAGTATGGTACACAACCAGCACATGCAGAGAGTGCACAGTTCATAAACAAAACACTTAATAAACTCATGAGAAAGTCACTGTGCATGCAGGTACTCCAAGGTCCATTGGCAACAGAAGGAATTCAAGCTCTTAGTCAAATCATAAGTCATTTGTATCAGAATACACTTTGTGTTATACCTCACCAAAGATTTTACTCATGTAAAAAAATGGGCCTTCTTAAATGAAATTGAACTTAACTTGTTAGAGAAGTTACATTCCTTTTTTTCAGTAGGAAACAATGTTTTCCCTTCGCTTTCAGCAAAAGGGAGGGGAAGGATTTAGCCAGTATTTTGTGCCATACTGCCCTGGGCAGGACTGTAATTATACCATGTGCCAGGCAGGACGTGGAGTCTCATATAGATAACTGAAGGAGATGGTCAATATGTATTTATATTTATGCTTTAAAAGGAAACATCTTTAAATACACACTTCATTTCTCTGCAAAGAAATAGAACACTCTGAATGTTACAAAGAAAGTATAAACAGACACATAAAATGAAAAATTTCAGACTATACTAAAAATTACTACATACAACAGAATTGTTTAGCAGCATTTTCCAGTGATCCAAATAACAAACAGGGACAGCGAACACCACTGTTGCTGCTTCTTTGAAAAGATGCTGTTTTATGTCAATTTTGTTATTAACCTTCATGAATTTCCCTGGGACTAGATCTGAAATTTCATCTGAAAGAATCCCATACAAAGTTATGAATGCTTGAAAACAGGAGTGTATCATGGAAATTGCTTTTCAGCCTCACAGAATTTCCCACTAGAGCCTTACCATTCCAAACATATGGAAATTAAGGGTCAACACAACCAGCAACATATGCTATTACAAACAAAATTAGGCATAAGGCATACTTTTATTCTTAAAAGTAGTATTGATTTCAGAGTAACATACATCCACAAAGTGAATCCGACTCTCTACATTTTTCTCAGCTTTTCAATTGTAAAAAACCTCTTTCAGGAGTCAACTTACAATAAGAAGAAAAATAATAATGGCCCCATCATGATCAGATTTTTTTGAAAGCACTTATTATATTCTTATTTTAAAGTTACCAACTATAGAGAATGCACTTCAGTGCTTACTAGGAGTTAACCATGCTCAAGGCTAAAAGCAGCTAGTGAACAATCTCAAAACACATTGGTTACATATTCTTAATTTCAAGTCTGAAATCACCATGTTTCAGAATTTACACCAGCCTCTTTCCTTGATCTGTGGGGAAGCTCTGATTACCGGATACCTTGCTGTCATTCCTCAGGAAACACTCTAGTAAGGATATACCACAGCTTCAGGAATAACATCAAATTGTCGGGTACTAGTAATAAAATATCTTTAATCTCTATTTTGTCTTTCTTATTTCCCAGCATAAGACTGATGATCCAGGACAGATGCACTGCAATGTGGATCTGCAAAAAGTGGTCTGCCTGTATAGTTGGGAAAAATATTTTACTTTCAGAAGAAGTGTTACTGTAGGACTGAGAAAATAGCTATCCAGCAATTATGTATCAAAATTGTCTGTCATATGTCATTAGTCTTGCTATCTCCCACCCACTTCTTATTTCTTCTTTTATCCGGTTGTCCTGGTTTGGCCTAAACCAGTCCAATTTTCCTTTCAGTGATTTTTACTTTCAGATAAGTCTCTCTAAGTAACTGCACTTTCTGAAAGTAACTGCATGTTTTGCAGATGGTGTCTGCTTCTAGGACTGATAACACTCAAAGTTTATGGTTATTGCTGAGGCACCTGTGGGGATGTTATGCAGAAAGGCTCTTGCTGTACTTATTCTTACAGAAACCAAGGTCACTGCTAAATTCCTCACTGCTTACAAGTGAAGAGACGAAGGGGGGTTGCACCTGCAGGGAGGAGCGGACAGGGCAGGTGGCCCAAAATTGACCAGCGAAGGTATTCCATCCCATACACGTCATTCTCAGTATAAAGCGGGGGGATCACGAGGGTCTCGCTCTCTTTCTGCTATGGCCGGTGTCCCAAGAGGACTCTGTCTGTTTTCCTGCTGCCCCCGATCCCGATCCATGCATCCCTGAATCCAGCTCTCGACCATCGCTGGGCCCAGCCTGGGCCTTCCTGGAGCCTGCCCTGCAGTGCCGGTGGTGACGTGGCCGACATCGGGGGAGCTCGATCTTGATTTTGTATATATATTTGTATATATTTATATATATATTTGATTATTCCAATATTATTATTATACTTTTTTTTCATTATTATAGTTTATTAAAACTGTTTTAACTTTCCAACCCGGAAGTCTCTCTCCCTTTTCTCTTTCCCTTCAGGGGTGGGGGGAGGGTTAACAGAGAGCGTCTACCACAGGTTTAATAGCCGGCTCAGCTTTAAACCGTGACACCAATTCACAGGTGAATGAAGAGTCCTGTAAACCACATTTTTTATCTAGACCACTGTTAAAAGATTTCTTTCTGCCATCTATGCAAAAAAGAGTCTGTGACTATCCATCATGGTGACAGCAGAACAGGTATTAACTCTTTGAAAAACGCAAAACTTCAATGTTGTCGAAGTATTAGTCTATCAAATTAGTGCTTTCAAGGTCAATTTTGCACTTTTAAGGCTGATTCACAGAACTCTTTTTGTTTTTTTTTTCACTTTTCACATATGAGGACATAGTTTCTAATCATACAAGAACTTTGACCTGACAACAGCTTTTTCAATACAGCTCAAGAAGCATAACTATTTCTGACCCTTTGAATGTAGGAATAGCTAAGTAAAAACATTGTAGAGGCTGCAGAAAACACTGAAGGGCTGATTGTATTCTACCAATACTGCTCTTACACATAGTGACTCCGCTCCTCGTTGTGGTGCAGCACATTGTCATCTGTTGTTAGTTCCCTCTTCTTCCTCACAGGTAGAGTAGTATGCGTGGCAGAGCTTTGCCTCACCAAATGCACTAAAAAAATAGATGCTTTCAAAATACAGGTAAAACAACAGGAATATTCAGTGCCATGATGCCTACTTGGCTGCATATTAATTAAAGATGAAAAGAACATAAACAGTTATTGTAAAAATTCTGAAAAATGTGCAAAAACAAAGAGCAAAAGAAACTAATGACATATTCAAGGGTATTTCAAGCTCCAAAAAATAAAAATTACTTGATTTTCAGAAACTGGAAAGCTAAAGACATACAAGTCCTATAAACATAATTTCAAATGTGTATAGCCATTATATTTCCTTTTTTTAAAAAAAAAAATCCACATGGCTCTACCGCAGTTTTTAAGTGTCTGCCAGACTTTGACCTCCATCTGCTAAGACTAAGTATGGACAAAACAGAGATGAAACACTATATGGTTCTGTCTCCAGATTCATGTACATTTATGTGTATGGATGTGAACGGTACCTCAGAAGTAAACAGGACCACAAAAACAAACACATGGAAAAGAATTGCAGAATAAGGATATTTTATTACATGAAAAGAGTTTAGCTAAATGCAAGTTACTTCACCTAAAGTGTTCATTTTATAGATGGCTCCATTTTCATAATGTTCTTTTAGCTTGTTTTTGGTTGCTTTCCCTACGAATGCAGTATAATCATTGCATTAACTGAACACATAAAAGTATTATTATTACTATTGAGTTCTAAATAATTTTACTTAATAGATATGATCTAAAAGAAATGGGTCAGTTTTTGTGTATCGTGATTGGCATTAATAGAGATATTTTAGGTAGCTGAAGCATGTAAGAAGGCAGAAAAATAAATATACAGATCAATTATGATTTTTAGCCAATATCCAAAGAAACTGCTCCTTGTGGGTACTGTAAACAGACTGCATTGCAGTCACTAACACCTTCCCTTCAGGAATCATTTGAGAAACATAAATGATACCTATTTATACATGCCCAGTCTACTTAATACAGTTAGCCCCAATGATCCTGTATGACATCAGTCTCTAGCTCTGCCAGCTGGTGTCCTAGCTTGATCTTACCCCTATGAACCTGTCTGTTGATCAACAGGCTCTGTCTGACCCTGGTTACCCTCACTGGGCCTGATCCTGACAGGTGGATTGACTTCCCAGCTTTACCTCGGACCTGCCTCTTCACTTGCCTGGTGCTCTGGGCTGGGGCTGCCCCTGCCTGCCCCCTTGCTGTCTGCCTCCACAGGGAGCCCCCGCCGCACCCTGCTGTACCAGGACACATCCAAGGCCTTCAGATGCCTCCTCCACCTCAGATGAAGAGGCTCAGACTGCCCAACTTGATTGACACGTATGAAAATTGTGCATTGGCTCTGTAGTCACTGTATATGCGCATCTTCCCAGTCTCCATCCCGGTAGGGTTGGTTTCTTCCCAGCCTGATTGACAGTCAGGGAGATCGGATGGGCCATGTAGCCAAAGATAGACTCTAGGGCTGACAGCTCTGAAATAGCTCCATTTGATGATGTTGCAACTTGGACATGTTTGTCAGTAACTCTGAATGCAAGAAAAAAGGGAAGAAATTCCTCAAAGCAATATTGGAAGAAATTTTAAAGAAATGTTCTGTTTTGAAAAGATGCTTTGGTAAAAATTGTATCTCCTTTAAAAAAAACCCAAACCTGTCTCTATGCATATTCTGAATGTGCTGAGTCTGGAAATAAAAATAACTGTTTGATGCTTTGTGCTCCCATTTGCCCTGCAACAGCATTACAGATAGAAGATTGAGCTAGATTTTATTTCTTCTTGTGCATCTTCAAGAGTTTTTTTTCTACACCTAATCACTTACATATGCTGTCAGAGCATGGCTGGATGGATAACAAAGAGCTTGTTGCACAGCTGTCACCAGTGCTCTAATTTGGCTTCTAGTAATGGTGAGGATGAACAAGATGGAAAGGAGTCAGCTTGACTCCGAGAGCTCACACTGGGTCACTAAGGCTAAACATTGTAGGAGGAAAATTATTTACAGCAGCTTTGATCCAATTAAGAGCTTAGCCTCATGGTTAACAATAAACACATATGGAACTTCTGTGCCTTGTAACTTTGCATGTTTGATATATCAATCTGAAAGGGAAAAAACGCACAGAGGTTTTACATTTTCTGTATAAAAGCATTTCAAAAATAAATGCACTCCTAGAAAAGACAAAGAAGTTAAACTGCTGATGAATCCAGTTGCCTATTTGAAATTATCTCATGGACCATATACCAGCTTTGAAAAATTGGCTGCAGTTCCATTTCTTCTGTCTAAAAGGTACATCAAACTAGTTCAGTCCTCCAGATAGGTCTACTTTGGGTCGATTTTTCTGAATTCAGCACAGAATTAGTATGTGGTTTCCCAATGGTTACCGTAACCACTAGTTTGTTTGGCTTTCAAACTGCTGATCTTATTTTAGGAATCTAAAAACGATAAGGTTGGGGGGAAAAAAAAGCATTTTCTCAATTATATTATAAACTTTCACCTGCAAGTAATGCCAATTTACCATCAATCAAATGCTGGCTTGCATTTAAAACACCTTTTCCTTCTACTGCTGGAATTTTTTCACAGCCGTTACATAAGAAATGCAAATATTCCTCATAACCAACCAGGAGGGAAAGGTGAGCAGTGCCAAGATGCTAACTATGGTTATAGCACCTTGCAGACAACAGTTTTCCCTATGCATTTAGCGGGATATACCAAACAGCCAGGTGACGTCAGCAAGAATATTTTAGATTTAATGAAGTAATTGAGACATATCCCAGACTTTAAGGGATAATGCTGATATTGATATAATGTAGTAGAAATAAATCGGTGTTGAAAGCTGCAAAGCATGTTTGTATCTACTGGTGCTGTATTCCAGCTAGGCATTTTCCACTTCCCCTGTGATTAGCTGAGAAGACCATAGACTAACCATCTATTTGAGTGGTTTTTTTCCTTCCCAATATGATTGGCATGGGATGGGAGGAATGAGTGGGATGGAATCATAGGACTCAGGAATATGGTCCAGTATCACCTTATCTGAATTTTAGTTGGTTAATAGTCTGTGTGATGTCCTAATACGTTGAAATAATTGCTTGTTAACCACAGAAACCTACTTCTTGTGCTATGTCTAGTGATCCCCACTGCCTGGGTCTGGAGCGCCACAGTACTGCAGAAGTGCTGAGAGCTTTGTGTTGGAGGTGTAGGGTAACTAAAGGTCTTTTAAATTTAGCTGCCCTGGTTTCAAAGCAGCCCTGTAGTAGCTGGGACAAAACTGCAGTATTTTAGAGCATTCTCTTCAACAGCCGGAAAGTTGGGATGTCACTTTTCGTACCCTTTAAACAATCTCTTCTGTTTCGTAGCATGACCCAGCTGTTCCTTGTACAAGTTTATTTCAATGAAAGTATGATATTTTAAAGTTGCTGTTTATTTAAATAGTTTTTAGAAAAAGTCAAAAGATGTAGTCAGTCAGAAACAAATTCTGCAAAAAAAACCCCCATTATAACTAGAAAGTACTTAAGAAGCCACTGCAAGGAAATCTGTGTGATTCAACAAATATTTAGAATGGTCAAATTAACATCAGAGAAAAAAAATCCTATTGGGAGGCATTCTTATAGTCTTGCTCTACGAATTATAGCGGTATACTACGATTAATTGTAAGGAACATGAACCATGAGGAACATAATCATTAGCAGAACACGTGAATGCTGGTTTTTTTAGTTAATCAAATCAGAAACTGACTAATCCCAAAGTTTCTGAGCAATTTACTTTAGTACTTTAGTACTATGAAAATCCATGAGCCTCTCTTCTTGAAGGAATTATCTGATGAAAATAATCCTTCTTCAAATGCAGGAATTTTCTCATCCTTTCAAACGCTTTATTGAATTGGGGAAAAAATGATGCATGTAGGAGCTTTCATCAGAAAGCTGCTCGTGTGGTGTATTGGTCATGGTGCTAAGATGCAGCTGTCAGAGACTGTTTTTACTACTGAAAGAATTTTTTGAAAATTATATGTATATGTGTAGCTTTTAAGTATACCCAACATTTGCTTAGGCCTGTAAAACATCCCTAAACTCTTACAGTAAGTCACAGGTTGTAAAATGCGATTCCAAAGTAATAAAAAGACAGAAATATATAAATGTAAATTTAATTAAAATAAGCTCGCCTATCCTCAAATTTATGGGAGTAGAGGGAAAAGGTGTTTTTTTGTATTGCAATATAAATTCAAAAAGATGATTGTCGTAGATACATCCACCTAGAAATACAATATAGAGGCAAAGCTTTCACAGTCTACTTGTATGCATATTTATTAAATGTATAGCAAATTCTGGAAAGAATAATCATACATGGTCTCTTCACTGTGTAGTGTTAACACAAGCAAACCAGGTTGGCAACCAAACATTTTCCATCCCTTCTATGAGCACATTTTTAAACAGACTTCAGTGACAGGAGGTGTTCTGCAGCCCTCACCTTCCTCACTGAATTCACGCTAGGCGCCCACCAACATCCTTTGCATTTAAATACACAACTGTGGGCGTTGATCACTCCAGGCTGAACACTCAACCTAATTTCCTTTGCCTTTTCAGCAGTCACTGCACTGGCAGCATAAAAGAAAATCAGAAATTTGAAAGACTGTTTTGAATTAAATCTGGCCGGGGATGTCAAGGACAACAAGAAATGTTTCTATAGGTATGTCAGTGATAAAAGGAAGACTAGGGAAAATGTGGGCCCTCTCCAGAAGGAAACAGGACACCTGGTTACCCAAGATATGGAGAAGGCTGAGGTACTCAATGACTTCTTTGCCTCAGTCTTCACCGGCAAGAGCTCTAGCCTTACCACGCAAGTCACAGAAGGCAGAGGCAGGGACTGGAAGGATGAAGAACCACCCACTGTAGGAGAAGATCAGGTTTGAGACCATCTAAGGAACCTGAAGGTGCACAAGTCCATGGGACCTGATGAGGTGCGTCCATGGGTCCTGAGGGAAATGGCGGATGCAGTTGCTAAGCCGCGATCCATCATTTTTGAGAAGTCGTGGCAGTCTGGTGAAGTTCCCACTGACTGGAAAAGGGGAAACATAACCCCCATCCTCAAGAAGGGGAGAAAGGAAGACCCGGGGAACTACAGGCCAGTCAGTCTCACCTCTGTGCCTGGCAAGATCATGGAGCAGATCCTCTTGGAAACTATACTGAGGTACACGGAAATCAAGGAGGTGATTGGTGACAGCCAACATGGCTTCAACAAGGGCAAATCATGCCTGACAAATTTGGTGGCCACCTACGACGGGGTTACAGCACTGGTGGATAGGGGAAGAGCAACTGATGTCATCTACCTGGACTTGTGCAAAGCATTTGACACTGTCCCACACGACATCCTTGTCTCTAAATTGGAGAGACATGGACTTGATGGATGGACCACTCGGTGGATAAAGAATTGGCTGGATGGTTGCACTGAAAGAGTTACGGTCAACGGCTTGATGTCCAAGTGGACACCAGTGACGAGTGGCGTTCCTCAGGGGTTGGTATTGGGACTGGTCCTGTTTAACATCTTTGTTGGCGACATGGACAGTGGGATCGAGTGCGCCTTCTGAAAGTTTGCCAGCGACACCAAGCTGTGCAGTGTGGTCGACACGCTGGAGGGAAGGGATGCCGTCCAGAGGGACCTTGACAGGCTTGAAAGCTGGGCCTGTTCAAACCGCATGAAGTTCAAAAAGGCCAAGTGCAAGGTCCTGCATGTGGGTCAGGGCAATCCCAAGCACAAATACAGGCTGGGTGGAGAATGGATTGAGAGCAGCCCTGAGGAGAAGGACTGGGGGGTGATGGTTGACGAGAAGCTCAACATGAGCCAGCAGTGTGTGCTTGCAGCCCAGAAGGACAACTGTACCCAGGGCTGCATCAAAAGAAGCATGGCCAGCAGGTCAAGGGAGGTGATTCTGCCCCTTTGCTCTCGTGAGACCCCACCTGGAATACTGCATCCAGCTCTGGGGCCCCCAACATAAGAAGGACATGGAGCCGTCGGAGCGAGTCCAGAGGAGGGCCACGAAGATGATCAGAGGGCTGGAGCACCTCTCCTATGAAGACAGGCTGAGAAAGTTGGGGCTGTTCAGCCTGGAGAAGAGAAGGGTCCGGGGAGACCTTATAGCAGCCTTCCAGTATCTGAAGGGGGCCTACAGGAAAGCGGGAGAGGGGCTTTTTACAAGGGCAAGTAGTGACAGGACGAGGGGGAATGGTTTTAAGCTGAAAGAGGGTAGATTTAGATTAGATATTAGGAAGAAATTCTTTCCTGTGAGGGTGGTGAGACACTGGAACAGGTTGCCCAGAGAAGTGGTGGCTGCCCCCTCCCTGGCAGTGTTTAAGGCCAGACTGGATGAGGCTTTGAGCAACCTGGTCTAGAGGAAAGGTGTCCCTGCCTGTGGCAGGGGGGTTGGAACTAGATGATCTTTAAGGTCGCTTCCAACCCAAACCATTCTATGATTCTATGATTCTTCATTCAGATCATTGCTGTTTATTCAGAACAGTCAATGTTCTGCAGTTCATGTGGATGGATAAACAGGAATGGCCCACAGCAACACGTGAGAGCTACAAATAAGATAAAGATAAGATCAGGAGCGAGTTGCGAGTTTGTGTGTGCGAATTAAGGGGCAGGCTGGCAGGGGTGATAGTGTTGTGGGTGTCTATTACAGGCCACCGGATCAGGATGAGGAGGGTGATGAGGCCTTCTACAGGCAGCTGAGAGCAGTCTCGCAATTACAGGGCCTGGTTGTTGTGGGGGATTTCAACTACCCTGATATTTGCTGGGAGGCCTACTCAGCCAGCCATCCTCAGTCCAGGAGGTTCCTCCAGTGCATTGATGATAACTTTCTGATGCAAATGGTGGATGAGCCAACTAGGAGAGGAGCGCTGCTGGATCTTATCCTCACTAACAAGGAGGGTCTGGTTGAAGAGGTGAAGGTTGAGGGCAGCCTTGGTTGTAGTGACCATGAGATGGTAGAGTTCAGGATCTCATGTGGCAGAACCAGAATAGCTAGCAGAATTACCACCCTGGACTTCAGGAGGGCCAACTTTGGCCTTTTCAAGCAATTGCTAGGGGAAATCCCATGGGACAGGGTACTAGAAGGTAAGGGGGCTCAAGATAGTTGGTTAGCATTCAAGGACTGCTTCTTCCGAGCTCAAGATCAGAGCATCCCAGCAGGTAGGAAGTCAAGGAAGGGTAGCAGGAGACCTGCATGGTTAAACAGGGAACTGCTGGGCAAACTCAAGTGGAAGAAGAGAGTGTACAGATCATGGAAGGAGGGGCTGGCCACTTGGGAGGAATATAAGTCTGATGTCAGAGGATGTAGGGAGGCAACTAGGAAAGCTAAGGCCTCCTTGGAATTAAACCTTGCAAGAGAGGTCAAGGACAACAGAAAGGGCTTCTTTAAATACTTTGCAGGTAAAGCCAACACTAGAGGCAATGTAGGCCCAGTGATGAATGAGGTGGGGGCCCTGGAGACAGAGGATAAAAAGAAGGCGGAGTTACTGAATGACTTCTTTGCCTCTGTCTATACTGCTGGAGGCTGTCCTGAGGAGCCCCGGACCCCTGAGGCCCCAGAAGAAGTCAGGATAGAGGAGGAATCTGTCTTGGTTGATGAGGGCTGGGCCAAGGACCAATTAAGCAATCTGAACGTCCATAAATCCATGGGCCCTGATGGGATGCACCCGCGGGTGCTGAGGGAGCTGGCGGAAGTCATTGCTAGGCCACTCTCCATCATCTTTGCTAAGTCGTGGGCAACGGGAGAGGTGCCTGAGGACTGGAGGAAAGCGAATGTCACTCCAGTCTTCAAAAAGGGCAAGAAGGAGGACCCGGGTAACTATAGACTGGTCAGCCTCACCTCCATCCCCAGAAAGGTGATGGAACAACTTGTTCTTGGTGCTGTCTCTAGGCACATCAAAGATAGGGGGATCATTAGGGGCACTCAGCATGGCTTCACCAAGGGAAAGTCATGCTCAACCAACTTGATAGCCTTTTATGAGGATGTAACCCAGTGGATAGATGATAGTAAAGCTGTGGATGTGGTCTATCTCGATTTCAGTAAAGCGTTTGACACGGTCTCCCACAGCATCCTCGCAGCTAAACTGAGGAAGTGTGGTCTGGATGATCTGGTAGTGAGGTGGATTGTGAACTGGCTGAAGGAAAGAAGCCAGAGAGTGGTGGTCAATGGGACAGAGTCCAGTTGGAGGCCTGTGTCTAGCGGAGTCCCTCAAGGGTCGGTTCTGGGACCAGTACTATTCAATATATTCATTAATGACTTGGATGAGGGAATAGAGTGCACTGTCAGCAAGTTCGCTGATGACACAAAACTGGGAGGAGTGGCTGATGTGCCGGAAGGCTGCGCAGCCATTCAGAGAGACCTAGACAGGCTGGAGAGTTGGGCGGGGAGAAATTTAATGAAATATAACAAGGGCAAGTGTAGAGTCCTGCATCTGGGCAAGAACAACCCCATCTATGAGTACAAGTTGGGGACAGAGCTGTTGGAGACCAGCGTAGGGGAAAGGGACCTGGGGGTCCTAGTGGACAGCAGGATGACCATGAGCCAGCAGTGTGCCCTTGTGGCCAAGAAGGCCAATGGCATCCTGGGCTGTATTAGAAGGGGTGTGGTTTGCAGGTCGAGAGAGGTTCTCCTCCCCCTCTACTCTGCCCTGGTGAGGCCGCATCTGGAATATTGTGTCCAGTTCTGGGCCCCTCAGTTCAAGAAGGACAGGGAAGTGCTAGAAAGAGTCCAGCGCAGAGCCACGAAGATGATTAAGGGGGTGGAACATCTCCCTTATGAGGAGAGGCTGAGGGAGCTGGGTCTCTTTAGCTTAGAGAAGAGGAGACTGAGGGGTGACCTCATTAATGTTTATAAATATGTAAAGGGCAAGTGTCATGAGGATGGAGCCAGGCTCTTCTCAGTGACATCCCTTGACAGGACAAGGGGCAATGGGTGCAAGCTGGAACACAGAAGGTTCCACATAAATATGAGGAAAAACTTCTTTACAGTGAGGGTGACCGAACACTGGAACAGGCTGCCCAGAGAAGTTGTGGAGTCTCCTTCTCTGGAGACATTCAAAACCCGCCTGGACGCGTTCCTGTGTGATATGATCTAGGCAATCCTGCTCCGGCAGGGGGATTGGACTAGATGATCTTTCGAGGTCCCTTCCAATCCCTAACATTCTGTGATTCTGTGATATTTTTATGATTGCTGGGCTCATATTATTGTCACGGTACGGATTTGAGAGGCTGTTTTATCTGCTTAGCACTGTGTGTTCTGGACATTGATTTTTACATTGAAGCATTTAGAAATGCAGTTTAAGCAACCTTTAGGCATTTATCATTGAAAACCATTTGTGTGAGAGGCGACTTACTGACCTGTTAATTGAACAATCATTGCCCCATCTTTATCACGTGTGTGCTGCTATTACTGCTTTTACTCTGTGACCCAATACTCTGTTTTGAAGATCTCAGGATCTGCAAAGATCACAAAAAACCCCACAAACAAAACAACAGTAAAAAAAAACCCCGCAGAAATCCATGAATACTCTTCAACAGAAGCTTTATAAATTACATAAACTGACCTAGAAACACAGCAAAAGCCATTTCTTTAAATATGAAATCCCTGCTCTGCAAAGGGTCAGCAAAAGGACATAAATGTTGATGAGACTTGCCTTCCTGACCTTCTCTATAAGGGTGAGTTTCACTTCAGGGCCAGTGCAAAGACATCCTTTACACCTTTGGAAGAATACTTTGACACCAAGACTTAAAAATTATATCCAGGTCTAGCTTTATGCTGATAATGTTAACCTATATGTTTTGTTATTTCCCTTACAGTTCTGCAAGGTTTTTTTACCTGGACTTTTTGTTTGGCTTCTGGAAAAGGGAATATTTGACCTTTTAATTTCACTCCTTTCCCCTTGCTCTCCCTGCCTCTCCAGTGAACTGTTTCATATAATTTCTCCCTTGAAAAGAGAGAGCAAGATTGTGTCTGCTTGTGAACCCTTACTAGCAAACTGTGAAGAACTCTATTAACCTCTAACACCTCACTTCATCTCTGCCTGAAGAATGAGCAACTGGTTGTGACTGTTACCTGAAGCTGATGGAAAGCTTTCTCATTCCTGAAACACTCTCAAAATCTTCTGAACTGAAAATGCCAATGTAATCCATAATTCATGGCAGTGAACTCTGGTCTCAGTGAATTCTCCAGTGAACTTCCAAATTCCCTGATTTCTAAACTGTAATACAGTGCTGGCAGCACTAGAGGTTTTAAATACTTTCTTGTGCTACTCCCCTTCCCTCACCATGTTCTTCTTCTGCTTAAAATATTCAAATGTGAAGAGAGAGTTTATACTAGAAGGAAGAGTCATATTGGATTCAAAGCAGAAAAATCAAAACAAAATGTGTGCATATATCCATATTTTGAGCCAGATTCTCAGTTAGGATGAAAATCAGCTTAGTTCAATAAAATTATACCAGGAAATACAGAATAGGTTAGACAAGACAAAGGATTTGTCTCCCTATCTCTACTCTCTGTCATTACAGGTACATTAAGGTTTTGCACTAAGTGAAGAAAGTCAAAGCAGACAAGATTGTTAATAGGGTACATTCAAGATTTTTAATCAGCAGTTAAAGTCATCAGATGGTACTAGAAAGTACATTCTTACTGATTCTATCACAAAATAGGCAGAAGCAGTCTGCTATTAGTTTTGGAGGAGGGAGGTTTACTAAAGTAGTAGCTAATAGAAGTGAGGCAGTGTCAACCACAGGACTTTCTGTCTCTATTCCATTTCCATGTGGAGCTAATTCAAGAAAAGGGGTAGATCTGTGTGAATTGGTCATTGTTATTAAGCTGAACATCCAGAAGGACAGACGGCTTGCGTACCATTCTGAGTACATGCATTCCAGGATAGGGAGACATAAAACAAGGGTATGTTCTACTGAGATGTTTTCAAGGCCTTAACTACCTGGTCTGGTTTCTATTAGAATAGATTGGAGTTATCAGTAAAAGGAATAATTAAAAAAAAAAAATAGAAAGACCGTTTTGGACTTATCCTACTTAGTTAGTGAACAAAACTTACCAGATGGCATCTGAGTTAGTATGAAATATGTTTCCCTCTAGATGTCCAGCTTATAGTCTTGTATACAACTTGGGAAGTTGTCCCTAGGCATCAGTACTGACAAGGGGGGAAATATATCCCTCTCTGAATCTGTCTTTGAAGAAGCATCTCTTTTTCATTAGTGTTACAGCTGAAGGCTGGGGTCCCCAGCCTGTCCCTCACTTAAGTGTTTTAAGTTAGGCAATATAAATATACATTCTCTACATGCTCACTAACAGAAATAAGTCAGGATTTAAAGAAACTATACCTTAGCTAATCTAAGAGTCACACTGATTTCAATGAGATGGGATTAGGCTCTAGATAAACGTGTTTTGGGGGAAAAAAATCTACATAAGGAAACATGGTTATTTGCGTTGTTTGAGGAACTGTAACAGAAAAAACTACCAAATTCAGAAAATCTGTTTATTAAAATTGAGTAAATGGAACCCATGAAAAGAGAAATGGACTAACTTGTCAAATACACTGCCAAAGAAAACAGTGACACCAGCCTTATGTAAATATATACTTATACTAGTTACATATGCATATATACCAGTTATACATGTATACAGTTAGACTGCCAACCAGGTTCCAAATACTGCACAGCAGTTCAGGAACAGCAAGATCACCAATTTATTTCATGCTAACCCTTAAATGCAATCAGAAATATTGGTAACTTTTGAAGAGCCTTCATTACTCATCCCCCCCAGCATCATCTGATGACTCTCTTAATAAAAATCTATTTTTTCCACATTTTTCTGATAGATTCTGCTCTTTGACATGTGCTGCTGAACTGCACGTCAAGTAGGCATTTCATTACATGCAGAGAAAGGGGATTTCAGTGGTGGTTTAGAATAAAGTATGAAGCAGTAAATTCATTCAAACTTCTTTGCTTGTAAAACCCAGAATTAAACATAGTTTATTTCTCTGATGAATACGGCCCTCCATTTCAGTTAGTTCTCATACTTACACACAGCCCCTACAAAAGAAAACTGTAGATTTACATTTGTTTTCCAAAACTTAAATGAAGACATTTTATATTCAGAACTAAAGTCTCAGACATCCCTGTTTCTCTTCTAAAATACAACTGAGATGGATGTACATACCGCGACATGAGCTAATTTACATTGTAGGTGTCTAAATGCCCCCATGTCAATACATAGAGAATTAAACCTACGGATTTAGTGCCTACTAGGCACTGATACTCTTTTCATTATGACTTCAGCAATGAGAATGATGGGTTGTTCCTTCAGGAAACTCAGCTTACAGTCTATGAAAAGTTCTATAAGCTACTCAGCTAACTAGGATCTAACTAAAAATGAAGTCACTAAAAAAGCTTCAGTTCTCTTTATTGCAGGGGGAAGTGGGAAACTCAAGCTCCACAGAAGACTGCAAAAATGAGTCACTCCAGATGGAGTATATTACATTCCTAATTAAAGAGCACATACAGTACTTCATGATTTTAGTGTTCTTAAACAATCTCACTGGCCATAAACATTATGCTAACTTCTGTTGTGGGGAAAACCACTTCTGACAGCGACAGTATGTGTTTGCATGGATAGCAACAGCACCACTCTATGAAGTTTTCTTTTCCTACAGATAGTTCTCCTATTTCTTTGGTTTCCAGAGAAATCCAAAACATCTGCTGAGATGCTACTAGATATGAATTACGATTGTCCTGGTTTGGCCTAAACCAGGCCGATTTTCCTTTCAGTGATTTTTACTTCCAGCTAAGTCTCCTCTAAGTAACTGCACTTTCTGAAACTAACTGCATGTTTGCAGACAGTGTCTGCTTCCAGGACTGATAACGCTCAAAGTTTGTAGTTATCACTGAGGCACCGGTAGGGATGTTGTGCAGTAAGGCTCTTGCTGTACTTATTCTTACAGAAACCAAGGTCACTGCTGAGTTCCTCACTGCTTACAAGTGAAGAGACGAAGGGGGGTCGCAGCTGCAGCGGGGAGCAGACAGGGCAGGTGACCCAAAATTGACCAACGAGGGTATTCCATCCCACACACGTCATTCTTGGTATAAAGAGGGGGGATCACGAGGGTCTCGCTCTCTTTCTGCTATGGCCGGTGTCCAGGGAGGACTCCGTCTGTTTTCCTGCTGCCCCCGATCCCTATCCGTGCGTTCCTGAATCCAGCTCTCGACCGTCGCTAGGCCCAGCCTGGGCCTTCCCAGAACCTGCCCTGCAGTGCCGGTGTTGACGTGGCTGACTTCAGGGGAGCTCAATCTTGGTTTTGTATATATATTTGTATATATTTGATTATTTCTATTATTATTATTATACTCTTTTTCATTATTATAGTTTATTAAAACTGTTTTAACTTTCCAACCCGGAAGTCTCTCTCCCTTTTCCCTTTCCCTTTCCCTCTGGGGGGAGGCGGGGGGGATAACAGAGGGCATCTGCCACAGGTTTAATAGCTGGCCCAGCTTTAAAACCGTGACAGATTTATTGGCGCCCAACTTGGGGCACGAAAGAAGCTCCGACAGGTTGCTCTGATAAGTCGAATCCCAGCTCCAGTGAGAGGAGACCCAGAGAGCTCAGCTGAGAGAGTATCGGAGTTCTTCCTTTGAGATTTACGAGGGGTTGGAAATTAAAACAGATAGCGAAGATGGTAATGTCATTTTTGATCACTGTGCTATCTTGTCTCTTTATTAAGCCTTTTACAGAGTTAAGTGTAATAATACCTTACTTGCCATTGTTTGTTAGTGTTTATGTGCAGTTTATCATTGCTGGGTACTGGTCAACATGCATTGTTTTGTTATGGCGTTTCGTACGGATTTATGTCGTGATAAACTGGGTTGTTACTACTCTGACCTCGGTAGCAGAGATTTTATCTGCGCACTCTGGGAGTCCTTTAGCTGATTCTGTTAATGATTATACTTCCAATTTTACTCTGGGAAATAGTACCTTCTCCTTTTCTGCCAAGGTGATTCCACTAGATTTTGCAAAATTAGGATGGTGCTGTCTAGGTGGCATGGTTTTATTTTCGTTTGTCCTGAATGTGTTTCTGGTGTGGTATGTGATTAGATGTCAGTGCAGCAACAGCGGTAGGTATCATGCTGCCCCTGTAACCAGGAGAAAACACCGAAAGAAATCAGCTAGTAAAGTGAAGGATGATGACTCAGAGCCTTCTAAGGCAGAGCCAGCACAGGACCCAGGTGAGGGCCCTTCTCAGTCAGAGTCAGGGCCTGACACAGAGGGGGGTTTCCTTGATCGTCTTTTTAAAGCAGACCCATTACACAAGAAGGACAAGAAAGGTCCTTCTAAAGCAGAACAATCACAGGAGGACTCGGACTCGGAAGTAGAGATAACCTACCACTCCTTATCCCTGAAAGAACTGCGAAATATAAGAAAAGATTTTAGTCGTTATGACGGTGAGCCAATTATTACCTGGTTGCTCCGATGCTGGGATAATGGGGCAGATAGCATAGAATTGGATGGTAGAGAAGCCAGACAGTTGGGATCCCTGTCCAGAGATGGTGGTATTGATAAGATGCTTCCAAGAAGGTCGAACACTATCAGCCTCTGGAGGTGACTCTTGTCAGCTGTAAAGAGCAGGTATCCCTATAAAGATGATGTTATGAGCCACCTAAGCAAATGGACCACTATAGAAAAAGGCATTAACTACCTTAGAGAACTAGCTGTGCAAGAGATTATTTATAAACACCCTCAGGACATTGTAGATCCTGTAAATCCTGATGAAGTGGAATGCAACCGATCCATGTTCCGGAAGGTTGTGAAGAGTGCTTCACCAACACATACCCATACATTGTCAATATTAGTATGGGGAGAAGATGCTATGGCACGACCTAGTGTGGGCGAAATGGCTAACTATATGCGACAGTATGAAGATAGTATTTCTTCCCCACTGCAGGCCCGTGTCTCGGCTGTGGAAAAACTGACTAAGGAGAACAAGGACTCATTTAAACAACTGTCAGACAAACTGTCCAGGATCGAGAATAAACTTGACTCTCTACCTACACAGGCCCGTGTTGCAGCCTTTAGGAGGAAACGCCCTCCTACTGGACCGGCTCAAAGGAAACGGAACACATCACGAGGTATCCTGTGGTTTATCCTGCGTGATTATGGGGAGGACATGAGCAGATGGCATGGACAACCTACCAGTACCCTACAGGCACGAGTACGTGAGTTGCAAGCTAACAGAAATACCAGTGAGAATTTTCCTAGGAGGATGGCTGCTCCAGTTACCAATGAGCAGGACCCCAGTCAGGGTAGATGGGCCTCAAATCCCTTTTTTCCAAGACTGAATAGGCGAAATGAAGGTCCAGTCCCTGTGAGCAGCACGAATCCATTTCTTAATTAGGGGGGCCCTGCCTCCAGCCAGGTGGAGGAAAGGGACAACCGAGTTTATTGGACTGTGTGGATTCGATGGCCTGGCACATTAGAACCACAAAAGTATCGAGCCCTGGTAGACACTGGTGCACAGTGCACCCTCATGCCATCGAATCATAAAGGGACAGAATCTGTCAGTATCTCGGGAATAACAGGAGGATCTCAAGAGTTATCTGTATTGGAGGCCGAAGTGAGCCTAACTGAAAATGAATGGAAAAAGCACCCCATTGTGACTGGTCCAGATGCTCCGTGCATCCTTGGCATAGACTACCTTAAGAAAGGGTATTTTAAGGACACAAAAGGATATAGATGGGCCTTTGGTGTAGCAGCTGTAGAGACTGAGGACATTAAACAGCTGTCTACCTTGCCTGGCCTCTCAGAGGATCCTTCTGTTGTGGGGTTGCTGAAGGTTGAAGAACAACAGGTGCCAATTGCTACTACCACGGTGCACCGACGACAATATCGTACCAATCGAGACTCCCTGATCCCCATTCATAAACTGATTAGACAATTAGAAAATCAAGGAGTGATTGGCAAGACTCGCTCACCCTTTAATAGTCCTATATGGCCAGTGTGAAAGTCTGATGGAGAATGGAGATTAACTGTGGACTATCGTGGCCTAAATGAAGTTACGCCACCGCTGAGTGCTGCTGTGCCAGACATGCTAGAACTTCAATACGAACTGGAGTCAAAGGCAGCCAAGTGGTACGCCACTATAGACATTGCTAATGCATTTTTCTCTATTCCCTTGGCACCAAAGTGCAGGCCACAGTTTGCTTTTACCTGGAGAGGTATCCAGTACACCTGGAATTGACTGCCCCAGGGGTGGAAACACAGTCCTACTATTTGCCACGGATTGATCCAGACTGCACTAGAAGAGGGTGGAGCTCCAGAACATTTGCAATACATTGATGACATCATTGTATGGGGTGATACAGCAGCAGAAGTTTTTGACAAAGGGGAGATGTCACAGTTTAAAGCTGGGCTGGCGATTAAACCTGCAGCAGACGCTCTCTGTTAACCCTCCCCCCCCCACCCGAAGGGAAAGGGAAAGGGAAAAGGGAGAGAGACTTACGGGTTGGAAAGTTAAAACAGTTTTAATAAACCTATAATAATGAAAAAGAATATAATAATAATATTGGAATAATCAAATATATACAAATATATATACAAAACCAAGATCGAGCTCCCCCGATGTCGGCAACGTCACCACCGGCACTGCAGGGCAGGCTCCGGGAAGGCCCAGGCTGGGCCTAGCGACGGTCGAGAGCTGGATTCAGGGATGCACAGATCAGGATCGGGGGCAGCAGGAAAACAGTCGGAGTCCTCCTTGGACACCGGCCATAGCAGAAAGAGCAAGCCAAGAGGGGCGAGACCCTCGTGATCCCCCCTCTTTATACCGAGAATGACGTGTATGGGATGGAATACCCTCGTTGGTCAATTTTGGGTCACCTGCCCTGTCTGCTCCCCCCTGCAGCTGCGACCCCCCCTTCAGGCTTTTCACTTGTAAGCAGTGAGGAATTCAGCGGTGACCTTGGTTTCTCTAAGAAAAAAGTACAGCAAGAGCCTTACTGCACAACATCCCTACCGGTGCCTCAGCGATAACTACAAACTTCGAGCGTTATCAGTCCTGGAAGCAGACACTGTCTGCAAAAACATGCAGTTAGTTTCAGAAAGTGCAGTTATTTAGAGGAGACTTAGCTGAAAGTAAAAATCACTGAAAGGAAAATCGGCCTGGTTTAGGCCAAACCAGGACAGGAGAAAATCATCCAAATTCTTCTGAAAGCTGGTTTTGCCATAAAAAGAGACAAGGTCAAGGGGCCTGCCCGGGAGATCCAGTTTTTAGGGATTAAATGGCAAGATGGGCGTCGCCAGATCCCGATAGAGATGATCAACAAAATAACAGCTATGTCCCCACCAACTAACAAAAAGGAAACACAAGCCTTCTTAGGCGTTGTGGGTTTCTGGAGAATGCATATTCCAGATTACAGCCAGATTGTACGCCCTCTTTATCAAGTGACCAGAAAGAAGAATGTCTTTCAGTGGGGCCCTGAACAACAACAGGCTTTTGAACAGATTAAACAAGAGATTGTGCATGCAGTAGCCCTTGGACCAGTCCGTATGGGACAAGATGTTAAAAATGTGCTCTACACCGCAGCTGGGGACAATGGTCCTACCTGGAGCCTCTGGCAGAAAGTACCAGGGGAGACTCGAGGTCGACCCCTAGGATTTTGGAGTCGAGGATACAAGGGCTCCGAGGCCAATTACACTCCAACTGAAAAAGAGATACTGGCAGCACATGAAGGAGTTAGAGCTGCCTCAGAGGTAATTGGTACTGAGGCACAGCTGCTCCTGGCACCCCAATTACCAGTACTAGGCTGGATGTTCAAGGGTAAGGTTCCTACTACTCATCACGCAACTGATGCTACATGGAGTAAATGGATTGCATTAATTACACAGAGGGCTCGAACAGGAAACCCTAATCGCCCAGGAATCTTAGAAGTGATCATGGACTGGCCAGAAGGCAAAGACTTCGGAATGCCACCATAAAAAGAGGTGATACATGCTGAAGAAGCCCCACCATATAATGAACTACCAGAGGATGAGAAGCAGTATGCCCTGTTCACCGATGGATCCTGCCGTCTTGTAGGAAAGCATTGGAAGTGGAAAGCTGCTGTATGGAGTCCCATACGACGAGTCACAGAAGCCACAGAAGGACAAGGTGAATCAAGTTAATTTGCAGAGGTAAAAGCCATCCAGCTGGCTTTAGACATTGCTAAATGAGAAAAGTGGCCAAGGCTGTATCTTTATACTGACTCATGGATGGTAGCAAATGCCTTGTGGGGGTGGTTAAAGCAGTGGAAGCGAAGCAACTGGCAGCGTAAAGGTAAACCTATTTGGGCTGTTGAACTGTGGCAAGATATTGCTGCTCGGCTAGAGAAACTAGTCGTGAAGGCACGTCATGTAGATGCTCACGTACCTAAAAGTCGGGCAACTGAGGAACATCGAAACAACCAACAAGCGGATCAGGTTGCTAAAGTGTTCCAAATAGATTTGGACTGGGAACATAAAGGTGAACTATTTTTAGCTCGGTGGGCTCATGACACTTCAGGTCATGAAGGGAGAGATGCAACATACAGATGGGCTCGTGACCGAGGGGTGGACTTAACCATGGACTCTATTGCACAGGTTATCCATGATTGTGAAACATGCGCCGCAATTAAGCAAGCCAAACGGTTAAAACCTTTGTGGTATGGGGGACGGTGGTTGAAATATAAATATGGGGAGGCCAGGCAAATTGACTGCATCACACTCCCTCAAACCCGCCAGGGTAAATGTTATGTGCTTACCATGGTGGAGGCGACCACCGGATGGCTGGAAACATACTCTGTGCCCCATGCCACTGCCCGGAACACTATTCTGGGCCTTGAAAAGCAAATCTTGTGGCGACATGGCACACCAGAGAGAACTGAGTCGGACAATGGTACTCATTTCAAAAACAGTCTCATAGATAACTGGGCCAAAGAGCATGGCATCGAATGGGTATATCACATCCCCTATCATGCACCAGCCTCTGGGAAAATTGAACGGCATAATGGGCTGTTAAAAACTACCCTAAAAGCAATGGGGGGTGGAACCTTTAAAAACTGGGATAAGCATTTGGCACAAGCTACCTGGCTAGTTAATACCAGAGGATCTATCAACCGAACTGGCCCTGCTCAGTCAGACCTTCTACATACAGTAGAAGGAGATAAAGTCCCTGTGGTGCATGAAAGGAATCTGTTGGGAAAAACTGTCTGGGTTCTTCCTGCTACGGGCAAAGGTAAACCCATTCGTGGGATTGCTTTTGCTCAAGGACCTGGATGTACTTGGTGGGTGATGCTGCAGGATGGTGGAGTCCGAAGTGTCCCTGAAGGTGATCTGATCTTGGGTGAGAATACTTAATTCTGAACTGCATGATGTTAATTGCTGCATAATACTAACAGTGTTCATAAGTGTCTTTCAGGTTGAAGCAGTGGTGATGAGACCGGAGCTAGCTGCAAGTGGCGTCCAGTAACCTCCTCGAGACTGACATCTTTAACCTGCAACCCGTGGGCATGAACCATGACGAAGCTCATACTATCTCTCCTACCCTGGGAGACTCCTAGCCAGATGGAAACCCACAATCCTGAACTAAATGAACTTGATGAACTTTTTTTTTCTGTATAGAGATGAATCATAAACTAATGTTATCTGTATATATTTTAAAATGAAAAGTTAGTGGTGATCTGAGTATGACGTGAATGGTATGGAATAAGGGGTGGAATGTCCTGGTTTGGCCTAAACCAGGCCGATTTTCCTTTCAGTGATTTTTACTTCCAGCTAAGTCTCCTCTAAGTAACTGCACTTTCTGAAACTAACTGCATGTTTGCAGACAGTGTCTGCTTCCAGGACTGATAACGCTCAAAGTTTGTAGTTATCACTGAGGCACCGGTAGGGATGTTGTGCAGTAAGGCTCTTGCTGTACTTATTCTTAGAGAAACCAAGGTCACTGCTGAATTCCTCACTGCTTACAAGTGAAGAGACGAAGGGGGGTCGCAGCTGCAGAGGGGAGCAGACAGGGCAGGTGACCCAAAATTGACCAACGAGGGTATTCCATCCCACACACGTCATTCTTGGTATAAAGAGGGGGGATCACGAGGGTCTCGCTCTCTTTCTGCTATGGCCGGTGTCCAGGGAGGACTCCGTCTGTTTTCCTGCTGCCCCCGATCCCTATCCGTGCGTTCCTGAATCCAGCTCTCGACCGTCGCTAGGCCCAGCCTGGGCCTTCCCAGAGCCTGCCCTGCAGTGCCGGTGTTGACGTGGCTGACTTCAGGGGAGCTCAATCTTGGTTTTGTATATATATTTGTATATATTTGATTATTTCTATTATTATTATTATACTCTTTTTCATTATTATAGTTTATTAAAACTGTTTTAACTTTCCAACCCAGAAGTCTCTCTCCCTTTTCCCTTTCCCTTTCCCTCTGGGGGGAGGGGGAGGGGATAACAGAGGGCATCTGCCACAGGTTTAATAGCTGGCCCAGCTTTAAAACCGTGACAACGATGTAAAGCAATAATGTGCACCTTAAGGTCATTCACCTATTTTAAGGTGAACTTAAAAGTAACAATGACCTTGAATTATACACTTCACTTTATTTCATTGCTTAAAAGAAGAACTGGGTAATGTTTAGAGAATCCAAAGAAGAATAGCATATCTTAAAATTGATATTATGTATGCACACACATTCACAGGCATCCTGAAGCATGTGTAGAGCACTCCAGCTGTTGCTCCCTGTCTTTTTTTTAAGGGGCAGTCTTTGAATTACAGCAGCTACTTAATTTCCATCTAATTTTCAATCCTCCATGCGACTACCTGTGTGTTTCTGAGCAATATGAGAGAATTTAGACTAACACTCCTGCTGGCTAGTAAAATACCTGCTATGACACCAAAACAAATTGGCTTTTTAGATACTCCTAAAGCAAGGACTCATTTTGTTTTCAGCTTATTCTTATCACTCCCAGTATGTTATCATGTTGTTCATGCTTAATATTTTTTTGTTCTTACTACCCTTTGACTGACTGTAGAGTAGCCCATTGCTTCTTATTTCTAGAAAGACATTTTTTACAGAAAAATCTTCACTTTCCCAGTGCTTCCCAGGTTCAGTAGGCAGCAGTCAGTAATTTTCCTGCCTTATCTGAAACAAGAATGTATAAATTTGGGGCACAGATAATCTAAGCTTGGTTATGCTCCATCTTTCCTGTTGAAAATGTTCTAATGTACATAAATACATTGAATTACATCAGGAACTTGCATGACATTCACCCACATGAGTATCCCAATAACTAAGTTACAGTTATAACATCAATCTTCTTTCCTCCTCTCTTACCCAATTAAATATTAATTTATGCAAGCTAGAATAATTGCAGTAAATGAAAACAAGAAACGTCTGACCTTCCATAGTCCACTGATTAGGGCATGGTCCTAGGAGACCATGAGAAGCATTAGGACACATAAAAGTCTCTCTTTGAATATTATCTTCTTACTAGAGACAATTTCTCAGCTGAAATTAGACATTCACATGATTTCTTTTATATGCACAATGATATGCATCAGCAGTAACAATAAGCTTGATTGGTTTGTTCAACCAAATTCAGCATCCGTGTCCTGACTTGTAGGTAGAATTAACTCCTTATGAAGTGTTTTGCTGTACACAAGCTCTTAAAGCCACCATTTAATATAAAGAATTGCTATCAATTGAAACACTATGTAATTCAGAATTTAAGCATACTACCAAATATTACGTTGCTTTAATTATGGTTAAACAGACTTTTTAAATAAAATATGTTAACTCATTGTCTTAAATGGACAGAATGCAGAAAGTATGCACTATTCTTGGAAACATTTTGGTATTATGAAGTGCTAAGAAGTCAGACAGCCACTCAAGGGAGCAGACTGAAAGAGTGTGTGCATGCTTAATAATTTGGAATAGTTTTATTTAAGAAAATATCCCACTGATTTGAGTGCAAGAAGCTAATTTTGCTTTGAAAGCACCAGACCCACACCCCCAAAAACCAAAAGCCACACCAAAAAGGTTGGCATATTATCAGATTCATCTCCACCCAAGATGCCAGTTCTTCCCAGAGCTCAATCCCATTTGACATTCGCCCCAACAGAGAAGTCAGAAAACGCTACAGAAAAAAGGAAGAGGCAGCAACCTCCTAAAGCAGATCTGCCTCTATTCTTTTGCCGGTAGCTCTGCTTGCACTCTGCCCTCCCAGCCCCACTTATGCCCAGCCCCTGCAAGGTGGCCCTACCCTCCGGCTGCTGCAGTCCCATCCATGGTGAGTAGCACAGGGACAAGTGATGTACAAGATGGCAGCTGCACCGCTCCCAGCAGCCCCAGGAGCCATCAGCCCTGGAAGCCATGCCCATTTTCTGGTCAGACGGTCTGTTGTGACTGGCTGGCATGACCAGCACTGTGCTATGGTTTCCATTTTGCTTTCCTGGTTTCCAGGAAGCATTGCACATATCTCCAGGTGCTGCACAAAGGCCCAGGGCTGCCCCAGCCGCCCTGTTGGGCTGAGCTCAGGTGCCTCTTGGTTCAGCTTGCGGGACCAGGCCAGGCACTCCTTCGTTGCCTCCTTGGAGGGGTCCATGCCCCCCTACCCCTGCTTTTAGACACCCTTTTGCCCTCTTGAAGTTCCCCCACCCCAGGTGTGTCAGGGCTTGCTCTGCGGCCTCATAAAGTAGGGGCCCCGAATATGCCCTTTACTTGTGTTTAATTACTTGCTATTCATATTTAAACTTTAACTATTGCTTCCCTTAGCTCTTATTAAAGAATGTTTTATCCATTTTATACCTATAGTTTTGTGGATATATATATTTAATTACTATATCATTATAAATGCGTATATATGTATAAAAATATACATATGTAGAAGAATATATATATAATAGCATACCTATATCTGAATAAATAAAGTATACATTTATAAATATTTGTATACTTATTTATATGTATATTTCTCTATGTATATATTGTGTGTATGTTGCATGTAAACGTATGTATTTTTATACCCGAGCACTTCCTAGGTCAAAGAAAGCAGGCAGCCAGTCACAGGTCTACCTGAGAACATGTGAGTATGATGGTGTCAAGAAATGGCTGTCAGCCTATCACAGAGCAGTATGAAAACACGTAGGTTATGATGTTTAACAAAATGGCAGCTCCCTGACACAAAACAATGGTGCCCTTCACCCTCTCACTTAGTATCTTGAGTATCAGTTGTCCAAATCTGTAGCAGGTGAGCAACAGAGAAGTTGAGGGAGTGAAAGGCAACTGTCTTGAAATAATAATAAAAAGGTAATATACCACATATAATTTATGTAAATGATAGCTGATAATCCTGTTTGTTTAGAACAGCTACTTCTGTATAATTACTGCTATATAAAGCAACTTAATTGCCATCATAACTTCAGAATTCATTGGAAAACTGTTGTCAGAATCCTGCAGAAAAGACATGGAATCAAAAAGTAATTACCTTTGTGTTGTGTAATTTCCAAGATATTTCTGTCAGTCACAGCCATTTACTGTCAATTCCTGCACAATACTTCTCCTAAAGTACAAATATTTGAAAATTTAGTCTTCTGTGATAAACTCAGACAATTTTGAACTCAACTTTGCCTGCTGTATGTCTTGGACATATGCTTTTTGAGTATTTCAGCAAAAATAGCAGAGCGTTCATGAGACAGGTATATGGAGGAAGATTAAGTAAACTTACAATTTTGTTCATTACCAAAACCCCAGACAGTCTTCTCTTTGACATGATTTTGATGGAAGGAAAAAATTTATTCCAAGGGTGTTCTGTGACAAAAATAGCAAAGGGTTGAAGGATGGTAAGGCCCAGGTACTGTAGTGTGTGGGGAAAAAGCATGAGAAGAATGGAGCAAAGAGAGGTGGAGCATCAGAGAAGAGCCTAAACCAGATCTTCAGAGAATTGAAGTTGAAATATTTCATTAGGAGATCGACCATGATAGTGGGCCAGAGAAAAAGGTGCTTGATGGAATTGTGGGCTGGTGTAAGAGACTGAGCCAAGAGACCAGCTTACAAGGAGAAGTGACAGAAGAGTTGGCAACTGTTACTCGCCATTTTTGCCTTCAGAGTTTAGAACTAAATCCAAGACTCCTGAGCCTCACCATTTATTTGGCATCACTAAACACTAGTCAAATCCATGGGCAAAACACTTGTTCATCAGCAATGATCTGCCAGTTCAAGTACCAGAATTCCTCAGAATGCCTCCTGTGTTCTGTTCATGGGTCATATATCACCAGAGGACATTCAGGGTTGCACAGGGCAAGGTTGGGAAGAATGAGGACACACCAGACCCAGTTCCTAGGAAATAGTGCACGCGTGCATGTTGTGCTAAAATATCCTTAAGTTTGAAAAGTCAAGAGCTCAGAAGTAGGATGGCTCACGCAACCCTAATTTAGCTATTTAAGCAATGCAAAAATTATTAATTGCAGGATCACAGGCTATTTTTATCCATGAGACATCTTAATCAGGGCAGAAAGTAGACTTGCTCTAAGGAGGAATCAAAGGAGCCTGCTTACAGGACTTTTACTTGTTGTACATTTTGGAAAGAAAGAAGTAATAAAGCAGGAGTACAAAAGATGGTCTCATACTTAAGACAGCAAACTTACTCTGGGGAACTGGATGCTACCTTTTCTTCTACCTCAGGATTCCTACATGATACTGGTTTGGCAGATTATTTTTGGAAAAGTAAGACGTTATATTACGTAGTGTTGTAAGGCTCAAAGAGATCAAAACAAGCAAAGTTCAAGCATTACATTTATATATGCTCATAACCCTCATTGCTATCCAGTTGTACAACCACCTTTTGCTCTTATGGCCCCTCTGCAGAAACTCCTTTTACACTCGTAACAAGTGACACTGGGATCTTTTGATAAAGGTCACATGACATCACCTCTAGGGTAAATTAAACACATCTAAGTAACCAGACCAGGAGTAAAGTATCATTGCTAGTCCAGTCTCCTGGTAAATACTGTAGAGCATATGTCGTTTAAAGCACAAGATATATCTAAAATGCTTTCTCTGAGTCACCACTACAGGTCAGCCCCTAGGAGTCTCCAGCAGCTGAGCAGATCTGGAGTTCTCAGATTTGCCTTCCAGACAAGCTTCATGAAGCTTCTCTGTTACGCATACAGATAGATGCAATCTCTATGCCTTAGGTCCTGCATCTGTATCATGGAATTAATATAATCCTTGTCCTCATACACAAAGTGCCACAGTGAATTAACCGATTTCTCATGTGAAGCATTCCAGTACCATGGTAATACACAACACCTGAATAAACTTCCAATTCTCCCTTCAGAGAGTGTTTGAACAATGTGTAGTCAACAAGGCATGGCACCACACACTGTACAACATGCACAAAGTATCGAATTAAGGTTGTAAGATCAACATTTATTCTGACATTTCCTACATTGTGAATTCTGGTCTCTGCAACCTTAATGTTCTTTTGATATTGTTTCTCAGGATAATGCTTTTATAAAAATGCTGTCTGAGTACCCATCCATATAATAACATTTTATTGTTTTGTCAATGTCAAAGTCAAAAGAAATATTAGGATTTTTGATGCAGCTGGCTAATGATTTTTGAAGTGGACCATACTTTTAAATTAAAGAAGAAACTCCGTCCTCACATAAAATTTCATTAAGTCTTCATGGAAACATCTACAAATACACATTGGAAAAAAAAAAGAATGTTTCTAATATCACCCTCAGATTTTAGAAATATGCTCATGTCTTCTATTTTATAGAGGTGTTATAACTTATTCATTTACCCTAGCACCCTCAGGATGTTCTTTTTATTTGCATTAGTCTCAAATATGAATACATATTTTTTCATGAGTCTCATACTGCATGAACTGATTTCAATGAGAACAGGATTTAAAATATTTACATACAGCTGTAGTAGAAAATTTTACTTTTAGTCCTGTCTCAATAGAGCTATGACTGTGAAGATCGTGTTTGTGATAAAAACGAAGGGATGAAACAGCTTTTGCATTTCTTGCAATAGCATTAAGATACCGCAAAAGTAATAACTTTCAAGGATTCTGGCTGGTTCCTCAACAGCTGCACTTAATTTACCCTTCTGCTAATTAGCAGTGCTTAAAAACCTATCAAATGACACTTCTAATCGACAGCATACTCTCTGATTATAAACTGATTAAACTCCATGATCTCTCACCTCCTTGTAAATGCTTCTGTCACCTTTTCCAACAGAAATTAGTCAGAATTATTTCCTATGCATGTATTTTGTGTTGTTTTATTAAGCTAAATTGCAACTCCTAAACTCATCTGCAATTGCCCATTTATTATCATTATCTAGTCAGTACAGCAGCTATTTCTGTTAATGTTTCTGTGTTTACTAAAGCAGATAGTATGAGTGAGGTTGGCTTAAAAGAGCAAATAGAGATGCCTTTTTTGTTAGCAAATATTTCTTGAAGTACTGTACCATAGCAATAGTACTCCTCAGCTTCCAGTTGCCTATTCACTCAAGCTGAGGTGAGCTATTACAAGTTAAAACATCTGCAGACAACTCTCTTAAAACCAGCTGAGACAGAGTTTTTTCAGACAGTTATTTGAATGCCAGACTTTTTTGGATAGCTTTTACCTTATTCAAAGAGGATTAAATCTAGCCCCTTTGATGACCTTTTCCAACAAGTATCATGGAAAGGTTGAGTTTGGAAGGGACCTCTGGAGATTGTCTAGTTCAACCCCCTGCTCAGATCAGGGTCAGCTAGAGCCCACTCAGATTTTTAATATCTCCAAGGAGGGAGACTTCTCTCTCTGGGCAACCTGTGCTAGTGCTCACAGTAAAAAAAAGCTTTACTTATGTTTAAGTGGAATTTCAAATGGATCTCGATGGAAGGTGATGGGTCTCAATACTTTTGAGAATAAAAAATGCCTCAGGCTATGTGCCTGTTGCTTAAACTTGGGAAAGTATGTAGCTATGTGCTTTGCTTTAAACCAATTTTTTCATTAATGGTAGTTAACAGAAGGTGGGCTTTTCAAAAACCTCAATAGACATCTACCCCCATTTTTAGGTATACAACATGTTCAAAGGAAACCAGCTTTCACCAGCCTTAAAAACAGAAGGATCTGCCTTTATAATGTAACTTTCAGCCACATGTTAATTTGCTGCAGATTGATTTAGGATGTAGCTGGATAATATAAGTATGAATCTCCTGTATCCTCAGTTCATGGAATTCAAGCATTTAAATCAAGGAGACATATTCAGAAAGAAATGCTCATTTCTGAATACTTTTTTTGGAATATCACTTTTGTAATGCAAATTTGAGAATAAGCAAATTGAAGGTCAGATTCTGAATATAATTGTGGTCACTATAAATAAATCATGAAGAATATTAATTTGAAGCAAGGGATGCTGATTTCTGATTTAATTTTAAAATTCCCTATGGGCCATATTGTATAAAATTAGTCTCTCATCTCAGAGAAAATTCACAAAAAAATCACTTTGTAAAAAATATTTGTAAAAGCAGGTGGTTTATTTCTTTCTGCTCTGCCTCTATTGCTGCCATTCTTTTTCCTTATACATGTGTGCTTTCGCATGATAGGAAAGGGATTCCAGTTTAGGAAACATAATCCAATCAGGAAATATAAACTGTACTTGTTTACTCAAGTCCAATGACATCTTGCAAAACATTCCAAATAACTAGGATTTATAATGATCTTGCAGGCAGTGCATGGGTAAAGTTTTTTATAACTACAGTAAAATCATAAGAAATTGTAACCTATACTGCAAAAGCTACTGCAGAAGGCAAGACAGAATACACAGACAATTCACAATATCTCTTACTGAATTTTAAATTTGCCTGTACTGTATCTGCCTTCTTTTCTACACAACCGTTACAAAAATAGAGGTCACAAATATTTGCATTGTAAAGGAGTGCCTGGAACATTTGTAGAGTGGCAAAATACAGAATAACTGGAACAAAGCTTTCCATATCCCAGTCCTATCACTTCTACCTTCCCTTGTCACCCCCCAAGGGTCCATTCAGACTGAGATGAATGATTACTGTATGCTACTTTTTGGTTGTTCATTTGGCATACAAAAATTCATTCCCTCTGCCATCCACTGTGTCTGTTCTGCAATCATAAAATGAAATATTTCACTTTATGTGCTAAAAAGTTTAGCACATTAAAGCTGTCTTTTTAGGGCTGTCTTTTGCAATAACACAGCCAACAATGTCACAATAAGACTGTACAAGGTATCACAGTTCTTGTGGAAAGACTGGTTTTCTTACTTAAAACTTTTCAGCAGAGATGCTTCATCAGTTTAGCAGATCTGTACTCTTACAGTATTTCATAAATGTCAAAGTTAGGTTCTTGCAGAAGAAGCCATAGTGGCAGAGAATGAAGAGTTGTAAGTAGAGACTATGAAGACAGTAGTAATGGTGAAACCAGAAGCAGAGGTCTGATGCATCAAAAACTGCTTGTAGACTGGAAGGTACAAATCCTGTGCAGACCCTGACTTTGTATTGGGTATAAAATACAAATGTCACAATTTTTTACCCCCAGTTTCCATGGAAACAAAGACTGAGTGCAAAGTATAGACAAGAGCTACAGTCCCCAGCCTTGGATGCAATAAGTGCACTGGAGTTCCCAGATTCAGTTCATATTCTTCCTTGCATAGATCTGAGGGGCAATGGCCAAGCTGTGGTCTATTTTCCCTAGATTGGTCTGCAAGCTACTGGATATCCAGTATCACACTGGATTTTGGAAATTGTTTCCCATTTTCAGAGGCAAAGTCACCTAAGTTATACTTGTTTCTTGCTTGAATACACTAAGACAAGACATATTTGCCTCACCAGGCCTCCACAGTTCATTTGGACATTAGCAGAATTTGTTCCATGTGACTTCAATTTACACATTGACTACACTTAGGTTTACACACTGAGAGCACTCCTGTGGTCCTGGGGTCATGGAAAATGTAAAATGTTGGGTAATAAGCAGCAGATCTGGAAGGCAGCATTTTGTTTCTGTGGGAAGAAATGGCGAACATAAACAGGAAAAAAAAAAAGGTGGAAAGAGTAAACTGAACAGATTGGCACAAATCTTGGCGTTCCCATATTTGGTATCATTCCCCTATAGATAGCTTTGTGTTACATACTTTACTGAATCTAGCACAAGGCCTAGCCTCTAGAAAGTGAACTGAAATTGTAAGTGAAGGTTGATTTTAAAATACAGAAATCCCAACACTAAACCAAAAGCTCTGATTTTAGGATAGCATGGAAGGAGGGCTCTACCCTTAGCAGGCCTCTGCTTTTTCAGGATTCTCTAGTACTTGTTGAAGCAGCATCGAAAAAAACCCAAAATATCTATTCTTGTGTTTTAATTCTTTTGGGTATTGCAGAATGGACCACAGGGGACATCTTATGCTGGCTTTCTGACAGACACTTGGCACAGCAGTAAACTCTCATTGGTTTCTGAATAAACTACGTGCCCATCCTCTAGTTCTCAAACTCTCCACATTATGTCAAGTGCTTCAGATTTAATGGAGAATGTTAACTGCACTCTGCCTGCTTGCCAGGGTTTAAGCCAGTTAAGATTTTAATTAAATTTTTAGGATTTATTTATTTATGTATATTCCAGCTGAAGTGACCCTTTAGAAATCCCCTTCTCTGAAAGACAGCATTGTTGAGAGTCTGTATGTGGTTGAGGAAAATAGGGTGAGTGCCTTGTAATAACACAACACAGGAAAAATGGCACCCAAGCCTGAATGGAAAGAAGAAGCAGACAAATGGGTGGGAGAGATAGGAACAGAAACAAAATAATCTTTATTTTCTTTTTAATAACGTGCCCATAGGTACTAGGTCAGTACCCAAATATTCAAGTTTTACAATTACCAGCTTAACTATAAAACAACAACAAGAAGATTTATTTATGGAGAGTTATTCTAACTGCAAAGCAGAACTGTCCCTCAAGGTCTCTGGACATTTGGCAACACCTCAGAAATTCAGTTCTTTCCTAACAGGAGTTACTGGACATCACTAATGGAATTATGGAAGCACATGGAACGATCTGACATGAATGCATTCAACTGAGTCAAAGCATAGGACAGACAAGATTTATGATGTTTAATTCATTCTTACAGACTTCTGAGGTTTGTAAAGTTTTGGACAGCAAAACCCTTACAAAGGTGTATGAAACTGGGTGTGGTTTGTGTTGGTTTGTTGGATTTCTTTGAAGGAGGAAATCCAGGTGGAGCGGGACAGAGTGAATGGCACTTGCTAGGACAATGAGAACGGGTACTTGACTGATGCTGGCAGCAATAGAATACAGAGGACAGAAGCTGGGAAGGCCACTTGCAGGAAAGACAGTGAAAGTGGGGGACATACAAGTCGACATGCCAGCAAACAGGTACCTCAGGTAAAGGAAATATCTGAACTATTAGACTCCCTTAGTGGCTCAGAGCAATACAATACGACCTTATTAAAAAATCAAGGTGACAGAAGCAAAAGTATGAAGTGCTAATTAAGGATATGCCATTCAAAAGTTAGTTTTGAATTAATATTAGTTTGTATGTTTGCTTCCTAAAAAATTAAACACATATATACAGTCATGGAATCAGAGTGGAATGGTTAGGGAATTAAATTTAGAGAGGAACTAATTTCTTCTTTCTGCAAGCTGGAAGGCCATTGCCTAGATTGCTGTCATTCTTTGAAGTTTCTTTTGTCCCTAGACCTGCACAATCATGCTCAGCCTTTTCCAGACTGTACTCAAGTCCTCTTTCATATGAATCCATTTGGTTGGACTCCGGTGGAGTCAGTTTCTTCTCCAGTTCTGTGTTTACGTAGTGCAACATCGCTATGATCTGAGAGGATCAGAAACACTGGACAGGGCCCCTTATTCCTCACATTACTTACTCTACATTTAAGTTACAAAAACCTTCTGAGAGATACAGAAGCCGTAGCCAAAGATAATGGAAAAGAGGTAATACAAGGAAATAAATGTTCCAGTATTCAGTAAATCAGTAAATTAGTCAGTTACATTGTACAGAGTGAATTAGATTACTTACACTGCTATATATTAAGAGTAACCTTAGTAAGAATAAAGCTTATTTTAATACTGTTCTTAAATAAAGTATAAAACCACATTTCCTCAGCTCATGTATCACTGCTAGTTCTGGACAGAACATGAGATTTTCTTGTCATGGATGATTTCAAGGTTGAATATTTTCTCTCTATTTCAATAATAAGTAAAAGAAGGCTCTTACTTGCATGTGAGTTTAATTTTCATCTGCCATTTCCTAAAAAAGAAAACACTAAAACAGAATGCAAAACACCCATATAGACAAATGTAATGAGGTTATCCAGGGTCCAGAATAGGATACAACCTGGACGTTGAAGCACTAGCCTAGGAGGAAAAAGATACAGTTTCAGTCTCTTGCTCTGAATGAAGCAGAGGCCCAGACTTGCGCCTTGGTATGCTAGAAAGCATTAGGAGCTATTTACTTCTCTATCTCCTCCCCAGTCCATTCTTCCCTTATTTTACAGAAGTGCCATCCTTTATCTAGGACATGGTCCTAAGGGGAAGATTTTCAGTCAAACTTTTTATCACTGGTTTAGGTTAAATTGAAGCAAAAACTAAATCCAAGCAAACCCCTCATTTTGTTCCTGGCCCTTTTCCATTACTACCAACAACTAAAAAACAAGCCTGCACAACCAAGTTCCCATGGAGCTAAAGATACTCTTCTACAGATAGAGATCAAAACAGATTGCTACCTGCTTGGAGTAAGTGGAACCAGGTAAAGAGTTGCAACTCAGTCGTAATTCACTTCCTGACCTACTCCCTGGGTATTACAGCAGCACATAGCCCACTTTCAAGGAATATAAATTCACCACATCACCGTTAATAATTGCTATGGGCCTTTGCGACTTGTTCTGACATTTTATAAATAAGAACAAACCCACAGTTCCCTGATAACTGAATCAGCATTTATAACTTTGATCCTGTTTTCAATGTAGTGTGTATGATAACCTCTTGACACTGTTTCCATTCCACACAGTGCTACAGTATTTCTTTTCCCTGAGCACTTATAAAATACTGGAGAGGGAGCTGGCTTCTAGCAAGAATAAAGGTCATTCAGACCCTAAAAGGCACTTTCTGAAAGAAGTTTATTTGAAACATCATTTAATGTGAAGAGTGATACCAGTAAAATGAGGATATTTAGTAAATTTCAAGGGATGTAAAACTAAAGTTATCTCCTTGGCTATTTTCAGTTCCACAAAAAAGTCTCCTCCAGAATCTAGTAGAAAGTAACACTAGTCTAAATTTTGTGGTTTTCTTCAATAGGTATTTGAATTTTAAAAACTGCTGCAAAATAAATGTCTTCTAAAGGCAAGTGTCAGCAAATTACTACAGGGTCCATTGGCTACTGATTTTTCTGTCAGTGATACTCATTTTTTTTAACAGTGATTTAAAAAATTATATTAATACATTGATGGTAAATTTTGTAGGTGACTCCTGGAAAATAAGAAAGGAAGAAGGGACTAGTACTGTTTGAATGCCATGATCTAGTCAGATATATTCCAATACAATTAAATACAATATAATATATCTAAAAAATGAACAATTCAACTGTTTTTATAGAATGAATGTCTCAAAAAACAGTCCCTCACAAATGATGTATAGTTAGCTACCTCAGTGTGAACTCTTCTTGCAATATCTTGCTAAATGTCCAAGTAAATTCTTTATAGTGTTATGAAAAGGGGTGGTGTCAAATAAAAGTAGGAAAGCGTTTGTGCCTCTGTACACAGCACTAATAAAAAGCAGTGCTAGAATGCATTTCTGGAATGGCCCCAGGAAAACAAGTAAACACTGAGAAAGTGCAGAAGAGAAGTCTCTAATTATTAAGTGATTATAAAACGAATCTGTGATGCCAGGCTGATGAGGCTTAACTATTCTGTTTATTTAGGAGGCTGAAATGTGACTCAATCATGGTACATAGTTATTTGCATACGAAAAAGACATTACAGGACAGATTTAAAGCTCAACGGCTACAGGAAAAAGAGAAATCCAATTTGGAAATAAACCTGAAATATATATAAGCAAGTATCAGAACAGCCTACTGCAGGGGGTCATAAACTCAGTTGTACAGCATCTTCAAGACAAGATTGTGTATCTTAATAAAAGACATGTCATCAACAAGCTTTCACAACACTTTCCAAATCTCTGACATGTGCTACTGCATGAATATCTATAACCTTACCATTCAAGGAATATTTATATTTAATAGACTGTTTCAACTTGTCAATTCCTCCAAGTAAGAAGGATCTATAAAAGCATAAATATCAGTTGGTTAAAGCTATTTAACAGGAGAGCATTCTTCCTCATTTTGAGATTCTTTGTGAAACTATGAAGAATAAGAACCCTAAGCAGTACAGCGTACTTGCACTACCTAGACAAACAGAACACATAAGCGATATGAAACAATATTAATTATACTGCAGAAAAAGGATAATTCTTTTTTTAAAAATTGCCTAGAGGGTTGGTTGTGTTATTACTGTTCATCTGCTCTTCAGTGTACAATCTGCTCTAATTCCCAGAAGCAGCATCTTTGGAAGAAAGTTGCTCCTCAGGTAATGATCCAAACTTCCTGATAACGATGATTACCATTTAATCTCCAGCCACATATTATTTCAGATCCCTCACGTTGTTCTGTAAAGGAAGATTCTGTGTGCATTACACAACCCAAAAAATCCACTATTCCTTCACCAACAGCTTGCTGGCTGCTTTTCCTGGTACTGAGGTTCCCCCAGCTGCAGGGCTTTAGCTTTTTCTCAGCGCCAGACCTGGCAACTGCCCTCACCTGTCGTACTTAAGTCCTCTTGCAGTCAATAAACAAGACTTTTTTTTTTTCCCTTTACTTTTTTTTGAAGGGATATCTCAGAACACGGGTAACAGGCAGAGAGACAATCTGGATGCAGGTAGATAGACTTCAGTGAGGATAACTTCTCAGGCAGTGGGAGATGTGAGCTTAGTATCTGCCTCCAGACAGAAGGAACTGGTCCCTAGGATCAGGCAGGGTAAGAGGAATCTCTTCTGTTGTTGAAGCTCCTCCAGTACTGAGGTAAGTGTTTTAGCCACAGAGTTATTTTAGTTTAGGCAAGTAATCAGGGGAATACTTGTTCTGACTATGGGAGTTTTGGCAGACTAGCTTATTACCTGCAGTCCGATACCAGAATTCTAAAATTTTTTTTACAAAAATCCATGCAAAGCACTAGGCCAAATATGGAAAGAGGTGTCAGATGAACAACTGTTTCAAAACTATCAGAGGCACATATATTATGGAGCAAGGTATCACTGAGAACATGGATAGTAACACCTAAAGTTATGTTATTGATCCTGCTCTTTCCCAACTTGGCAAAAAGAACTAAAACAAGTAGCAGCTGCCATGGCTACGTTTGTCTGCGCACACTGCTTCACTAGCTAAGTTCCCAATGGCGTGTTAAGACATGTATCCCCTCACTACTCTCTGTTTTTCTCATTTTTATTACAACTAGAGTATCTCCTATTGTCCTGAGAAATCTACTTCTGCAGTTATTTATCCTTTCTAGGGTTCCAGGAAGGATCGATAATCTAAATTTACAAATGGTACATTGTAGGAATAAGGGTGGAAAGCCCCAAATGAATGCAGGTTATCCCTAATGATATTCAAGCATTTCTGCCTACAAGAATGTGTAATGGTTTTGAAGTCAGATCTGACAATACTCATGACATACTATGCAAATAATGTCAAGCCTTCTTCCATTGACTGTAAAGGAAAAGTCTTCACTTTAAACTGTTTATACTAACCTTTCTACTGATCAAAAGCCTGTACAAAACTAACATGCAATAAATAAATGGTCCTGTGAGAGGTGAATAACTGACAGAAAAGAAAGAAGTTTTAAGTAATATCTTGTCCATAACAGAAGAACACCTGAAAAGAAACAGATAAAGCTCTTGATATAAACAAGGTTAAAAAAATTCCATAGGGTAACAAAACAGACCTATGCTGATGAAATGGGTAATTACAGGCAATGACTCAGATGCTAACGATAGAGACTGCATCTCTGAGGCATAGACACACATCTAGGCCACAATAACTTTCAGCTTCCTCTTACTGCATCAAATTAGCAGTAAAAGAGGTTCCCTAGTGATTCTTTTGCAGAAAGTAGAAAATAAGAATCTGAGGGAGAGAAGCAATTTTGGATTCAAGTAAAACCTCTCACAAGGAGTAAGGCAGTTGTTGGGAAGAATATGTGGATTGGATCAGACTATAAAATCTTTCTTTTGTTGTTTTACATTAATGTCTTAAAGAGCATTCTGAATATTACACAAATTAACTCATGTCACCTTGGCCAAGACAACTTTATGTTCTATATATGCGTAGGGAAGCAACCCCACAACCTGAGATCATATTGTACATACCAATGTCTCAAAGCCTGACTAAAGAAGAGCAAAAGTCAAACTGAAGAAATTATACAAGCAGCCAGATACTTGTGGTTATATACAGAAAAAGTTTTGTTCGCACTTATTTATTTATACTGAAATCAAGACTATCACTATCAAAAATAACCTTAAGAGTTCTGTGCGATAGAAGGTGAAGAGCATTTCTGCTCATGAGGCACAGCAAAAGTCTTCAAGCTAATTGTGTTTGGGAACAATGTCTAGTGGGAAACCCTGCAAGTATTTGTAGGTAGCCCATGATAAACTACTGATTCACTGCTAAGTATAAAGGCCATCTGAGCTGAAAATTTTATTTGGCTTGTTTTCAAATACTGTCACTTCCTCATTTTTTCTTGCCAGCAGGAAAGAATAGAAACTTGATTATACTTGGGTTTTCACTGTGAGTTTTAAGACAACTGTTCCCTGAAGCAGTGAGTCATAATAGTTAATATGTTAAAGCACAAGCTGCTGTTTATTCATGCACCATGTCATAATGTGATGATACCCTTCATCCTTTATGAAAGGAAGGAGTGACTCTCTTATTATTATAGAATCCCTCATCAAAAGCAATAATCCCAGGATCCGTAAAACAAATACAACTGACACTGTCCATGCCAATAAGCTGCCATTCGTTACCTTTCTCTATATCATTAAGATGAGCACCAAAACTGCTCAGTCAGTGCAATCAGCCAACGGTCCTACCCGAGTGAGTAATTACATCGCTGCAAAACTGTGAAGAATGGAAGAGTTGCTGCAAGATGGAAGAATCTTGTGAGTGATTTCAGTGTTGCCCATCTTTTACTATCATAGCTGCCAACACAGGAAAGCATTCGAAAGACAAATTTTGAAACTGGGAAAATATGAATTAGAACTTCAGCACAGTCTTTTATATAGATCTTGTAATTTACTTGGCCAACTTACTGTAAAATGGTAGCAGGGTTTTAAAGCTAGAAGGCTTTTCCTAGACTGCAGCTACTTGTGCTTTCCTTTGGATAGGTTTTTGTGCAAGGCACTTGAATTTGAGAGATTCACAAACTTTTGAGAAGGCACAGCACAGCCTGGTGCTGAGATGAAATGCTGTCTTAAGTCCTAAAATGAAAGCCTCACTACTGCGGTGCTGTACACAAGCAGTGCACACCGCAGGCATAACTAAGCTGTCTTTGGTCCCAGAGTGACACTGCCTGTCATCTGTGTGACTGTGGTGGCTCTGTCCACCCTGGGCTGGGATGTCAAAACTGGTTTATGTTATAGTACCAGGTTACTGTAAGGAAGAAAGTAATAACCACTGAACCACTAGTTTATCTATCTCACTCCTGTACTTTTAGTAGATAGCGTAACTGTAACATTCTTGATGATAACATTCTTGATGCAAATGGTGGATGAGCCAACTAGGAGAGGAGCGCTGCTGGATCTTATCCTCACTAACAAGGAGGGTCTGGTTGAAGCCGTGAAGGTTGAGGGCAGCCTTGGTTGTAGTGACCATGAGATGGTAGAGTTCAGGATCTCATGTGGCAGGAACAGAATAGGTAGCAGAATCACAACCCTGGACTTCAGGAGGGCCAACTTTGGCCTTTTCAAGCAATTGCTAGGGGAAATCCCATGGGACAGGGTACTAGAAGGTAAGGGGGCACAAGATAGTTGGTTAGCATTCAAGGACTGCTTCTTCCGAGCTCAAGATCAGAGCATCCCAGCAGGTAGGAAGTCAAGGAAGGGTACCAGGAGACCTGCATGGTTGAACAGGGAACTGCTGGGCAAACTCAAGTGGAAGAAGAGGGTGTACAGATCATGGAAGGAGGGGCTGGCCACTTGGGAGGAATATAAGTCTGTTGTCAGAGGATGTAGGGAGGCAACTAGGAAAGCTAAGGCCTCCTTGGAATTAAACCTTGCAAGAGAGGTCAAGGACAACAGAAAGGGCTTCTTCAAGTACATTGCAGGTAAAACCAACACTAGAGGCAATGTAGGCCCAGTGATGAATGAGGTGGGGGCCCTGGAGACAGAGGATAAAAAGAAGGCGGAGTTACTGAATGACTTCTTTGCCTCTGTCTATACTGCTGGAGGCTGTCCTGAGGAGCCCCGGACCCCTGAGGCCCCAGGAAGAAGTCAGGATAGAGGAGGAATCTGTCTTGGTTGATGAGGGCTGGGTCAAGGACCAATTAGGCATTCTGGACATCCATAAATCCATGGGCCCTGATGGGATGCACCCGCGGGTGCTGAGGGAGCTGGCGGAAGTCATTGCTAGGCCACTCTCCATCATCTTTGCTAAGTCGTGGGCAACGGGAGAGGTGCCTGAGGACTGGAGGAAAGCGAATGTCACTCCAGTCTTCAAAAAGGGCAAGAAGGAGGACCCGGGTAACTATAGACCGGTCAGCCTCACCTCCATCCCCAGAAAGGTGATGGAACCACTTGTTCTTGGTGCTGTCTCTAGGCACATCAAGGATAGGGGGATCATTAGGGGCACTCAGCATGGCTTTACCAAGGGGAAGTCATGCTTAACCAACTTGATAGCCTTTTATGAGGACGTAACCTGGTGGATAGATGATGGTAAAGCTGTGGATGTGGTCTATCTCGATTTCAGTAAAGCGTTTGACACGGTCTCCCACAGCATCCTTGCAGCTAAACTGAGGAAGTGTGGTCTGGATGATCGGGTAGTGAGGTGGATTGTGAACTGGCTGAAGGAAAGAAGCCAGAGAGTAGTGGTCAGTGGGACAGAGTCCAGTTGGAGGCCTGTGTCTAGCGGAGTCCCTCAAAGGTCGGTACTGGGACCAGTTCTATTCAATATATTCATTAATGACTTGGATGAGGGAATAGAGTGCACTGTCAGCAAGTTTGCTGATGACACAAAACTGGGAAGAGTGTGGACACACCGGAAGGCTGCGCAGCCATTCAGAGAGACCTAGACAGGCTGGAGAGTTGGGCGGGGAGAAATTTAATGAAATATAACAAGGGCAAGTGTAGAGTCCTGCATCTGGGCAAGAACAACCCCATGTACCAGTACAAGTTGGGGACAGACCTGTTGGAGAGCAGCGTAGGGGAAAGGGACCTGGGGGTCCTAGTGGACAGCAGGATGACCATGAGCCAGCAGTGTGCCCTTGTGGCCAAGAAGGCCAATGGCATCCTGGGCTGTATTAGAAGGGGTGTGGTTAGCAGGTCGAGAGAGGTTCTCCTCCCCCTCTACTCTGCCCTGGTGACGCTGCATCTGGAATATTTTGTCCAGTTCTGGGCCCCTCAGTTCAAGAAGGACAGGGAACTGCTAGAGAGAGTCCAGCGCAAAGCCACGAAGATGATTAAGGGAGTGGAACATCTCCCTTATGAGGAGAGGCTGAGGGAGCTGGGTCTCTTTAGCTTAGAGAAGAGGAGACTGAGGGGTGACCTCATTAATGTTTATAAATATGTAAAAGGCAAGTGTCATGAGGATCGAGCCAGGCTCTTCTCAGTGACATCCCTTGACAGGACAAGGGGTAATGGGTGCAAGCTGGAACACAGGAGGTTCCACTTAAATATGAGGAAAAACTTCTTTACGGTGAGGGTGACCGAACACTGGAACAGGCTGCCCAGAGAGGCTGTGGAATCTCCTTCTCTGGAGACATTCAAAACCCGCCTGGACGCATTCCTGTGTGATATGGTCTAGGTAATCCTGCTCCGGCAGGGGGATTGGACTAGATGATCTTTCGAGGTCCCTTCCAATCCCTAACATTCTGTGATTCTATGATTCTGTGATTCTTCATTTTCTGTGTGTCCTAAATATGGTTTTATTGGTTTCTAGATAATATACATGGAGATAAAACACTCACTGAAAACACAATCAGGCTAACCAATATGAAAGTGTGTAGAAAATTGCCGATCAAAAGCTCTTCACAAAATATAAGAGCTTTGGATGTCTTTTCAGGTAGCTGAGTATGCATACACTAAGGGAAAACTGCAAGTTTCAGTTTTATATTTTAATGAGGTCTAGTTCTATATTTTGTTACAATTACTGTTGCAAGGACACATTTATGGCACAACCTTCTTCCACGAAGTATTAGAGCATAATCAGTTGTGTTTCTGAAGGTTGGCATTTTAGGGAGTATATTCTTTAATAGACTTTAAAAATATTTTTAATTGATGCTAATAATTTTAAGAGCTGATGTGTTTTCCTTTAAAGTGATGGACTCTTCTTGTACTGCTAATATCCAAATGCACTGTGTAAAACCAAGATGAAAAGGACAAGAAAAATATAGTGCAACAAACTTAAATAAGACTAATTTTGAAGGCTGTTCAACTGAATTATAAGTAAAAAAAAAATAACAAAAAGAAAAAAGTCACATGTTCATGAGATTTTATATGAGAACAGATTTGTATGAAACATCTATAATCTGACAATTAGGGCTAAGTATAGCACAGTCTTTACTTTTATACTGTCTCTATAGGAAATATTGCCACAAATCATAAATATAAAGACTTAATATGTCTCATTTCATCCTTAGGTATGTGCACTAACATCTTGACCTGCTGATAACAGAAGTTTTGTTAGTGATTGTAACAGGGACAGTAGCTTAAGATCAAAAATTTCTGTTCAAAGTTCCGAGACAACCAGTTGAGACTTGCTGAAATGCAGACAAGAACACTTCACTAGGAAAATCCTCAATCCATTTTTAAAACTTGTAATTAATTGACTTTCTAGATAGATTTTGAACTGTGCCAGCTATAGTTCATGTGAAACTAAATTTGTATTATACTATCTAGATATCAAGAGAGCTTTACAAGCTATTTGTTTTTCATATGTTAAGTGGGGTTTTGAGAGGTGTCACCTGGCGAAGAGTACACTGGGAGTTGTTACAGTTGCCAGCTGGATTTCTAGGAGGATATTTTCAGCTAATTACCTCAAAATCTAGAGACAGAGGCTCTGCTTTGGTTGTGTGCTTTGGTACAATGGAGAAATCAAAAAAAAATTACACCATTTAAGAATGGTAGGAACAAGAATGTGAAAGGCATCTGAACTAACACTCTTGTATGGTTGTGTTGCCTCTGCCCAGTCCATGTTCCTTTTTACTGTCTGCCTATATAGGCTTCAAGTAACTGAGGAGCCGGATTATTTATGCATGAAATGATGAGGGCCTTTCACCTCCAGGTCACGGTTCAGATTCAACCCCCGTTATCCTGAATGGTCCCTTGGTGACTGAAAGCACGTGAAGTGCAGTTTGGTGGTACCAGTCCCTTGTGCTGGTTGTCATGGATGCATTTAATTGGCCCCTTAATATACTACCAAAATTGTCATCAAATGACTCTCTTGTTATCACCCTTAAAGAAGAGGTCAGTTTACACAGGGTCCAAACAATTCTCTTAACTTACAGGATGAGAATATTGTAAGTCAAACCAAAGCAAAAAGGAGAAAACCTGTAATGTGCCTCTGGTGTCACTGAAGACTTTTACCATAGCTCAGTTCCTAGGGCAGTAAACTCAGCTTTTCCACAAGCACTAAATTCATTCTTGAAATGATTAGAGAGCACTTTTTTTTTTTTTCGTTTGAAAAGGAGGTTGCTCCTTGCCTGAAACCTTACAAGCCAAGGTTCAGCTCAAAACATGTTTTATGGTTGAGTTATTGCTGACCATTTAAATTAAGGATTTATAATGGAATTGCTGACACAGCCTTAACTCTAGCTGTTTGAAAAGCATCACTATAATTATATGACAATTTAATGATTTCAGCTGCAGCTGAACTGACAAGCAGCATAAATGAATAAACACCATCATTTATACAGTCTAAGAGTGAGGAAAAACGTAGTAGCAGACCTGGGTAAATACACTCATAGGAACCTGATGGAAATTTTGATAGAAAAAAATCAAGAACATTTCAGGCTATAAATAAACATCGCTTAATTTCCTTTTAGAGTGAAAGAGAATAGAGTCACGATGCAATTACACAGTCCTCCTCTCCCTTTATATAAAAAGAATGTGAGACCATCCAGAGAAACACAGGATGTGTTAAACTGTAGACTGAAGAGTGACTCATCAATAAGATAAAAATAGATTTAAACTGAGAAACAAGCGCTGAGAGAAATGGGCTTAGCAGTCAGTAGCAGACAGGGAAAACTTGAAAGGTTAAAAAAGGAAGTAGGAAGTACTATTATAAAACATGCATTTCATTTCTAGCACTTTTCCTATACCATATACTACCCTGAATTAAGAAATCTGCTTAGTGAATGTTGTACACTCTTCTTTCAAAAAGCAAAGTACATACATAAACTTGTGTAAAAAAAACCCCACCTTTTGTATTATGACCAATTTATTAATACCAATACTTGTATACATAACTTTGCTACATTCAGATGCTCAGATAAAGCTGTTTCTAATTGTCCTGGTTTGGCCCAAACCAGGCCAATTAGTCTTAGAGAAACCAAGGTCACTGCTAAATTCCTCACTGCTTACGACTGAAGAGCTGAAGGGGGGTCGCACCTGCAGGGAGAAGCAGACAGGGCAGGTGACCCAATACTGACCAACGAGGTATTCCATCCCATACACATCATTCTCACTTTCCTATTTATCACTAACCCACTGCCTCCTGGAGGTGGGGCCCAGGAGGGAGGGGCCCTCCTGTCTCCCACTGATTGGTACCAGCTTTGCCAATTCTCCAGTTAAAAGCCTGCAGGTGTGATGGCAGGGGGAGCTACTGCATTTTCCCCTCTGCCTGTGCTGGGGGAGCAACTCTGCCTGAGGAGGATTTCCAAGCTCTCGATCTTGGTTTTGTATATATTTGTATATATTTGATTATTTCTATTCTTATTATACTCTTTTTTCATTACTATAGTTTATTAAAACTGTTTTAACTTTCCAACCTGTAAGTCTCTCTCCCTTTTCCCTTTCCCTTAGGGTGGGGGCGGGGGGGAGGGTTAACAGAGAGCGTCTGCCACTGGGTTAATAGCCAGCCCAGCTTTAAACCGTGACACTAATGAAAACCAACTTTCTGATGTTGGGTAATTACATTTCAGTTATACAGTTTTCCATTTTAATTGTGCAGGTACCTCTTCTGTGACATTCCTCTGCAAATTCACAATCCCACTTCACACCTTCAAGGCACATTGAGTATGTCTAACACTTTCTAAAGCAAACTTTCAAGGAGTCTTCTCAAATAACACCACCCTCTTGGAGAATACAGTATATCTATTCATACTTTGTTGAGCAACTAGCTTTTTCGCCCCCTTTTGATTTTTTTTTAAATTTTTAATTCCCTCCAAAAGTCTTTATCTGAGCCTGACAAGAATTTGTGTGCTACATACCATTTTTTCATCAGATATCCTGATCCTTTTAGATCAACGGGAAATTATACCCTTATTGATGATACCCCAGAGGCTTATAGGATTTCATTTTGAACCTTTCAGATCAGAGAGCTGTATAATTGACTTCAGTGATTATAGCATCAAATCTGTATTTTTTTTTGTTATTTCCACTATTTCTCTGTTCAACATGGAGAGAAACACACAAAGGCATAAAGAATAGACAACAAACTAACAGGAAACTCTTATTTCTAGCCTCATTAAAAAATATTTATTTTTAAATGGGAGAGAAGCTTATGATAAGATCAATGATCATATCCAGAAGGATTTAGAAGGCTAAAGCTGAACTGAAAGCAAGCCATAGGTACATGGGCAGAATGGCTACATCATAAAAAATATCTATGCAAGCTGTTGCCTAACTCCGGAAATCCCTAATTCTGTATTTCTTAATTAAAGCACCTGAAATCTACAGTTTTGCTTTTCAATATATAATACAGCATCTTAGTATTGACCAGATTGACTAGGTTAACATCTGTCTGAATGTCTAAATTTAATCAGAATCCAAGAATTAGGTTTCTCTGCTGCCTTCGTCAGTCCTAGCCTTTATTATGAGGGCAATTGGTATATTTTGCTGTAGGAGACATGGGATTATACATAGAAACGGTCCTCAGAACAGGCCTGGAAGACAGGATTTTTTTGCCAGACTGATGGCTTTAAACTATCAGGCCTTAGAGGCTCCTCTTGCTCCACCTCACTGGTTCAATGTATCTTGAATCTTACCCTACTCAGTGGCTTGGGCTCAACAAAAGCGACTGACACGAGAGTAGAAATTCCCTGATTGTTTGTCTCCTTCTTCTTGGACTAATTTAACCTGAATATCTGAGTGAAAACTGGATCTGGCTGCAGTGATGGAGTGAAACTACTGTTACTTTTTAATGGTGAAGAATGTTCAATCCTAAATTGCTAGCTGCGCAAACAACAATCAGGCATTATAGTGGGGATAAACAATTCAGAAGGGTAAAGGGGTAAGCATTGTCATTTGGGTAAACATGCAGATAATTAATGGATTAATATCAACACTTCAAAATTAAAAGATAATAGCATTTGCAAGAGGAGTTTGCTGGCAGGGATCCAACAGTAAGATAAATAGCAAACAACAGGAGAAAATATCTACGGATTATTGAGTATGACGAAAAAGCGCACTATGATGTACAATAGCCCCTCCTCCTTTTGTTTCATTTTTATTTCAAACAAGCAGAAAGGAAGCCCCAAAGAAATAGGAAGATAAACATTAACACACGTATGCTGTTCCGAGCACGCCAATTCGTTTCTCATCCCCTGCTTTTCTTTGAACACGTCTGACATAGTGGTAAGCTTGTTTAATGAACTACAAAATGAAATCTACCATACTATTTTAGTAAGTCAAATTACGACTAACATTAGTATCTGATTTAGTCAGAGTGTTCTTGCTATTGTTGTGCATTTAGGCTGCATAGCGACCCTAAAGGGAACTTTAGCTACAATAGCACTGCAGGAGAGTCAACAAGAAAATCAGATGACTAATTATCTAGGCAGGACCCTGTGTCAAAATTTGCCTAGAATACTACTCCTAAGACAGTTTTCTAAGAAAATTTAATTTCCTCATTGTCTTTATCAATTTTTTGAGATATAAAAATGCATATACACACAGACATGGGAAGAAAAATTGAAGAGACATTAATACTTCAAATTCTGCCTATGTTTAAATTGAATATAAATATGCAAATAAAACACTTTCCAGTGCACTTCATGTCACAGATATGATTATGTAGCCCTTCAGTTTTCAAGCATTTTCTGTCTCCAGTTCCATAATAATTGTCTACTGAAACAAATTCCTAAGTACCAATAATTGATACATATTTATTGTTTTGTTATGATGAAAATGAACAAGAGCTCATCTCATTTGAAAAAGAGTAGATGAGATATTACATGTGTTGCAATAATTTGATAGCATAGTGCAGACTTGCTTTCCTTGATATCTTTCTTAATTATCCTTCCTTGATATAAAAGAAGATAGATTTTACTGGGTTTACCCAGTTTTTAATAAAAGTATGGATTCTTCATTATCATAAGATTGCTATGTATTATATGTAGGGAGAGATTATGTATTATAGATATATATAAAATACTATGCTAACCTACTGTAGGAAAAATTAATAGCGGCAGGACTTCAAATTGTTCAAAAACATTTTGATCAAGACATATAACACAATTATTTCTTCCCAAATCATAGAATATATTTAAAATATTTTTTATTAAAATGTTAGTATTTACAGTACACTAGGCTAAATATTTAATCTACTAAATATTTATAAATATTTAATGTTTAATACTTACTTACCTAAAATATTTAATATTTAATATTTAATTAGACTATTTGCTGATCAACTCCACTGAGTATGCAGAAATTTGTCTCATTTTTTTCCTAGGGTAAATATTTAATTTTGTTTCTCTTTTTACTTTTTGGGTTCTAAGGCTTAAAATGAAAAGTAGACATCCAAATTGAAATCATAAAACCAGAATTTTACTCATCCTTTTTTGTTTATAGATTTTAGGACTTAAAACAGTAAGTGCCAGCTATCTATATTTTCACCAGAAATGCTTGTTTTATACCTAAAATTCTGCTTCAGAGCATGCCCAGCATTGCTCAAGTTTAAATAGATGGTCTCTTCAGCTTCCTTCAGCTGGGTTTAGTAACGTAGTTCTGTATCCTTTTTTGGCCTCTAAGACCTGATGCACTAAGTATATCCATAGTGCACCTGTTTGATCGGGTGTTTTAACATACTCTGAAGATGAGGCTCCCTTTACTTTATGATTAGAACAGTCATTTGGAATGCTTCCCACAAGAATGTCCAGGCTCTTGTCACCAGCCAACTAGATGGAGTTATGTGGTCTTGGAGCTGGGGAGCTCAGTCTGGGAGGGAAGCCCCCTTCCAGTCTCTTCCACAAGGAATAAGTAACATAAATTACTTCATTAGTGACTGAGGCAAATACTGGAAATGAGGTCTGATCTCTGATGAGTGCCCTAACCACTAAACTATAGATTCTCTCTGGTCCAATGAATTTAATTATTTTGTTCAAAACTGAGCAGGAGGTACAAAGAGAGCCCCGTGCCAAACGTGTCTGGAATCTGCTGTTTGCTACACCCTGCGATCTACATGTTTACACCCCCTCAAGCACACATGTTATTCTCAAATCTCTAAGTTTATCCTCATGTAGAAATGTTGGGTGATTGATTCTGTTCTTCAGATGGTGGAAGGGACGTGCTTGCTGAGTTTTTCAGCCATTGACTTTCTGCTTAGATTTAGCTCCAATGTTTTAAACCACCTTTGCTCTTTACACACTTGAGGTTCCTGTATTTTCCATGTCCTGCAGGAAGGGGTATTGTAATATACCAATTCCATACCAAATGTGACTTTAAAGAGAAGAGGGAAAAGCAGAGAGAAGATGAAAGTAATAGTAATAAGATCACAAAGCTGCATAAACCAGCTATATACACTGCTAATGTGTTCTGTTATATTATTTTTATCACTCCAGATTCCCAGGATGCCCATCTGCTTTCGTTGACTAGTTTCTGTTGCATTTTCTGGAAACTGTTTGTTCTGAGAAGCCTGAGTGTGAATGATGGTCTTGTATATTAATTCAAGGAAACTAGTGGAAGTGAGTACAATAGAGGGTCTCAAGCTTGTTGGTTAAGCAGTGTCAAAGAGTAGATTTAAAATGTAAGGCAGTTTACAGTTCTCATGACACACAGTAGCAAAGCAGTCATTAGAATTCTAGCAATGTTTCTGCCTATTTTCAAAAAATATGTAAGCTGTAAAAATGAATGACAGATAAGCTTTGCGTCTTGGGCAATGTGTGATTAAATTACATCAGTCTAAGCTAAAATACAAGAAGAATTATCATTTTGGCATGCTATTTGCTAAAAATATCCCCTCTCTTCTTTACTTACAGTGCTAAAGATGTTTAATATGAAATATATAATGTCTCTGTGTCCCTTATTCAAAAACATATAATTCCTGTTGGAGAACACAGTATCCAGTACTCCTTATTTCACTTACTCACCACCTTCTCTGAAAAACTGTATCAAATGCCTTTTATACAAATGTAAGACTTAATCAAAGACTTTGTTTTTCAAAAGGATATAGCTTCTAAAAGTATGAATTTTATGACAAAAACATAATACAAACACTTTAAAGGTGGTTCCATGAGCAGTGGGTCTTTCCAGCGAGATTTCTTTGCTGTCTGTAACAACAGCTGAGCTCAGGCTACTGCCTCCCATTATTATTGTACAGACCTTCTTCCTCAGCTTTGCTCTCTACCTTCTCAAAGTCTGTAGGAGGTTAATTACTTTAAAACCTCTACTGCACCTGACAACTTTGAGCGAAGGTGACAAAGTAGATTAAAATTTATTAAGGGGGAGATGCCACAATTGCTGAAGCCTTATTTCCTTAGCCAACCAGCTTTAAAAACAGGGGGGCGGGGGTAGGGGAGAGAAAAATCACAGTGATGCAGAACCACAGCTTATTTAAAAATAAATATAATTTGTATAATAATCAATGGGAGAACTCTGTGAGTCTTTCTGGGTTTTTCAGAAAGGAATTCAGTGAAAACAAGCTTTTATGCAAACCCCACACAATGAGAATGATAGCCATATCAGTTAACCTCAATTTTACATATTAAAGCTTGTTTGTCTGGTTATCTACAGCATTCATTAATAGACAGGTGACCCAGACTTCTCCCTGCGTCCTTGTGCATGTCCTTTGCTCTCTTCCTCTTAATTTTCTTTTCCCAATTATTCTCTAAACATAAAATCTGGAGGCTACCCATGCAGTTATTTCTGAGAGGTCTGACTTTCAGCTATGGGCTTTTTTACGTCTTTTGTCTCCTTCCTGTCTGCACATAACAGCATGAAAAAGTGATGGACAGAGAAGTCATTTATTGCTTATGCTGCATATAAGCCCTTAGTGGTCAAGCGGAGAACGATTTTCTAGTACTTTAAGACCTAAGAGGATGACATAAAGGCATAAAGAGCCACCTTGTTCAGAAAATCCCCAAGTCTAAATGTTGTGGATGAAGCTGAGTAAAGCATGTAAAACAGATGATGAATGACCATCTTCTAGTTTTGGGCAAAACACAAACTTCCACTATAGCTGAGGATTTTACACAGTATCTCTTTGATGTGATCAGATTAACTTTTGTGAACTTTTATATGTTGTTCCATTTAGCGATTTCTTGTGCTGTTTGTATTTGCTATATTTCTACTTCTGGAACTCTCTTACCTGCTTCTGAAGAGGTGAACCCTTTCTGAGGAACTTATGATGTTGTGATAGCTTCATAAGAGTTCCACCCTAAATTTAAAAGTTCTAGAATAATAAATAATATGTCTTCTGAATAAAATAGTATTTCCTCCCTACTTAAACATTTCCATATATTGGAGAAATAGAAAAATCTCCTGTCTGCACTGAAACTGGTATCCTGACCCTTGCATGATGCATACAGGATCAGCAGAGGTAGAAGGTTTATCTTCTCGAAACTAGTTCAGGAATGAGAGAAGGAAAGCAAGCAAACAATATATTTCAATAAGTTGGTCAATATTTTGATTTTACTTTTGTCTGATGGAATCAGACATAAGAGCTGTAAGAAAGATCAAACTGGACTCTTGAACAGTACAGGCATTTATGTAATTGTGGTGAGGAATACTTTACTCCATATTGCAGAATGCCACATCTCATGCCCTCAGGCCTCACTTTAACTTCCTCTCAGTGAGAACTACCCAGTGTTAGCATGTGAATATGACATACTTGTGCTTATTTTTCTCAGAGAGATTTTAGAAAACCCAATTTAATTTTTATTCACCAGCTGTATCAGAAGCCAAAGTATTCTGTGCTGCCTTCCAAGACAGCTGTAATGTCTACGTAAGACATTACAGGCCAGGCTGTGACTTACAGGAATATCTTTTCCGGGGAGACACCCCAGTTCAGACCTCTCTTCCCAAAGGAGATTATCCTGATGTAAAGATGGCATAGGTGAAAATGTAAAGAGTCTTCACCTCCCACGACTCCCAGATAAACTACCTGAGATTTCAACACAAAATAAATGTTTATATATTCCCCTAGAGACACAGGGATACAAGAAGAGAAAACTGCTGGAACTTTAAAGCTCATGTTGCAACACCCATTCAATCTTATGTTACAGCTATGTTCTAACACCTTTTTTTCTACTGAGTAACCAGATCAAGAAAGTGCTGTATCAGAATCTAAAACTAAATTGAGAAATAATTTATAACAGTTTATCCTTCCAACATGTTTAAAATCTGTTAGTGACATAAAGGTAGAATGTTTTAATTAAGAGATTTACCTTAACAGTGTTATTAACAAATGCCTCATAAAACATTTATGGAAAATTAATTTAGACTTACTGCACTATCATAATTACAAATTTTCAAAAGTCTCTAAATGCTCATTTACATAATAGACCATAATGGCTCTCAAGTGATCATTTATATCTACCACATGTATAACATGCAGGTTTAGAAGCTCTTCAAAACTTGCATTTGCCTAGATGTCCCAACATGCATGTGAAAACTCTGCTTGGCCATTTATGTTAGCAGATAATTTGGTTGTTTATTTGGTGCTTTCTTAAGTTTCTCATTTCTGAATGGAAACATAGCAGTTATTTTACTTTCTTTATATATTCTTTGCCCAGGTACTCCAGTCACTTGTTAGCACCTGTAAAACTAAGAAAGAGGCATGGACGACCTGGAGATGAAGTTCTGATAATTGCAGTTTCAGAACTTGAACCCTGACCTGGTGTGGTATGTCCCACTAGTTTCTGCTTTTGGTGAGTCAGGCAGTTATGCACAATACAAAATTAAAAAGTGATGTAGCTTTACTGAGTTTATTAAAAGACGCAAAACAAAATTAGGAGAAAGGACTTTTTCAACAAGTCTTACTTGGCAAAATATAGTTTTAAGGAGTGTTCAGAGAGATTAAGATATCACTGAGCATTTTTGTGCAGAGTTCCTTCTGAAATAAAATGGCAATAACAGACATGTTTGTTTGGAAGCCTAACAAATGGATGAAGTAGATTGGTGTTTTGAACTATCTGAAGATGGGGGTCTAATTCGGTCTGTACTGAGTAAGAAGTAGTATATAGAAGACAGGACATAAGACCCTTAGGCTGCTCTCATACAACTTATGTTAAAAATTTAATCTTATGTAAGAGAAAAAAGATTCAACTTCCCCTTCAAAAAAACCTTGGCAGTACTGAAGACCATGATATTATTAGTCTCTAGTCAGGACAGTTCTTTGTAGCAGATAGTATTAGATTTTGATCAATGACTAATGTTTTTTATGTGATTATAAACCAAATGATTGTGTCATCATTATATATCTCCAGTTAGGATTTTCTTTGTTATCTTCTTCAGCTTCCATATATTGATTATAAGATTGTTTAGTGATCTAATCACACAGGGCCATAACAATTTACTAAAATATAGCTAGAGAATGTAGCTACAAGGTGAAAGTGATCACAAAAGTTTAAGTTGCTGGTACCATCTTGAAAAGAACGGCTGTACTTATCCAGAACAGTGCTTCAAAAGTCATCATCAGAGCTTTATTCAACAACAGATAACCTGTATTTATTTAACTAGCAATTGATCAAACAGTTGCCATTAGTATACAAGGACGTCAAGAGTTCTAACTAGATTGATCATTTCAAAACGTAGCAGTGCATATGGACACTGAAAAAGCTTTTTAATCTTTCCACAATATGTGTGACATTCTAAGGAATGCCAGAGAGGCAGACAAAAATTAGGAGCAAAACATCTAACCCTTGTGCATGGAAATCATGCCCATGATGTCAGATGAGTAATTAAAAACCCAATAACTACTTAACAAAATATAAATGTGGGGTAATTTTCTTTTTCCATTTATAGTCAAGTTCTATGACAAATGGAAGGACCCGCATTAGAATGATTTATTGTTAGCTTCTGACTTCAGAACTCAATTCATTCAATCAGAGTTTAAAGAGTCATCTACAAGAGTATACACTGGACAAATTGGAAAAAATATTACACTAGTTACATTGAAAGACTGAACCGCAATACTAAGATTAATTACATTGTCAAGGAGACTAATAATTAGTAAGCTCATGTGTCCTTTTCTGAAGCAATTGCATTTTTTGCATCCTATATATTCTACTACTTACCCCTTTTAAAGCAATGCAGCTGGTATCTCTGTATGCAGAGGTGTTGTGTATGAATGTGAGAGAGGTCTAATTACACATGGAATATATTTTTTTTCTGAGCATCAAAGGATAAAATATTTTACCAAGTCCAGCTGAAACAGAATGACTACAAAGTGCTATTTACCATACCCTGACCCAAAGCATTGAAAAAATTAGTCTCACTAAGCTATGGATGAGAATTCTTTTGTACTTTAACTCAACTGACTTCATAAAATTACATTAGAAATGTAATTTTCCATTAAGTTTTGTTTGTCTGGGTCAGTAAAATACCAGCCAGTTGAGATGGGCTGAGATTAAATGCATTGGAAAAAAATGGAAAATACTTCAAGAACATATACAGTGTCTTTCAAAATATTATATAAAATCATCAACATAATTAAGAAAAGAAGTTTAGGCATAGATGAATAAGTAATAGTGAAAGGTAAACAGTGCTGGCAAAAACCGTGATCTGAAATAGGCTGAAAATTCTGGTGAACCGGACTCAAGAACTCACTTGTGTTAGCACATGTTTTTTCAGAACAAAAAACTAAGGAAACCTGTAAGAAAATGCATGTTTGACTACTGCTAAGGTGCTTATATATTTAAAATTAAATAGTTGTGTAAGTAAAAAAGTGCATGTGCATGAGATAAAAATATCCTGCCATCACTCTGAGGGACATATAATAATTTCCACAAAGCTAACAAATGTTTATCCTGTGCTAGAAGTCTAGTGCATATGAAAATAACTAAATAAGTATTGAAAATTTCAAAGAAGTAACAATCAAGAATATAAAGCTGCTATATTCTTTATCTGTGTGTTTTCTGATCAAGTTGCTTTAATTTTAGATTACTTTCCTAACCACTACAACCGGAATATCTCTCTGTCATGGCCTAACTCCTCTGGATTCAGTACATCTATAGTGCCAGCAAAATTATGCAGTTCCTGTCACAGATCAGTAAAGGTTTTATTTGCTTTTTCTTATTGGAAGAACTGGGCTCTAATTTGCTGTAAACTAAATGCTGTTAATAAATTGTCAGGTAAAATAAAACAGTTGGTAACCATTGTGTCAATAAATGATTACAGATTTTAAAATTCTAAAAATTCAACTATGGTTCATAGAGATCATTTAGTGTAAGTTTTTAATTGCCATATGTTTTCACCACTAGATTTCTTTCTGAAACTATTCTTGTCCATCATACTCTGTCTTCACAATGACTAATCAATAGAGTTGAACTTTTTAATACATATTTGACCACTCATTTTTAAAATATCTTCAGTCAATCATTAAGAGCAAGTTGCATGTTTGTAAGAAACAAAATTCATGCTCAGTCTTTTTTTCCAGTTCATGAATTTATTCTGATTTCAGAAACCATATCCTGTATTTCCTTAGTAGTTATAGATGTAATTTGATCCCAGATATGATAATTCCTTTAAACTCCCTGACAGCAGTCTGTTCTTCTTACTATCTACAGAAAGATGAATAAGACAGCTATTTAAAGTATGCTTAATGCTAAAGCCTGTGGAAGATAAATGTTCATTTTCATGGCAAGTTTTGAGGTTTTGCTTTTTGGTTTTGATCTGTATTAGAACGAAAGGCAATACTTTTTGCTACAGTACCAAAGGTGTGCTGAAATATCTATGAAGAACTGAGTTATCAAATTTGCCCATATTTTTCTTTGTTTCTTTGCTCACACACTCTTTTTCCATTTTCTCAAACAATAAAAGTTAACAGAAGCTCAGGATTAAAAAAAAGTCTTTCTTAGTGAAAATTTTGCTGAAGCCACTGTATCTCTGTGACATATCACATTCAATAAACCTATGTTTCAAAGAAATTTCATTTAAATGAAACGATGCCAGTTATCCCTTTTTATTACTATGCATGTCATTTCACAGAAGAGCATAATGGCTTACTGCAGAGAACATTATGGCAAAAATGGGTGGGGTGGGCGCAAATTCCAGAGTAAAGAGGTTTTTTTCTAATGCCTTTCACAATACTGCAGATAGATCTTTGTACAGCTTTTAAGTGAAAAAAATAATGTCTAACTCGTTATCCAGCAGCTAACCAGAAACTTTTGCAAAATAACATCTGTGTTTACACAAGCAGACATTTCCAATACATTTGTAGATGCTGCACATGGTAGTAAACTCTCTGTGGTTGGGTCCTCCTCTATGACAACATAGCATCTGTCAGGACAAGTGCAAACAAAAATCAAATTATATTTGGCTACAGATACTTTCAGAACTTTCAAAACACTACTAACAATCTGACATGATCTTCAGATGGCAAGTTACTGACACTGTTCTGTCAATTAATAAATCCCAGTATCACAACGAAGGATATTAATTGTTTTCACCTAGCCAATACAGCTTCTTAAGTCTTATCCACAAAATGAAACTCACATATTCAAACTTTTACATAAGCTAAAAACGTGAGAATTTATATGTCCTTCTTGAAACATAAGACACAGATGCAAGCGGGTGCTTTACACTTTCAGTTGCTCCGGTTAGGCATGGTGCTGAAGAAAGAATAGATGGCTGCAGGCTAAAAGAACTAGTTTTTGATCTTAGCTCATTTAGGCTGCTAGAAGAGCTTCTGTCCTGACCTGGAACCTCATGCACACTCAATCTCTGAGCCTGGTCATGCACCTCTCTCATTCCTAACTTTGTCGTAACACTGGAAAAAGAACAGAAATTATTACCTTGCACTAGAATATTATTCTAAGTAATCTTTCCCCCTAATTATTGAGACTGGATGTTGGTAAACAATGTTCCTATTTTCCCCTTTAAATAATATCATGTACTCTTTTTCTGAAGATCTCAAAAAGAACCACTACTACAAATTACCTCTGAGATTTCAGTTCCAGCTATTGGATTTTTAGTACTCAAACTTCATTATGTTATTTCCATGCTTACAATAAGGGATGTATTTTTCATTGAGCTCTCTACTGCTGCACTAAAAATCATGGTCCATCTGTCTCATGACTACCAGTTTAAAAATCAAATTGCAATAATGCATTTAATTTTCCAGCTAAACATATATTTAAATATTGCATGAACCTGGCTCCCTTCCAACACACATTTTATTAAAGCCAGCTGTGAAGTAATTATTGAACATGCTAAAAATGGCTTTTGAGGGTAGAACAATACGAGTTTTGTCCAATTTTGATTCACACACTGAGCTTTGACTAAATACCACATTCCAAGAACTCACTCTCTTATGAAAGGGAGTCTCTGAACAACTTCAGAAACATAATTTCTGAGAACTGTGGGAATCTAGGTCAAGAACTGATTGTAGCAGAGCTTACTCATTTAAAAGAGTATGTTTTTTCCTAAATAAATAATGTGCTTTCAAACACCAATGAAGAACGCACAAGTTTGAGAATAAAAATATACAACACAAAATGCAAACTAAATTGCATATATAGTTTCTTTTTACAGAAGTAAAATGTTTTCTTTCATTGGGATTTGTAATCTAGTCACATTCTGACAGAGATGTTGTATATTTTTCCACCTTTTATATGCTTTTCAGGCACATTTGGATGTATCTTTTTATACCATACAAACTTTTCACATGCATTTGCACGAACATCTGAGGCATTAATTTTCAAGTATAAATGATAAATGATTGTCTCCAGGAGGAGCATGGCCTAATTTTGAGCTCTTTATGATTACTTGTATGTTTTCTAAAAAATAAAATTCACTATTTTAGCAATAAGATTGTATTTCATTCTGCATTTGCATGCTAATGGACAAAGTATTCAAATTCCTACAGATATCTATTGCTGGCTAGATGCAGCACAGCTGCTCCCTGTTAAAAATGGTGATTAGAAATTAATATAACTATCCCATGCATTCACAGCTTGAGATTTGTAATATATAAAGAACAATCATTCCTAAAGGGGCCATCCTTGTGAATGCTGTATTTAATTAATGCCCAAGGGAAGGAGCAAAAGAGGAGGAAAAGTACTGCAGCTGATTTTATTCTGAAATTGTAGTGATGTTAAACATTGTAAGCCAGGTTTAATGGCATGTATTCGTCTAACTAGCAGAGCATCTTACTCGGAACAAATGTTGCTGTCTGCCTTCAGGAGACCAGGATTTTGAAGTGAAATTGGGAGTGCACAGTAGATTTCTATTTTACTTTCTCTATGAACTTATACTAGGCCTGCCACCACAAACACCCAAGCTCCTCCTTGTATGCAGATCAGCTTTGTGCATGGGCTACACAGAATTCTTTACCTGTAGTAATGTCTTTAGGCTTGTGATGAGAAGGACGACATGCAGCAGCAATCTGTACAAGTCATACCAATCATTTATGCCGAGACTGATACTTCCCTTTTTATTCCTAGCTGCTACCAGTACATGTCAAAAGATAAAAGTAAGTGTGTTGTGAAGTGGGTACATGCAACAGCTACATTTAGAAAGAGCAAATCACAGAATCACAGAATCAACCAGGTTGGAAGAGACCTCAGGGATCATCAAGTCCAACCGTTGCCCTGACACCACCCTGTCAACTAGACCATGGCACTAAGTGCCATGTCCAGTCTTTTCTTGAACACATCCAGAGATGGTGACTCCACCACCTCCCTGGGCAGCCCATTCCAATGTCTAATAACGCCTTCTGAGAAGAATTTCTTCCTAATGTCCAACCTGAACCTCCCCTGGCGAAACTTGAGGCTGTGTCCTCTTGTCCTATCGCTAGTTGCCCGGGAGAAGAGGCCAACTCCCACTTCACTACAACCTCCCTTCAGGTAGTTGTAGACTGCAATAAGGTCACCTCTGAGCCTCCTCTTCTCCAGGCTAAACAACCCCAGCTCCCTCAGCCGTTCCTCGTAGGTCAGACCCTCCAGACCCTTCACCAGCTTGGTCGCCCTCCTCTGGACTCGCTCCAACACCTCAACATCGTTCTTGAAGTGCGGGGCCCAGAACTGAACACAGTATTCAAGATGCGGCCTCAGCAGTGCCGAGTACAGAGGGACGATCACTTCCCTAGACCGGCTGGCTACACTATTCTTAATAGTGGCCAGGATGCCATTGGCCTTCTTGGCCACCTGGGCACACTGCTGGCTCATGTTTAGCCGGCTGTCGATCAGCACCCCCAGGTCTCTTTCCACCGGACCGCTTTCTAACCACTCTTCCCCCAGCCTGTAGAGCTGCATGGGGTTGTTGTGGCCGAAGTGTAAGACCCGGCACTTGTTCTTGTTGAACCTCATGCCATTGGTCTCGGCCCATCTATCTAACCTGTCCAAATCCCTCTGTAGGGCCTTCTTACCCTCCAGCAGATCGACACTCCCACCCAGCTTGGTGTCATCTGCAAATTTGCTGAGGGTGCACTCAATCCCTACATCTAGATCATCTATAAAGATATTGAACAGCACCGGCCCCAGAACTGAGCCCTGGGGAATACCGCTAGTGACCGGCCACCAGCTGGACTTTGCCCCATTCACCACCACTCTCTGGGCTTGGCCATCCGGCCAGTTTTTAACCCATTTAAGAGTCCACCCATCCAAGCCCTGGGCAGCCAGTTTGTCTAGGAGGATGCTGTGGGAGAGAGTGTCGAATGCCTTACTGAAGTCTAGATAGACTACATCCACAGCCCTGCCCTCATCTACTAAGCGGGTCACTTGGTCATAGAAGGAGACCAGGTTGGTCGAGCAGGACCTGCCTTTCATGAATCCATGGTGGCTGGCCCCGATGCCCCGATTGTCCTGCATGTGCTGTGTAATGGCACTCATGATGATCTGTTCCATCACCTTGCCTGGCACCGAGGTCAGGCGGACAGGCCTATGGTTCCCTGGATCGTCCTTCCGACCCTTATTGTAGATGGGCGTTACATTCGCTAATTTTCCTAGATTGCTTCCTCTCTGCCATGTTGTATTTCCAGCAGACATCTGGCAAGTTGAAGTCGCCCATGAGTACAAGGGCCAGCGACCGGGCGGCTTCTGACAGCCGCTTGTAAAACGCCTCGTCCGCCTACTCATCCTGGTTGGGTGGTCTATAACAGACTCCCACCGTAATGTCCGCCCTGCCGACCTTCCCCTGATCTTCACCCATAAACATTCAACCTTGTCATCCTCACCATCTTCCTCAATTTCGACACAGTCCAAGCACTCCCTAACATACAACGCTACCCCACCGCCTCTCCTGCTTCACCTGTCCCTCTTAAAGAGCCTATAGCCATCCATAGCTGCACTCCAGTCATGAGAGTCATCCCACCACGTTTCTGTGATGGCAACCACATCATAACCTTCCTGCTGTACAGTGGCTTCTAGCTCTTCCTGTTTGTTGCCCATACTGCGTGCATTGGTGTAAACACACTTCAGCTGGGCTAGCGGCCTTGCCCCCGACGCAGGCCTGTCACCCCTAGGTTCATTTGTGGCTGCCCTGGTCTTATCCCCCTCCCCCATCGAACCTAGTTTAAAGACCTCTTGATCAGCCCTGCCAGCTTCTGGGCCATAACCCTTTTCCCCTTCTGATTCAGCTGTTCCCCATCTGGCTTAAGCAGGCCCGGTGCCATGAAAGACGCCCCGTGGTCAACAAACCCAAAATCCCACCTACGGCACCAGTCTCTTAGCCACATATTAATCTGTTGTACTTTCATAGTCTTTTCCCTATTTTCACCAAACACAGAAGGAATTGAAGAGAATATACCTGTGCACCTACCCCCTTTACCAAACGCAGCAGATTAAAGTGAAAGACTGAAATCTCATACTCATCCCAAACAAATGGCTTTGTATTATAGGGAGAGACTTGAACTTTACTACAGAGGTTAAAAAGTTAAAAAAAAAAAGAATAAAGCAAAACCAACAAAATGTTACTACACCATGCAACAGTGCATTAGTACAGCAGAAAGCACCTTCACACACATGCCACAAAGAAGATTACCCACTGCAGCACTCCTAGGCCAGGCTCTGTTTGGACTGGAAGTTGTAGCTGGAGGAACACAAGACCAGGACAAGAACAGGGTTAAGTCCTACCTGCCCATCTGTGGCTGCTGTTTGGTAAACCAGCAGAGAAGCAGCCCAAACTAAAACTAGCAGGCTTAGTTGTAAGCCAGTCCTCATGCAGCAGGCACCTTAGGAGAAGCAGACCAGACTGTTGTCAGTAAAAGATACCCAAGAGATCAGGAACACCGTGTCCCTTACTGCCGCTTCTGTCCTTAGCACAAAGGAAACTGCTACCGAGGCTGGAATTCTTTGCTTGTTATTTTTTTCAAAGCTCAGCTGCTAATTGAGACTTGAACAGAACCACTAATAACAAAGGTCCTTTTGTGTGAGCAAGAGCTTATTTTGTTGAAATATAAATCTGGGAAAATATAAAAGTTCAAGTCTGAATGCATGTTTCTGATCACATCCGTAAAAATTTCCATACTACCAGTACAGCAATAGTATTTGAATATGTAGATGCAAAAGGAGTAGCATACACTAAATGTCAGACTAAAGTGTTACATTATTTAATCTTTATCATTTAACTATGAACAAAGTAAACACTTGAATACCTGCAGATGGGAATGTGCCAGCGACAAAATGATGCAGGCAATGAGCATGACCCAAAGGGATCTCACCTGACTTGTCCCAGAGCACCATGATGCTGAGGAGCCTCCAGCTCTGCTCAGCACCTCGGCCATAAAGCCGGGCACGCTGCAGGGTTCTGCGGCATGACCTCCCTGAGGCAGGAGGCTGCAATGGAGAGCCGCATCACCCCCAGGCCCCTTCCCACCTCATTTTTTACTATGATCTTTGTTTTCTCATCTGCAAAACCAGACAGCAGCAAGTCCCTGGCCCTACACAGCCTCAGGCTGGGCCTCACACTGCCACCTCTGGTCCTGGGGGACTCTGTGCTGACTGTCCTCATCCCACACAGCAGGGCAGCCTGGGGTGGGAGCAGCCTGAGTGGGTCAGCCAGGCCCCATGCCAGGCAGGGCAGTGGGGACAGGGATGGCCCCAAGCCCACAGCAAGGTGGCAGGGGTCATTGCAGGCCTGGGGGTTCGCCCTGGTCTTCCCACGGCCACAAGTGGGACAGGACTGCCCACACAGGCTCTAGGCTGGAGCCTCAGAGAAGAGGGACATACGATGTGATAAAAATGACAGTGCTGTGGTCACCTAGGTATGAGATGGGATGCCCATCAAGCATCTCAAGGGAGATGCCCTCCCTTAGCTGGCACCATCTACCCTAGATGCCCAGACCAAACTATCTGTTTATGCACTACGTGTAGCAGTGGACACCTCCGGAGGACACCCTTCCTGAGGATGTGTATCTTCCCATGAATCTGTGGACACCTCTTAGCTGCTCACCATGGAGCAAGCCTCGGTGCCTTGGGCGAGGTGCCTGGCTTCTCACTGGCTGCAGTAGCTGGATCTTATTCCCAGATTGCCTTCCACATCCGTGTTTGTAGGCGGCATGCTGAGGAGTCTTGTCTTTTATTCGTAGTTTGAAAATGGCCACAACTGAGCAGCATTCAGTCTGGAGAAATGCTGCAGTGTTGGTCTCAGTCCTTCTCTCTGTTTGGGAATGCTACCGTAATCGGCAGGCAAGTTTGTTTTCCATCTTGAGATGGTATTTACACCACAGATAAAATATACCTCTACTCATTCTGACACTTCCAAATTAGTTTCAAATTGCAGCTTCAGGAGTAACGCAAGGCCAGTATGAGGTGACGTTCAGCTTCAGGCAAATTACCTGTGGCATAGAGCTTCAGATAAAATACCTGCGTGCTTCGTCACCAAGGACCCCTCCCACACTCCGCAGCCTGCATTGAGCTCCTTATTGTCTCAGACTTGCTCGTCATCTTCATAAGTTGTAGTTTTATCTTGCCTGCAGTATAAAAATATCGTCTGAGTCAGCTTTCAGAAGCCATCTGCTTCCTGCAGTAGAGAAGGAGTACTTGCGTCCAGGATTCTTGAGAGTAGCTATTTTCACGCTGTGGTGACTACTTCGGTTTACAGGTTGCTGTAGCTGTATTGCCCTTACAAAAAAAAGTTTGACATTTTTGCCCAATTTCTCCTTAAACAAAAAGGCCAACCCACAGGCCCTGACATCTGCTGCAGTGTGGCAGAGGGTGATGTGATTCATTCAAACGGTTAAACTGATGGTCACTCAAGCAAGTGAATATAAGAACGGTCTTTGCGGCTGGAGGAAAAGGTTTCCAGATCATGTCGCTCCAACACCTTTGAAGCCTGAATCAATGACCTTAGGGCTGATCATAAACTGATGATTAACCCTGATATTTTGGATTTATCTTTGGCGAGCTAGAATTAGCAGTTTCCCTCATGTATCAATAACAAAACAATGTCTCAGCAGCATTATAAAATATGCAGAAAGGGAGGCTTATCGCCATGAGCAGGAAAAAAAATGTTTTGACAGCCACTTAGAAAATAGAGCATATAGCTATATTTACTTCCTGAAAGTCTCAATTGTGATGTCACCCTCAAATAACCATAACACCGTAGCAATGAGATACGCAAGCATAAAGTACAATCAAATCTTTTCTGTAATCGTATTAGTTGTGCACTGCATTTCTTGTGTGTTAGAAATTAATACCTTTTCAGCAGTTTTTTGAGGAAGATTTACTCATTTTTCACTAGGATATGTATTATCTTACATAGAGATGCTACATTGGGAAATGGCAAAGCCTCTCTGAAATCTTGCTTTTTCTTTTTCAATAAGGCTTAATAAACTGGGAGAAAAACCAATAACTTAATAGAAACAGTACATATTTTCTCTGTGGGGAATGCAGAAAGAATGTACTGCTTTAAATTTCATAGATATTTTTAACTTTTCCTGAAAAAGCAATAAGACATCTGTGATATTCTACTTAGTCTAAGAAAACCATGAACCTTGTTCTTAAAAGAGGCCATCTTCATTCTAAGTTTTGCTGCATTTCCTAACGCAGCACTGACTGGCAGTTCATGAGAAGAAGGAAACCATTCCAAATCTGCAGAATCTGTCTTTTTCTGTGTGTAACCACTATGTTCTCTAGGCTAAAAAAGAAATAGGACAAGCAACTATACCACTGAGACGCTCTGACTCAAAATCCTTATTAGCAAAGGTAGGCTAATAGCACTTCCTAGAGACATTGGGAGGTTAGCTAATATTTGTACAATAGCAGTGTACAGGTAATGTACCCTATTCACCTTCTGTCATATCAACTAGTATCTCAAAAGAATCTTACAGTGATTGTGGCTTGTATGTGTAGCCTTTAAAATGCTACATTTTTTGCTTTTCTGCATTCTTCTGAGGCTTAAATGTCACTTTCTTGATGGTTCATCGAATTTGAGGGCCAAAAGGACAGGAATCTGATATGACACAATACAGTTAAATATGGTACAACAGACATTTATACTGCAAAACTTTTTTTTTTGAGCTAAAAACTGTTCAATAATTGAAATAAATTTTTTTTAAAAGACAGGATCCAGTACTTATATTGTGAGAAAGAAGCAGAATAAGTAACCTTTCTGAATCAAAAGCTATCACTCAGGAAAAGAACATAAAAGAGAGATCTTATTTTTTTATTAATTTTACATTTTCCTCTTTTCACTGTTTCTGCTATTAGAAGGCCGATTCGGTTGATTTTTTTGAAAAGGGGCAATTTGACTGATTAAACCAGGCTGCTGCGCTTTAAATATGCAACCAGCTACCATGGCAACAGTTTTACTTTGACACACAGCTTATCTTGTTCTAAGGAGTGCAGCCTGTTGTTATGGCAATTTGGAACACCACTATTTTTTCCCCCAAAAAGAAGCATTACACAAGATAATAAAACACTAGTTAAAATTAGGTCAATTATTAAAAATCTAAACCTGATTTAACATCTTGTAGAATGCTGTAGTTTCTCAAATTTAACAAGTGAAACTTGGCTGGAACAGAGGAAGAAAGAACCAGAGTTCACAAAGAAATAAGGATAAAGGATTATATTTTATACCACTGAAAAGCAAACATAGGTTGTAGAGGCATTTTGTAACAGATGAAATTTCACTTGTTAATCCACTGTTTTCTGCCTTCGTAAAGAAACACATTGCTTCTTGCCTTGCAGATTTCTTCAGGAGCAAAATCTAAATAAATGGATATAGAAGGACCAATGTAAATTATCCCTCGAAGCTCTTAGCATTACAAGCAGGATGAATATTCTAACTGAAATTTCATAAACAGTAACAGTAAATGATAGGAGTTCTGCCTTAAAATAAACCTTTTTCAAAAAAAGAAACATTATTTAAGAACCTAAATGTACACACTTCTCCCTACTGATACAAACACTTCACATTACATGCTAAGTAGTCATGCACAAGCCTGCGTATTTTAAATAAAAATGAAATCTATATGCCTTTTGCTACAGGCATATTGAATGAGTACTTACACTGATCTTCAGAAGAACTCGATTCATGTTTAAGCAAGAGCTGGAATGGTGCTGGCAGTAGAGGACAGATCTGAGGGACATCCAGCCACCCAGAACCTGGAAATAAAAGAAAAATTAGGGAGAAACTTTGATCCAGTTATCCAGTCCCCACCAAAAAAGTAGTAGAAGAGGGCATATCTGCTGGAGTTAAAAGTAATTTTCTGATGAAGTAGCCATACACTTTTGAAGAGAAGGTTTCACTTATGAATTACTCAAGTTCTGAAGCAGATAAGCCCAATATATTAGTCCTATTTCTACTTAATTTCTTGTAGAAAAAACAATTTAATCATTCCACAAGGAAAAAGGGGTCAGCGGAAGATCCTCAGCAGAGTCTAGGCAGGACAAATCCCTTCCTATCATCCTCCACTGAATTTTGTCTGCAAGGGTGCCATCCTTGAGTTTGATTCCTGTAAATATATGCAACATAGTCATATTGTTCTCTTTTAAATCTCTTTCAAAACCATAATAGCTTTACTGGTTTAGCTGAATGGTTCATCTAGTTCAGTATTCTGTCCCCAAAAACAACCATAAGCAAACGCTTAAAAACAACCGTAAGTAAACACTACAGTCAGGGGAAGAAGACCTAATGCTCATCCATCATTTGTTTGTTTTCAGTTCAGCGGATTTCTTTGGCCTGCTCTAATTTTTCTGTTTAATAGTCTACCACAGACCTTTCTTCCAACCATCTAAATCCACATCTCCTTCTTCTATCCACAGTGTTTCTACACCCGGGTCCACATGCACATACATTGTCCCATATACAACAGAGAGATGGTGCAAGACTTTTCTTCAGTAGGAATTTTATCCTTTCTTCTCTGCAAAATTTATTGATAGCATTCAGCTGCCCTTTGCTCAATAAAGTATTTACTCTAGATGCAAGATTCCACACCATTCTAGACTGCATCTGGAATAATCTGCAATGATTCTCAGTTCTCTGGAAAGTAACGGTTTAAGCTTCTGCTGCAAACCAGGGATTTGAAACTTGATATTAGGAAAATGTTCTTTTTCTGTAAGAAAATACATGATTCAATGCAGTATTCACAACCTCTAGAATCAATTTAGGTCCAACACATGTAAGGACATAACTTTCTTCTCAGCATTTTCTATTGGAGATTTTGAGGTAGTTTACATATACCTCCTTTTAGAGTGCTTAGTTCTACCTACATGTGTTATAAGGAAATGGGACATTTTGACGTTAAGTGTTGCCTAAGTGTCCTGGTTTTGCAGGGATAAAATTTATAGAATCACTTTTCTGTTACATTTTGTTTCAGTTTGTGGCCAGATGTGGTATGGTGATCAAGGCCATTAGCAGTGAAAGCCAGGGCAGCTGACCCAGGCTGGCCCACAGGTGTATTCTATAACATTAACATCAGGTTCACTATAAATGGGAAATCTGCTGGGGTAGTGTTCTTTGCTCTGCTCTTTTCTCTGTCTCCTAATGGTTGTGATCCCTGGAGGAACTTGCCACTACTCTGTGGACTGAGTATAACTTTGTGTCTTTTGTATTGGTATTGATATTAGTTTTCTTATTTTATTAAATCTGTTTAAATTTCAAACCATGAGTCTCCCTCCTTTTCTCAATTCCGTTCTCAGCTGGGGTGGGTCTTGGGTGACAGAACAACAGATTATTGCTTAGCCCTGGGTGTGGGCTAAACAGAGATACCTAAGGTCCATCACCTTTACAAGTTTAGGTTTTAGCAGGTTCGGAAAATTTTGCCTGAAAATTTGGTTTGTTGTTTTTAAGTACTCTGTTTTAAGTTATACTGTATATGAATTTTTCAGTATTTACAATCTTTGTTCTGGGATAGTTGTTGGCAGTTCTCAATATCCCTATCACTAGTTCATTGTTTACTATGAAAAATAAGTTATTTAGTATATGAGATTCACCAACTTAATTTTGAAATTCCTCTTTTATTTATAATTTTGTCTGTAAATAAGCAAACAAACCTTAATAGGTGTGATATCTCCAAAGATGTTTACAAACAATATTCTAGATAAAAAATATAGGTAGAAATTATGCACATGATTAATTCACTTCCTAAATATCCATCTTGGGAACCAAGCATGAAAAGAGGAATTTTAAATAAAATCTGAATATTGTGCCTAAGGCTTCTCTCTTCTTTGCAATAGCATCAAAGTTGCTTTGAGTTTTCCAATTAGTTTCTTTAAAACACTGTTATTGTCTTGCTGTAATATGTCTTCTCTCCTCTTTTTTACACCTTTTTTCCCCTTCACCCTGATAACTATTAAGAAGGCTAACAACTATTAGTCCTAGTCTTGTCCCCTTTCTGGTGGTGTCTGTGAATTTAATTTCTTTCTGAGCTTGTATCTTTGAGAGCTTCATTCCCTCCAGCATTCTGCCTCCTTATTTCTGCTTCTCTGTTTTTTCCAGTTTTAGTCATGATACATGAGGACAGATGCGGTTTCAGATGTTCCTTTCTCTTCCTTTAAGATTTTGTTGCGGAGAACAAGGATTTGAAAAGACAGTGCAGGAACCTTTTCCTGTACTTCATATATCCACTGAAAGGAAGGGAAAAAAAATCAATCTGAAGCAGTTCAGCATAAAGCTGTATGTAGCTTACAAGATAAAATATACTTGGCTGGATATAACAAAGGTAGCAGAAGCAGCTAAATGTCTTTTGACTGTCGTTTTATGGGTGACTGCAAAGGTATGAGGGGCAGATGTTTTCCCTTTTGCCTAGAGCTACACAAATCTGTGAGCTGGCAGTGAACTCGTACATGAAAGAATAAAACAGTGATCAGCTCATACAAGATATCAGCTTTAAGTGTTTGGTATTTTTAAGCACTCTGCCAGTGTTAGCTATTAGTTGTTACTACAGGCCTATGAAGCAGAGGATTACTGTTTACCTCTGTGTTCAGGTAGACAGAAGAAACCTAGACTCAGGGATGAGGCACCTCCATAGATGCCTTTGAGTATCTGGTCTAAGTGACTTGCCCAGGGCCATGCAGAGAAGCAGTAGCAAAGTCTGGGACTAGCACTCAGTAGCTGCCTGGGCTCTACACACCATCAAGCCCCTAGGCGACAAGCTCTTCAGGAGCTGAAGTTTTCAGCATCACTCCTGCTCTCTGACCTTTCTGCCAGTGGAAATTCAGCATTAACAAGCTGGTTTGAATTACAGACATACAACACTTTCCAATACTTATGTGAGCAGACTGGGGAATGCAGTTTATATTGAACATCTCAGAAATTCATCTTATTGTTAAAGATCTTAAACAACAGCTTCTAAGTTTCAGATTATTTCTTTAAGCTACTTGGATGTCAGCCTCATGCATTCCTAATTGAAAGATCTCAGCAATATGACTATTTTGTCTGAAATTAGATTCACTTATTACTTACATCTCTTGATTGTTATCACTGTCTTTCTACTTTTTTTGATTCGTGTTCTTTTAGTCCTGTGCTTTTCTCTTGTCATGTCCTTTCTTTTCTGTATTTCTTTGCTTTTCATTTTTCAGCAACAAATTTGGGAATTTAGCGTTCCACAGGTAAGGTTATTAAAATGCCATTTAGTAAGATAATAGTGGGAGATTAACAAGTGACAACAGAGAAGAACATTTTACTCATTGGTTTAATAAACAGTTAATTTCTGCAAAATTCAAGAACAATCTCTACCAAGCCCACATACGATTTCTCTATACAACCATTAGTTGTATGATGAAATCAGTACATTTTAATTTATATCTTAAAAACTCAGGCATACAGGCAGCCAAACATTCAAATAATACCTACACTATTTGTAGGTATTATTTTTTCTCAATAAAAATATGTTTTTCTCAATAAAAAAAAATCCTTTAACTCTGAATCTTACTTACGCCCATATCTTTAGCTCACTGCAACTGATGTCCAGCTTTCCATTTATAGATGATCATTACCATTATCACATTCTCTAACATTGTCACAAATGCTTACCTCACTATTAAGTCTGGTTGTCCCCTAGCAATTACACTGAATAAAATCCAATTGCAAAAGGAATGCTGGTGAGCATGATAGAGTTACAGCAAATTGAAATGGCATTTCAAAATTGTGCTAGATCCTTTCTACTCAGGCCAGTCCAATTAGTCAGCTTGTTCTCATTACCTCCTTTGATATAAGTATTTGATGGTTTGCTGCTGTGAACATTATCACACAGAGCTGGCAGCAGTTTGCAGTTGCTTTATGAAGAATCATTTCTGTAAGGAACAAAAAAACTAACCATGTGCAAACTAAAGGTGGACACCATAGGTGTCTGGTCTCAAATCTCACTTTTGCAATTTATTGTATGGGCATGGAAATGTAAATCTGACAAAACTGTCAAATTGTCAGGTTTCTGTTTCAAGAAGGACAGTAGGCCATTATTGCTCTTACTGCTCCACTCTGAGTCACCAATAATAGCAGTGAGACTTGAGATCAACCTAGACAACTATTTCCAATAGTAGTTTTACCTGTTTATTGAGCAGACTATTTTTTTAATAGCAGGACATTAGAGATGAAGCAGCTTGCAAATGGTATGTGGGTCAGAACTAGTGAAGAAAGCAGGAACAGCTTTTAACTACACTAGGAACCTGTAACGTCAGCTGTACATGATGCAGAAATCTGTGGAACAAGAGTGCAAAGTGCCTATAGCTTCATCTGTCCCTATACTGTAGAACAGAATGATTCTCTGGGGGCACTTGACTTCTGTGTCTCTGGTACTAACGTAATGTTTCTTCTCATTGCTTTCTATTCACTTCCCTCCCAGCACCCCTTAGTACAGCATCCTAATACCCTCCAAAGGATACTCACAGCTTTGCTCAGTCATTCTCAGTTGCCTTCATGCCTCAGAACTGGCTGCAGGATGTGGTAGGAAAGGTTGCAGAGCTGCTAGTACACAGGATTCTGTGTGCATATGCAGTCAAAGGGAGGCCAACGAACCCCAAAAAAGCAAGAAACTAAGGATGTCCTTTATTCTGGGGAAATCAGTGTTTGAAAATTCTGCAACATGCAAAGAGTTACACAAAATTAGCTTGTTAAAGTATGCAGGTGTCGTGCAAAAAGGGGAAAATAAAAGGTGGAAATAATTATGGAATTGCTGTTTCTTTTTTTTAGAATTTGTTTTTTAGAATCAAAGTTTTATCAGAAATAAACATTTGATCAATTCCATGGGTACAGGAATAGGGAAACCTATTGACTTTGCAGGGAGACCCTCCTTGAAAAAACTAGTCAGTTGGAAGTGGGAAACTTGACTGGATTGATAGTGATGACAATCCATGGAAAGACAAAAAGAGGACAAACTCAAGAATAGAAGGCATTTTCCATCTTCTATTACTGACCAACAGTGCCTGTGCCCCTCCTCCCTTCTGTCTGTTAATCTGAACCTGTACACCAGTTTTTCTTGGGGGTTGTTGGGAAGCAGCAGTTCTCTCAGACCTCTTTGCCCTGCAGCCCAAAGTTATTCATTAGATAACATTGCCTCTGATCATTGCCTATGTTTGGCGTCTCTTTTTTGTTTTTGTTTTTCTTTTCTCCCCTCATCAGAGCCAAAATGGAAGAGAGCTGATGAAAAAGGTTGGCCTTCAGCAAAGTATCATGGAGGTGTAGAGTTAGATGTATTTTAAATAGTTAAAAGTTTAACAGAGCTATTGGCTAGTAAGTTAGAATGCATAAGCATTCAGAAACTGATATTTTGCTTGCACCACCTCAGATTTACTTCTTTCTTCGTCAACAAACCTTGAGAGAGGAAAGAGACTTAAAAAATTCAACTCAACCTTATGACCAAGTGGAGAGAATTTACTCTGACTGTTCAAGGGCAAGAAAGTTTGTGAAGCCACACTGGCAAGACACCAGTGCCTAGAATGCTAAGCTAAGGTTGTAACCTTTTACTTTAAACTATGTCTGGCTTTAGTCACCTGCATATGTTTAAATGCACAAAACCACAGTCCACTCAAATCTGATATTGTCCACCTCTGAAAAGTACACCGTTGTCCAAGGACTTTAATGTGTGGGCAATAGTTATGTGAATACTGAATTTAATGGATTAAATACAAAGTAAATTTGACAAACTAAGCTTGAAGCATAGGGAAAAAAGTGGGTGAGAGAAAGAGAGACATCTGAAGCTATGCTGAAATTCTTTCCCGTTTGCACAGAAAGCATCAGAGAGGAACACAGACCCATGAAAAAAAAAACCAACCAAGTTTCTCTTTCCTAGTGTAAATCAGCAAATGAAAATCAAAATAATCTTTGTGATAAAATTAGATGGGGAAAAGAAAAAAGGTAAATTCTCTGATTGTATTAACATCTGAATTGCAAGCTCCATGTTAAACATTTAAAGATATTGACATTTATTCACTTACTATCTTTGGTGTTTTAAAAGGTGTTACTATCACCTTCCCTCCCTTTCTTTCTCTACCCCTCTCTGCCAAAGCATACCAGCCCACAGCAGTGAAGCCGAATACCTTTCATATCCTCACCCACACCTCTCAAAATCAGTTCCTTAACTTAGGTTGCTGAAAAGGCAAATCTCAGGCAAGCTGCAAGGCTGCATGCTGGAGCATCCAAGAAGCATCTGGATGCTTCATTTTGCTAACTCTTCTGTGGAGAGAGTAACATTGAATACAAGGTAAAAATGGGTGTGTATGTTTGGGAACTTACACTATTTTAGGAAGATTCTTCCTAAAAGGAAACACTAAAAGACGTTACTCTTCTACCACTCTATCTCTGCTGCTCTTGTTATGGAAAATTGTCATGGCAGCCTGAGCTCTGAAGGCTTTGGTTAGCTCTATTTCCATTTTAGTACTGTCAGATGGTGGTTTGATGTGTCATTTAGTGTTTGAGAAAATAATTATATATTTTCAGGTTTGAATTTTTTCTTTTTCATTGTAGGCTGAATTTGCTGATGTCAAGGTTTTCAGAAAGTGCAAATAAGAGATTCACATTTCTCCATGTTATTTTTATTCCATGTTGTCTTTTTTTCAGCATTATAAAGTGATTGAACCTATTTTGCCTTAAACATGAACAAGAGCACCCTTTCCATTCCAGTAATTATACTGTGCTAGAATCTTTTTCAATGTTCAATTTTGATAATAAAACAGATTTTTAGGTAGATCTTTCTCCCTCGCAACTCAGGACTCTGTCTGTATTACACAGTGCAGTGCTGTCTAAAGACACTTAAATTACTGAAGAATGAGTTAGCAGAGATATGTGAACTAATATATGATAAATTACCCTGGCTTTCATTTTAAGGTAACATAGAAGTAATGCTTCTGATACTCAAGCCACCAGGGATGCTAGCCATGACACAGCAGTTTCTTCAGATTCATCTCCCAGCCTTAGGGGAACAAATAAACATTGTTAAATGTATAAAAAAATACTGCAAATAGGGTTTTTTTCCAATGCTCTGTCAATCATTGTTCTGAAATAAATGAAAGATATTTAAGGAAGTAATCTTGATACAAGTTTAAGTGGGATATACCTGGAAGTCTACCACAGCAGGAAAAAGTTCTTAAATGATTATTGGTTTCAAGCAATGGAGGTATGTCTTTTAGCAAATGTAAAACTGAACATAATGAAGAATTAGTCAAAAGCTGGGCTAAGAGCACACAATGGGGATATCTCTACTTTAAGCTTGTCCTATTTCTTTTCCCCATTTGTTCTCTTGCAATATTCATAATCATTTCAGTGGGAGTAGAGCATGGCAAATGCTCTGCTCCTGAGAATTGCACTTGGACAGATCATTAGCCAGAGTGGATGATGGACATCTCTTTGTTTTCCACATTTCAGCATTTAGAGCGTATGAATACAAATGAATTGAAATTGATTCATATTGTTTTCAGAAACAATGGAAGTACAGCTACAACGTGTGTAGGCTTCTGTCTGGCTATTCACTAACTCAGTGAGGTAATTTATGCATATCAGCTCTCTAAAATTGACCTGGCTGAAATTTTTCTTTTGGAAGAAAAACAAAACCACAGTTGGAATTGAAAATATTTTTTCCCCATAACCAGAACATTAGTGCTAAAAATAAGGAAGCTTGGTCACTGAATAAAATATGTGATTTATCCTAGACAGAAGGTAAATGAAACTTATTAGAACAAATATTGCAGGTACTTAAGTTTATTTGACTTTATTTCATATAGCCTTGTGCCTGTAAATTCTGTATATAACTTCAGACTACTAAAGTGTTTGGGAAAGTATAGTGTGGTAGTGACAATAAGAAAAAATATTTGCAAAAACTTTTGATGAAATATGTTCTTCAACTCTAGTTAAAATATTTTTTTAACTGGTATAAATTAAAACACATGAGCTGTGTTTTCCAAATGTATTTAAGAATTCTTCTCAAAGATTTTTTGGCATTTTTGGACTAGATAAGATCTCAGATTTCAAATACACCTGCCACTAACCATATCTGTTTACCATTACAATAGCATTATTTAAATTACATACGTCAAAAAGTAACTAGAATGAGTAAAGATCCCAATCTAATGTGTTCATAACCTGCCACCACATACTGAAACTGGATTTCTTGAAAGCTTAACTCACAGACAGATGGCTAACACTGGGCTTTTTTCTTCTAAACCATTAGTAAAGCATTCCAGCAAAGGAGAGTTCAGATATTCAAATAAAGAGAAAATTAGAAAGACATGACTGTCAAAGACTGGGGACAGTCCCAAATGTGGGGTTTTTTTCAGATGTTGACAGTCAGCGTCTTCCTGGAGCAAGGGGGCACTTGGAGATCCTGACCAGTGAAAGTACTGCAGCTTCTAAAGCTGGATTTACTCTTTCTCTTGAAAATTAATTCCCACAAACAGAAAGTGGGGGAAAAACAATCCAATGCCTCTGAAATATAGCCAACTTTATCTGCTTATGAGCTAAGTCTCAGACAAAATTTTGAGTGGAAAGGTATGTTTCTCATATTTTTCACTTATGGTGACCTGGATCAAGATTTTCTGATTTGCTTTCTGGTTTTAATTTATTTAGCACTTAAATTTTGCTTTGTGTTGATTTTTTGGGGGTGGAACAGGTTTTGGGTTGTCTTTTTTTGTAGAATGGAGTGGAAAAGAAGGTGAAATTGATTGGAGAAGAAGGAGGGAAGCTTTAATTTTAGCAGTTTTACAAAGCATCTCCTCTACACATTTGTTTCCAGGATCATTGCTGTCTTGTTTTATAGTTCATTTCCGTTTTATCTTGTGAACAGGTATGCACAGCATTGGTTATAAGGCTTCTATCTGCAGGACTGGTCATAAGCCTGTGAAAGCAAAGCAGGTGGTGCTCTGAAGTCTTACGTTCCAGCAACTTCTCCTGCCTTATGGCTGATCTTCCATTTTCCATTCTGTGCTATTCATCCTTTTTTTGAAACCCTGTAATAGGGTACATATTCCAGCAGTATAGTGTGGTTGGTCCATTGCTTTTGGGACAGTTTTTTAATCCTCTCTGTTCATTCATCAAATCCTAGGAATTTCATGTCTCTCAGTTTTAACAATGGGATCAGTAGCTCCTGATTTCTCTCTCTTCAGCTCTACAACACTGCTCTTTCTTTCTGGATGCAATTTCCTTCTTGCTTCTCTCTCATCTTTCCAGAATACAGCAGGCAAAATAATCCCACATCTCACATAAAATTATAATTCTCACCCACATTATAGATACTCCACAGCCACAATCCACAATAATCTGAATGTCTACTTCTGTCTCTTATCAGCTTCATCAAATGAGTCATACCTCATCTACCCTTTTATCTTATTATTCCTCTTCCTATTCTTAAACTTGCTCCCATATTGCCCTTTTACTTAGATCTCTTCCAGCCATAGATAAAGTATTTATTTCAAATAATTCTTTTTTTCAAAACCCACATCTAATGGACTGCATTTAATCTTTTCCCTAATCTCCATCAATGCAATGTGTCAGTCAAGCTTTTTTTTTTTTTAAAACATAGGTTTAATTCATCCCCATCTCCTTGGAAACAAAGCTTTGCCTCTGACACTAGTGTCCAAAAGAAAGCAACAAATTGAAGAAATCTGACATTACTTTTTCTCTTAGATCGGTGTCTCAAATTTTACTATTCATTATGCCATTGAATCAGCCTTGAAACACTTAAATCAAGCACTATTTCATGCTAACTTGCCAAGGAAAGCATTATCAAAATACAGTTGTGTTCAGGTGTTTGTGAGGAGGCAGCAGAACATGCTGCTGCAAAATTCTCTTACTGCAGAAATTAGGATTCCCAGCACTGTTCCTGAGTACAATAAGAAACCTAAACAGACAGGATAAAAAACACTTGGTAAATCCTCCCTCCTCTCACTACATGGATAAATGTTAAGCTTAAGCTTAACCTAAACTCACAGTTTAAACACCGTGGCATAAAGGTTGTGGAGGGGGTTTCCTTCCTCCACAGTATTGCTGGCACATCATCCAAATTGTGAATAATGACTTACACAAAAAGCATCTAAATAGTGCCAGGGATTTCAGAGAGGTTTGTGTAGGACTCTTTATGGCTAATTTTCCAGTGCCTCTGCTGAGGGAAATCCTGCCTGTATTTGAATTTATAATCTCAATAAAAATGTTTTATGCCTATTCAACTATACCAAAAAACTCAGAAGTATAAATAGAAGCTGATTCTGATCTCCTTTACACTGGTTTTCTTGAAATTATGTTCAAAATTACTGGAGATGGGGACAGGAGAAAATGCATGTCTGTCAGAGATTTCCTTTGGAGCAGAGCCATTACCTAAGAGAGAAAATCGAAGTTAGAAGGTAGTACATAATAAATTGGCCATGACTAATACTTCAGATATATTTTCTTGAGCTCTGAATAATGCTGACTTTTTGATTAGCATTGGTAGCAGAAATGAAGGAAGGATGTGGGTGTATAAGTAAGACCCCAGCATTTTTATGTCATGGCCCCAGTGGAAATAGTGATTACTACTGTGCTGCTGAGTAATTCCTATTCTTCATTTATAAATTATATGCCAACTGTTCCAGAAGAGTTCAGTTATTTGGCAGGGTACTGAGTTTGTGAGGGTTTTTGTGGGAAATGCAGCCAGTCTAAGGAAAATAGAGTGAAGGTAGATTCTGTATTCTCAAGATAAAACAGATCTGTCCAGTACATGCAGTGTACTGACAACAAATCGATTTGTTTTTGGATTCACAACCAACAATTCCTAATGGCTGGTAAGAGATAATATCAATGATTTGAAGCAATGAAGGAGTCAGCATGAAGGATTTTTTATCAAGTCTTAATTTTATAATAAAGTTCTCTGCCTTTTGAAAAATAACAATAACCGTATAGGCTTTAGATATAATCTTCTATCCAAATCGAAACAGTTTAGATTAATTTGTCAGACAATAAAGAGGTATTGTATTCCTTTCAAAAATAGTTGTAGTTTTAGTCCTACTGTCACTTAACACACATAGTCTTGTGATAGTTTATAGAGGCAAATATTTATAGAAGCCATGTTATAGCACTGGAAAATTACAGATCTCCTTCTTCTTTGGATGAGATTATCATTTATAAGTACCTAGTTCACAAAGGTTTTCTTCTATGCAGGGAGGTCTTCATTCAATACACTAAAGCAGGCATTACTTGTACAACAATGAATGCACATCAGCTCTCTGTATGAACACTGCTATTCCATAACAAGAGCACCTATTCTGTAGATTAGCTTAAGTAAATTGCAAAAGGAGCAAACTGAATCCTATAGAGGAGTTTGTGGCATGGAGTGAAATCATCCACATGAGGAGCTGGGATATAATAGCCTTTGCAGGTTATCCCTATACAGACAAGACCTTAAGAAACCTAAACACTACCTTCAAAAGGTTTTTCTGGGTAAGCCCATAAATTGAAAGGTTAGAAAACCAGAGATGCTGAGAAACTCCTTATGGTGCTTTCAGAGCACCTAAGTCCAGATTCCATGACAATTTGGGCTTATTAAAATTATTCTGATATCAGTCTTAGTATTGCTGGCATTTACATTGAAAGACAGTGGACCTTTTAGTCTATTGTTCTAGAAAAAAATTTTGAGCTTTGTGACTACAGAATCACATTTGCAGTACTGAAAACCTCTCTTTTCCTGTCCTCTTGTCACTTTTTTTAATATTGAGATCAGTATCCCTTGAAACCTCAAGTTTATTAATTCTGATTATTACTCATTATATTGCTTTTTTCAAGCAAGGAATATTCTGACAAGCCAGGTGCGGGAGTCCAGGCTTTATACATTTGCAAACAAATAATTTCCTTTAACTGATTTAAATAAAGGTCCAAAAGCAAATATGTCCAAATATCTGGAAATCAACATTAACAAAGTTTCTCCATCTTGGCCTTTTCTTTATACTTACATGTTCCCTCTCTCTTGCAAATACAAACTAGTTGTTTTATTAGCTATTTTTTTGACATTCAGTTGGGCATTAAGAGAGAGAAACATATCAAAAGCCTTTTGCTCCCATTCTTTTTTAAACATGTATATATGACTTAAAACCAAATTTAATTAAATGTGAAATTGAGTTGCTTGGGTTGCCTTTTAAAGAAACACAAGATAAGAGTGAACAATGAGTGTTTTGTCATTGCCACTCATCTTGATGGTAGCAAGACCAGACCGCAAGCACTTCCTCAAAGTTATGTGTTTCTGTCCAAAATTACAAGGTAACCCAGGTTATCCAGGTATGTAAAATTCAAATGTGTTTAAAGCATGGCCCACTGACAAACAAAATAAACACATGTAACTCATTTAGCATTTCAGATTCATTTACATGTAGTCCAGATGCCTTTCTTAACAGTAGTGACTCACAGAGTTGATCTACAATGGGTTTTTTATTTTTATTCAGAAAGTTTACACCTTATAGAGACACCTGTTTCATTTTTACTGTATTTGTATTACAGAATTATCCAGACAAGAGTATGCAAAAACATCATAACCTAAAATGTAATTTTACCAAAACTCTCCCAAAACATTTACCAACAAGCATGAGACTTTCCAGCCTAAAATGTAATTAAAGTGCCTTTAAGCGAGTGAAAACAGGGCGTGAGGTAAGTGCTGTCTCAGCTCTAAATATTGCATTTATGTAATAAAGTATGTTGCAGAACATGAAAGAGGTTTCAAAGATAACGTAATTTTCTTTACAACAGGTAGGCAATGCATGTGTCACGACTACCTGGAATGCATCTTCTTTCTTCCATTTTGAACAGTTAAACTGGCTTGTCTGCTCTGTTATACGTCTTTGGAGGAGTATTTGCAGGGATCAGAACAAATTGATTGTAATATTTTTCACTGTAAAAAGATGGTTATACATAGTAGAAATGTTTTAAAGCAGGTACTCAGTTTCCGCATTGTGTATGATCAAACATATCTCATAAGAGAATGGAAAGATATGGTTAGATACAAAAGTTTTTGCAAGGAGTAAGATAAAATATAGCCACTATTGCAAGTCATACAATTTGAGTATTTGAGTAATCATGAGCTAGGAAAGGGGAAACAAGGAATAAATATATTTAAATGGAACACTGAAAGTCACGGCTTCTTATAATCCTCTAATAGTGTGTGATCATTTTGTCGCCTCCTCCAGAGTGAATGTTACTGTGCTACTGAAATTGCTTTTGTTGTTTGGGGTTTTTTTCATTTCTAAAGAGTATATAGTGGCAGTATGCAGATCTGACTAGCAATTTAGCCATTTTAGTATTCTAAATCACCTTCAATACAAGAAATTAATAGGCAAGAACCCATTGCTGCCAATATTATACACTATCTCAGTCTATTCTTAATGAAAAAGCCAGTCCTGAAAGCATTGGTGAGTATGTGCAACTTAATTCAGGTGAACAACACCAAGCATTTATCTGCATGTTTGAGCTCATACTCAATGCTGATCTTTTGAAAGATGTTTCAAGGAACAAAGGAAAAATTCTCGCTCTCTAAGAGGCACCATTACAGAAAGGCAAATAGCATCATTTCCAAAGTCTTTTTTTCCCCTTATTTTCTCCTTTTAGGAACATAAGCAAGATCCCTAGCATTACAACCCGATATGTAAATCAATTTGAGATACACAACCTGCTAGGGGTCCAAAACACTATTTTGGTACAGTTATAAAAACAATTATGAAAACAGTACAAAGGCTGCCCAAAAAATCAAGTCATAGGTATTGGCTATGAAAACGGTTCTGGATATATTCACATTTGAACTCTTCATTCCGTATTCATCCTACTTTACCTGTTCTGGTATTTCAACCAAATATTACACTATATACTGAAGTTTCTACTCTAAATGTTTCTGAAGAGTATAAGCATGCACTTATTCTCATACTGCCTATACTGTGTTAATCATAGCTAATTCACTTAACAGTAATATGGACATCCAAGTGTATTTCCTTCTTCAAGAATTCTACCATAGGCCATCATTAATTAATACACTGTTACAGTGTATTATGATCGTAGCTGTCATTGCCTGGACTGTGCATTATATCACTTACCCTGGATTAGTATAGTCCAGTAACCTGTAATGAGTGTCATGTCTGACAGGAAGAAAATGTGGGTTTTTTCATATTCAGTCTGGTTTGGAAGTCCCTTTGCAAAATCATGATCTTCAAAAGAAGTCACAGTTTTCCATTTTTTATTCCACAGTAAGATTTATCTGCTAGTGCAAATTCCTGTGGATTTTTGTGGTTTTGGTGTCTCTTCCTGTTTGAACCTCAGGCAACTAACACCTTTTGCAGTAGTCTTCAGCTGCATCCATCTCAGTCAAAGGCCGTTGTCACTAGTTGTAGTGTCAGAAGTTCAATAAGCAAGCTAGAGAAAGTCTTGCAATAAAGAGCTTCTAGGTAACTCAGCAGAGAACAACCACAGGTATGATTACAGTTAGAGAGGGATCACAAACGGGTAAGGTAGCCTCCTGCAGCCGTTGGCATGAGTTAATTTATAAACAGATCCTATGCTGTTCCTTTTAGCTTTTTAATGATCAAACTAATATTCTATCCATCTTGCAAGCAATTTTTGTTTCCTATTTTGTTCTGATAAAGTTGTGACATTACTTAGAAAATGAGTTCAAAAAAATTGCCTCCTCCAACTGAATGCGTGAACTGTCTAACTACAGAAAATTCTATCCTCCTTCAGTGAAAGGCACATTTTTAAATCTAAAGTACGTTTAGCCACAGCTGTCTTCTGACTGCAATAAGTGTGGAGTAACTACCAGGGGACAACTTACTGAAACTAATTATTGGAGGCACACTTATTGAGAGTAAAGTTATATCCACATGCTATAGAACTAAGAAAGCGTCTAGGGTGGGACATGGTCGGCACGTAAGGAATCTGCTCTGTGATGGTTCCCCAGGCAACCTAACTTGCATTCTTAAATGTTCAGGCACCAACGGATCTTGGTGTGCTAACTCTAAGGGAAAGGAGGGTGAAACAGTGTGAAGATGACTGTGGCCAGGCTCTGTGTAAATGAGGCAGCCAAAATTTAAGGTATCAAATTCAGCATCACTCAGAGGCTAAGCTCAGCCACCCCCAGCCCCTCTAATGTCTGAGGGCAAGCTGGAACACAAGGGGGTTTAGTTTCTGCCAAATAAACCCTCTTAAATGCAACATGTAGTTAACTGAAGATTTAGACTGCAGCCCAATGCTTTTCTCAATATTTAGTCCTAATGGATATATTACTGTGATGCCCAAAGAACAGCTAATTTAACCTATGAACCTTTGCCTTGTAGGCTACACTGCCACACTTTCACTAGATTGTATGCAAGTATGATTAGGATACATTAAAATAAATTTTTGTTGCTCTAGTTTTCTACCCAGCGTTGGGTAGAAATAATTAGTTGAAATGCTTCCTTTTTTTTCTCTGCTCAAAGGTGACCAGAAAGGGTATTATTTTATCACAAAGAAAGAAAATTTCAAGCAGATCAGGGAGCAGGGGGCTTTTTTTTTTCGGTGGAGAGGGGGTTATCCTAAAGAATTCCATTTCCTCTGAAATGAAAACTCCATCCCACTACTCATTTTCAATTCAGACTGGACAGAGTAGTCAAGAATAGACAGTGGGAGAACAATTGCTGGCACTGTAACAACATCTTAAAGATAGTGTGGAATAAACTTGGGATACAAGAAAAAAAAAACAAAAGACATCCACACACAATCTGAGTTTGACTGTGTTTGACCTCTATTCCCCCCCCTAAGCCAACTAGCATCTCTTTTGAGAAAAAATGATGGGAACATTGGCAAGTCAAATGCTAGAAGCTTGGTGTTGATCTGCAGAGAGCAACTGGGGGAGGGAACCTGCCTGACATTTTTCCCTCCTCCTCTGAATCCCCAGACAGACCTTCTGGGAGCCAGTCTGTGGCCTGGGGCTGTGAGGAGCAGGAACAAGCTGTTCTCCTTCTGAGAGTGGAAAAGGTGAACTGCTCAACTCGTGGAAGAGAGGGGAGGAATAGTAAAATCTTGCTCTTTCCATCCACTTTGATAAATTCTTTTGTATACCAACATTTGGATTATAAAAGCAAGTCTTCTAATTTGTACCTAAGCTCTGCACTATGAATTACATGCAATGCTTGTTAGAGTGTGATGGAGCTCTTGACATTCACTTTATGCAATTGAGAAGGAAAGTCCTGCTGACCCTTTGAAGGAAGATACATGGACTGACAGATTTGGCAGATTTGACAGACAAAGGGCCAAGAGGCTCAGCAGATGTCATAGGGTCAGAGATGTATATTCTTTCAAAATCCATTTCTACAAAAATATGATCTAACAGATGCAAGAAGCAGACTCCAATATACAGCTCTGCTCTGCAAAATGACTGTCTGTGCCAGTGCACTAAAACCAGTCCTGCTGTACACTGTGAATCATGTCAGTTCATGTCAGTGAAAAGTTTTATACTCTATAGCCTTGGCAAAACCAACACAATTAAGTCTGAATGAGCTGCAGTGCCATTCCCTGTCCTATATCAATAGAGGTGTTTAATCTATTTAATCATGTCAGTGCCAAATACACTAAGGTAATTGCATCATGGACCTAACAAAAGGGCATCATTTCACTTGCAGCATTTTTATGACAAGTGATAATGTGCAACATGGAAAGAAGCCAAGAGTTTCTAATAGCCAAGACTGAGATTGCTGAGCTGCATTTATACAGGGAAACTCTGCAGTTGTAAACATTATTATTTTACATGACAAAAGAAATGAATACTTCTAAATTTAGTTGGCCACACTGAGGGTTTCATTGTATTGACCAGATGAGTAGGAAGTAAAATTAGTGCAGAGGGAATAAGAGCCTTCTAATGAGCAGAATTCAAAAGTCAAATACAACAGCTTTCAGTGTATCCAAACCAGGTTTGAACTAAGTCACTTGGAGATCCTGAAGACAAGCCTTTGTTCTCCACTGGACTGGTCGCAAGAATTTATCCATGACAGAGGAGAACACTGCCCTGCTACATCACAGCACAGAGCATTATCTCCTCTGTTCCTGTCTGAAGGTAACATGTCAAGGAACGGGATGGGGGGCATCCCAGAGCCATAGCCACTCACTAGACCCCAGAAACCTGCTGCGTTGGCAGACTGTTGACTTCCTTGGTAATGCAGATGTCATGGGTTTTTCCATGGCCACATGCTTTGAGGTGCTCCAGCATGACATCATGCACAGCCACTGATGCTGCAAGGTGTACCTGCTGCAGCATGGACTTATCCACAGCCACAGATGCTTCAAGGTGTACCTTCTCCAGCGTGGATCTATCCTTGAGCCACTATTTCTTCTAGAAGTATACCTGCTGCAGTGCAGACGTAACCACGGCCACAGACGCAACCATGGCCACAGACGTTTCGAGGTGTAACTGCTCTGGCATGGGCTTATCCACGGCCACAAACACTTCAGGGTGTTACACTTCAGGGTGTCCTGCTCCTGCATGGACTCATCCACAGGTCACAGTGCCTTCAACTTGAGTTCACACTGGAGTTCCAGCCTGTCCAGTACAGCAGCACAGAAAGAGCAGCGATACCCTGGCCATCTGCCAGCCCAGGCGCATCACCATTGCTGTTATCAAAATGTTCCCAGGCATAGCAAAGATGATAAGCAGTGAAAGGAAGAAGCAGCCACTAACGAGCACTAGACTGTAATATACAGTAAGGCAAGCAAGCCCCATGGTAAGCACAGGAGCCTGACAATTAATAGCTAAACAGCAATAACCACTATAAATTCGATCTAGCACATTCCAGTCAAATCTATCATTATCTCGAACCCTTCAAGCCCCATGTTTTGTGTCAAAAAGGACTGTCATGGTTTAACCCCAGCCGACAACTAAGCATCACACAGCCACTCACTCACTCCCTGCTGGTGGGATGGGGGAATTGGAGGGGTGAAAATGAGAAAACTGATGGGTTGAGATAGAGACAGTTTAATAGGTAAAGCAAAAGCCATGTGCACACAAAGCAAAACAAGTAATTCATTCACTGCTTCCCATGGGCAGGCAGGTGTTCAGCCATCTCCAGGAAAGCAGGGCTCCATCACACGTAATGGTTACTTGGGAAGACAAATGCCATCACTCCAAACATCCCCTCTTCCTTCTTCTTCCACCAGCTTTATATGCTGAGCATGACATCATATGGTGTGGAATATCCCTTTGGTCATTGGGGTCAGCTTTCCCAGCTGTGTTCCCCCCCAGTTTCTTGTCCACCCCCAGCCTACTCACTGGTGGGGTGGTGTGAGAAGCAGAAAAGGCCTTGACTCTGTAAGCACTGCTCAGCAGTAACAAAAACATCTCTGCACTATCAACACTGTTTCCAGCACAAATCCAAACATAGCCCCATGCTAGCTACTATGAAGAAAATTAACGCTATCCCAGCCAAAAGCAGCACAGCAGGCAATCTGCCAATCTGAAATTGTGCTGCCTCTGCACCAAGTTCTGCTTCTACATAAGTACTTGCAAGAGCTGCATTCATGAAGCTGGAGGATAAATATGGAGATTGCTTTTAAATCTGAAACTCAACAGCTGAGCAGCTGATACCATTACTTAGTGGGAACAGAAACCCCAGGACTGATTTGCTTAAGTTTTTGCCAGAGCATGTAATGCCACATGCAAAAAAAAAGTCACATTTTGACTTTGCTTGTTCTGGCCAGAACTAGTTCCCATTACAGTGAAAGAAATCATTCTATAACTGGTGTGAAACCTGTAAAAGCTCAAAATGGGATGCAGGATTAATGACCTGATCACTTCAAGGTCCAGCAGAGGCATTTCTCTACTCCAGAGAGCCTTTTAAATTGTCAGATTTGACACCAGGAAAATGAAATGCATGAAGAGCTGGTAACTGTCCAACTTATCCGAAGTCCTTCATTGCCATTTTAAGGTAAGAAATTGGCTGAAATCAGTGGTTCATATTTGTAACTATCAGGTATGTTTGATTTGGTAGGATGCGAGGTACATGTCTGCTAAAAAATACATGGTCTATTCAGCAGTAGTCAAATGGTTAATTAGCATATGCAACTACCAAATTGTTTCTTTGGTGTTCTAATATGTTCTGTTGAATTTGCAATTAAGATCTCTTGCACGGTCTGATATCAATGACATTGTATGTTAGTGCTCAAAGACTCAGCAATTTTTTTAACATCTGGTAAGAAAAATTAGTCTTTAAACCTCAGTTGCGACTGTCCTTTCCAATCTCTAGTGGAACTAGAGAGTTAGCTACTTCTCAGGGTGTTTACCATATCTATCTTAGGCAGCTATGGAATTCATATTCCTAAAGGGGAAAGTTTCAGCTCAGCTAACATCATGGCATGATCACTTATTATACATAGAGCACTAGCAGGCTTTTTCCATACTGCATGTATTGTACTTCACTTCACAATACTTACTTATGATGATTATCACATTTTTATTGTGTGCCTTTGCTGCTACTGCAATGTTGTCAGGTGGATGCCAGAATCCTATTTCGATTACTTGTATTTTATTTGTCAAGGGCATGTAATGCTTTGGGATGGCATTCTTTTTATGAAGGTATGATCAATTTACATAAATTAATACCTACTTATACTATACATGATGTCAGGTAAAGAATTGGACAGAGAGAGAAACAAGAATAAATTATATTAAAAGTGGAATAGTTACTATGATACAATACCTGTCTGCTCCAGTTGGCACTTGGACAATTAAGAAGGAATGATTTTCACCATAGGCAATAGTAAGTTTGTCCTTGATAAATGTAATCTCCAGAGGCTACGGACAAGGTTAACCCAACTCTACAAGTAACATCCAGGAGAACAGAAGTAACCTTGAAGAAGGCCCTAAGCTTAATTTTTTTTTTTAACTTGATTGAAAATGAAGTTGTACCCCAAAGAACACAAAACATGCTATAGGACACAATTAAAGAGGAGACGTGCTGAGAATCACACACTCAGGCTTCTAATGTCAAATTCATGACCACAAAACTCAGCCTTCTGTGAAGAGGAGAATTAAATGCATGAATTCTTTTAGAAATTGTTCTTAAGTTCTTCTCTGAAGATCCTTTCATTAGCTAGCCTATTTATTATGTTTTTGGACTTGTAGTACCTTGGCTAATGCAGCTTTAAGCTCACTTTTCTTCTGATCACATAGCTTTTGCTAAAATGTTTGAATTTGTGTATGCTGAGTGGAGAAGGAGGAGAGGATAAATGGAAAATGAAAATACAAATGTAAAGACAGAAGATTGCAAGAAGACACTTCAATGGCACTGCCACTGTTTTCTGTAGTCATCTATATTACAGAGCTTATTGAGTAGATCAAAAATCCTTTAAACACCTGTGTAACTAGCAGCTTTTGAAAGCTGATAATGATTATATTGCATGATCTTTAGAGAGGATAAAATACTTTGTAGAACTCACAGAAAACTTTTGATTACTTTTGTATTCTGTAGACTGTTAATCCATTTTCAACCTATTATTATGAATTTTCATACAATAAAACTACATATATAAGTTACATATTAGACCCCAAGACCTCTATTAGAAAAAGCAGTATTGCTGTCGTTAAAAAGATAGATAGATACTAGTGGAGGTGTAGGCAGGACTACACTAAAAACTAGTATCCAGACATGCTGATGGTTTGTGCAAGTAACTAAAAGAAAAGCTATGAATGAAAGCCACACACCCACACACAAAATTTGGATTCCAGGACTGCCAAGGAGATTAAATTCCATGAGACAGTAGCTGTCTACTAAAAACCCAGTTTCTAGTGCTGGAAAATCTTAAAGATCAAAGCATTTCAAATGAAATTAATTTGCCAGTCTAGCATACTGGACACAAGGCTTGCATAAGCAACAGAATTTTTTGGTTCACTGGGAGTTTTAAAAAAAAATATTATAGGTAAGTTAGGATCTAATATTTTTAGATAAGCTGAAATCTCATCTAAGCTTTATTTGAATACAGTGGGATGTTTTTTGACTTTTTTTGGAATAAAGTAAGAGAAGCCATTAAGCAGCTTCACAAACAGCTGGGCTGCTAGGGTAGCTAAAGGGAATCTTCTCTGGTCAGTATGATGTTAATAATTGACTTTGTTTTTATCTTTTGCAGTGTTTTTCTATTACTGCAAATCTATGTTTTTAAACACCATTTACATTTAAATCTAGCTTAGACTTGAACTCTTGATGATCTAATTCAACAAAGCCATTTACATAAGAAGAGACCCTCATGATCCCCCCGCTTTATACTGAGAATGACGTGTATGGGATGGAATACCTTCGTTGGTCAGTTCTGGGTCACCTGCCCTGTCCGCTCCTCCCTGCAGGTGCGACCCCCCTTCGGCTCTTCACTCGTAAGCAGTGAGGAATTTAGCAGTGACCTTGGTTTCTCTAAGACTAAGTACAGCAAGAGCCTCTCTGCATAACATCCCTACCAGTGCCTCAGCGATAACTACAAGCTTCGAGTGTTATCAGTCCTAGAAGCAGACACTGTCTGCAAAACATGCAGTTAGTTTCAGAAAGTGCAGTTACTTAGAAGAGACTTAGCTGAAAGTAAAAATCACTGAAAGGAAAATTGGCCTGGTTTAGGCCAAACCAGGACACTTGCACACTCCAAAATCATTCCACGGTATGAACCAAAAATCAATATATGGAGATGATCAAGAGATTCCCTTCTCTTCTCTCTCCCTTCTGCACACTAATATAGATGCACCTTGACTTGCAGTTACCTTGCAGGGTTTTCTTAATTGTACTCGGCACTGGTGAGGCTCCACCTTGAGTACTGTGTCCAGTTCTGGGCCCTTCACTTCAAGAAAGACATTGAGGTGCTGGAGCGAGTCCAAAGGAGGGCAACAAAGCTGGTGAAGAGTCTTGAGAGTATGTCCTATGAGGAGCAGCTGGGGGAAGTGGGATTGTTTAGCCTGGACAAAAGAAGGCTCGGGGGAGACCTTATCGCTCTCTACAACTACCTGAAAGGAGGTTGTAGCAGGGTGGGGGTCAGCCTCTTCTCCCAGGCAACTAGCAACAGGACTAGAGGACATAGCCTCAAGCTGTGCCAGGGGAAGTTCAGGTTAGACATTAGGAAAAATTTCTTCACAGAAAGGGTTATTGGACATTGGAATGGGCTACTCAGGGAGGTGGTGGAGTCACCATCCCTGGAGGTGTTTAAGAAAAGACTAGATGTGGCACTTAGTGCCAAGGTCTAGTTGACACAGTGGTGTTAGGTCAAAGGTTGGACTCGATGATCCCAGAGGTCTCTTCCAACCTAGTTGATTCTGTGATTCTTTACTTAAAATTACAAAATCTCCATTTCAGTGTTACAGGAAGAATAAATGTTCTGTTCAGCCTCACAGATGAGAAGAAAACCACCATCAGTGTTTTGGGGCAGTGGTTAGGGGTGATTATATTGATAGAGGAAGCAGAGAAATTGCAGAGGGTGCAAAGACAAGACACCACAAAGGGCAGTAGATCTCTGTGTACTTGTAAGGTAGCTGGCAAGAGATGACAAGGAGAGAACTTTATATTTGAAAATAAGGTATTCAGAAAGTGACATTGTCATTTGTTAGCTGCAACATTAACATACCAGCTATCTACAAGCTAATCACCACAAGGGATAATAGATCACTGTGAAGCTGAGATGTAATACTTTTTAGTAACCTCATAAAGCCAATATTCACCTATTTGTAGTTACAATACACAGTGCAAGGCCTTTTCTTAGTCTAAAGGGGTTATTCTGTCTCCTAGTGGACTCATGATTATTTGATAGACTGCTTTATTTGACATGAGTGATTTTCAATTAAAAGAAACAAGCACATTGACTGGCATTAATTGTGCTTACGTTCTTCAGCTAATAATCCTCACATCCCACAGCAGCATTTCTCATTATTTGCTTGACCTTGATACCAAACTAAGCATCCTACAGCTACTCAGGTCATCCTCTCCATTCTTAGCCATCACTGCAACTTTCTCCACCTTTTACTCAATAGGAATTTTGTCATATTACAAGGTATATTAAATGCTGGCTTCAGCAGTTCAAAGAGACCATCAGCAAGCTGTTTTAATATTTTCCACCAGTGACTTTCCCAAAGACAAGCAGGGCTGGTAATATCCAGAATAGACTGGATATATGAAGTCTGGAATATGAAGTGGAAAAGGACAAAGTGACCAGGTTGGCCTCAGAAACTTTAGGTGGAGACAGACAAGAGAAAGCTAACATCTGCTTTTACCCAATATCATCTTCTCTTTTCAATTGCACTGGAACACTGAGGTCAATGGGTTCTTAAAACACTTTGGCAAATTTGTTCATGGAAGATGCAACATTTATCTGCACATTATGGAAATATTCATTGTGGTCCACTGTTACTATCTGAATTAAAACAAGAAGGAAAAATCCTAAACCTTCTTCAGCTATCTAAGGGGAAACATTTTCTAATGGACTATGCCCAACAAGTATTTAATTTCTGAAACTTTTAAGATGAAATTTTTGTCTCTTATATTGACAGACTTATTTATAGAGACAGAGATTTTAAAGCTCAAAAAAACCCCACCAAACCCAAAGGAATTAGTGCCTTCTAACAAAAATGAAAAATGTCAGTCAGAAAATTGTCAGTACATGTGGCTTTATTTCAGAGGAAGCAAGTGTTTCTGAATGCTTTCTGGAGGCATTTCAAAGTCATTTTCCAAATATGCAAAGTAGATACTCATGCCTAAATTGTTAGCAGTGTAAGACACATTGCTACAACAGCAGGGATACTTGATACTATGGAATTCACACATCGCAGTTACAAGTGTGGGAAGAAAGTGGAGCTTTGAAATCTTGAGGGTTAAGATCCTTTATACTGAGTTGTCATTTAAAAAAACTTTGTTTTCAAAAGAAGAACATTCCATAAATATTGATATAGAGGGAGAAGGCTTCTATAACCAGACAGGTACACATTAAAGCTAAATTTCAACCATTCTCTTAAAATGTGTGTACCTTTTTGTCATGTTTTTTTCCTTCTTACATTGACAGCCATCCACAGTGACTCAAAGTTGCTTTACCTGACAGTACAGATTCTGAAAATTTGTGAGGAAAACTCAACAAGGAGGCCCAATTTTTTTAGCTTCTTGAAAGTCTGCATTACTGTTCCTTATAATCCATCCAATATATGCTTTAGGACATTTTCTTTCTTTCGCAGGAGAATGCACACCCTAGAATTCCTTTTCCAAGTAACTGATTAAAGCCACGCACTCAGCCTGGTACAGCGGGTGAACAGAAGATAAAGGATGTTAAACACATAGCTAGTTTGCCTTCTCTTGTTACCGCCCTGGGGTCCAAAGAGACATAGCTGTCACAAATGTATCTGTACAGGACCTTTATGCAAGGATGAATCTTATTTGATCCTAAATAGATTTTAAAGGCAGTGAAATGCCTGCCACTGGTCCGTAACCTGGGAACCTCTCCAGTAAAAGCAGGCTGCCTATTTATTAGGTGCTGATTATGTGTCACACACATAGTCACCCAATCTGGAATTATATTAAATAACCTAAATACAGAGTTAAGTATGGTTCACCTGAATTAAGCCAGGAAGATAATGATATAAAAGCTTGGATCAGATATAGACATACTTTTTAGAGGTACAGAGCACATGCTATAAGAATATGTAAGTAACATCCTCAAAGAGCTCCTTGTCTGGCAAATACAACTTTTCAAAGAGAAAGATTATTTTTTTCTATATTCTGATCAGATTATCTGGTTTTGCCTTGTATCTCTTATTAATACAGACTTTCACACATTTTTGTAACTAATTTTTAAAGGCCACAAACTGAGATCAAGGTGACAATAATTCCTCCCTCTTTAAAGGGCCAAGGAGCACTTTCTTGTCCTCTCCCCTTCTCTCTCTCCCAAGGCAGGCAGGTGTCCAGCATCACAGAACTGAGTTCCCAAATTCACTTCCATTTGGAAATTTCCTCAATAAAATCTGTCAAGAGCTTCAAAATTATTTTTTTCCCTGCAAAACAAAACAAAATGTTTGCCAATCTCTGTTAAGAACTGATGTTTCCAGCCCTCATTTAAAGATAAGATTGATTCAGTAGAGTGTCCTGCAATTGTAACTTCAACCAACTACTTGCAGCACTCCTAAAAGCAAATCTGATTCCAGAGCAGCTTGTATGAGTTCCTATGTGGGACATGATAATCATAGTTTTCAGAAAGCATTAGACATCTTTAATGACTTCTATTGCATTTCCAATGAAGTTGCTGCTTTTTATCTCTTACATTGAAATGTCCTGATGTTCTGCTTTCTGGTATTAACAGCTAAAGTCTGTCCACTTGTCCTTATAAAGACAAGTAAAGTCTGAGCACTTAGCTGTTCTGTATCATTTGAACAGCACTTTGCTGCCTTACCTTACAGTCAAAACATTACAGTGACTCTCTTAATGTGGTAACAGCAAAACTTTTTCCACCACTGTTTGATAACATACCAATAGATACCAGTTCCTAGTGGTGGCATGGAGTGATAGGATATGCTCACTGTTAGGCATGCATGAGCATATCTTCTGTCAATATTAATAGATGTCATGGGGCAAACTGCCTGAACAGCACAATTAAAATTTTCCCATGAGTTCGTTTAAATCATGCTTAAGGCTTGATACTGCAGCCACTTGAAACTACTTCAGCTTCATCATTTTTCCTATTCAAGGTTGTTTTGGGATGCTCAGCACATATCACAGATACTCCTTTGATAATTTTGCTTACACATATAAGCAAACAGTAGAAACTCTGTCAGAACGTTACTCCTACAAAATGTCTAGCATGGCACGTGTAATTTGGAATGGATAGAAATTAAGGTCTAGTAAATGTCACTTTAATTTAGAAGTACTTTAAACAAGTGCAGGCTCCTTCTAGTGAGGAACTTTCATGAGACACTGCCCCAAAATGTGATTTAAATGCAAACTGGCACTAAATATGTGCTGCTGGAAAGCAATTTCTGTTAATTTGCTGCTGTTTCTTCAGTAATTTTGCAATCTTGGGCTACCACTAATTTATCTTAGGTGTAGATTATCTAATGTTACATACCTCAGTAATTGTTCCTATTGACATACGTGCAAACATAGTTCAAGAACCTACTGGCTACTTACATACAATGCAGTATTTTGATGTTGAGGTTTTTGTTGTTGTTCTTTGATTGCTTAATAGTGCCTAGGAAACAAAAAGAGTCATTCATCAGAGTAGTTTACAACATTAAGGCTTAGACTAGCACCAGAGCTACCCTCCAGGTACTTACATTGAGCTCACCACAGTTTCACTACCTGTAGGTGGCATGGTGGGAAGGCGGAATGCTGGGAAAGAGAACATCATTACGCAAGAAGTTAGTGTTACCAGAGCTGAGCGACAGTTCTCAGATAATTTATGTACTGAAAACTTCATTTCAAATTGATCAAGATAATATATGAATTTAGTAAAGTTATTTAAGCACGCAAAAGGGATAGAAAAAAAGAGAAGAGGATGTAACTTTCAGAAGAAGTTGTAAGTCTTATATTGAACTTTTTTTCAACTTTTTAATTTAAAAAATGGACCTTTTAATTTTTCCCAAAGTTTTAAAAATTAAGAACCCAAAAGAGGTGTGATCATTAGACAAAACCACTAACTGACCCTTCTTTCTACCACTTATAGTATGAGGTAGATACAAGAGCCATTATGTCTTCACTCCCAGGACCACTCTTAATGCACTTTTATAGTTTAGGTACCTTAGCCCTGAATTTAGCTCTTTATTTGAGGATCTGAACAGATTAGGTGTGTAGAGCACAAGGCTAAGACGACAGAGACACATCAGCATTTTAATATCCAACCTTCTGGCATCCCATTGTGAGGAGGGATGCACTCCCTTTAACACTCAGCAGCCTCTCTTTTGTGCAGTGTATTTGGTTATGGACAACTGGGTTCATATTCACACTGCAAATATGAAAAAAGCCGGAAGCACAAATCTCTGGTTTCCTGAATCCCTAGATTGCAGTTTACATACACTTCTAGCGAGAAGATGTAGACCTTCCCCAAAATTCTAATACTCACTTTCCTTGTTGCATGTTATCTGTACATGAGACCCAGTCCTGGGAGTCCTGGGAGTACCAGGTAGGGAGAAGACAGCCTTTGAGAGTTCAGGGCACAAATTGTTATGCCTGAACAAATGCCAGATACTCTTCAACATCTGGTCTACTGTAGCTGCTCGAGTGTTTTCTACTGTTCATGCAGAGGACAGAAAACCTTCTCAAAGGCATCTGAGACCTCACCTGTGCAATTCCTGCCATGTTATTTCTTGATGTCTCACTGTGCCCTTGTGCAAGTCATTGATGGGTTAAGCCAATCCCTAAAAGAGGGGCAAAGTAAGACAGAAGTAGTGTGAGGAATGGTTAAGATAGGTATAGAGCTTTTCACAGGGAACAGCAACGGAGTACTTTGTCTACCTTAGATTTTTCACCAAAGATCCCATGATTATTATCAGCTATGCTGTGTTCACAAATGAAACCAGAGGCTGGAGCTCTATTGCTGAAGAGCATTATTGGCCATTGGTATTTTAACTGTTGTTTTCTCACTTCCCACTCATGACAATTGGTTAAGACTCTGCAGACATCTGATCACAAAAATGGAAGATCTTGAGGTTTTAAATACAATGTTTATGCAGTTACATTAGGTTCTTACTTACATCAGGTTAATTATTTTTTTTCCTGGAAACAGCTCCTGGTTTTGTGAAATGAGCTGAAAAGAACAGAAACAGCCATGGAAATATTTTAGTTTCAGAGTCATGCTACCCTTACTAGGACATCAGCTAGTGTTCCTGATTCAGACTGACGTTGTTCAAACTAAATAAAATTTCCAAGATTGGCTTGTAAAATAGTAATCACACAGGAATTACAAAACAGATGAATTTATTAATTTAATACTTTCCGTACCTTCCTCTGTCTCCTGATCATGAGAGTGAAGGTTGTCATTTTCTTTCCCTTGAAATGATACTATAACGACTGCTAAATTAGATTAGTCCCCTCAGTCCATCATTATGAGAAAAAAAATATTCCACTTAAAACAGAACATATTTTGACCGTTCAGCACAGTACTTTTAAAAAGAGCAGAGACAAATACACATAGTTTATTGATACTATAGCACATATATATGTAAAATTATTTTTATATTATAACAGCAATTATATCTACCCTAAAGATATTGTCTTTCCTGTTGTTCACTTACAGAAGAGCAGGACTGCACTCAAAACTGTATTAGTCTACAGAATTGAAAACTTTGTAGCTCTGAAACATATATCTCTGAAAATACAAGGCTACCATATTTGACTGCTGGGGTCAGCATAATTTTTGGACATTTTTCTGTTGATTTTGCCATACCAAGAGGCATATATGCAGGCAGCCCAAAATTCCCAACATGGAAGAACAGTTCACACATTAAAAATCTCAAATAACTTTTCGGTCAAATGTACTTCATTCAAATGAGATCTGATGATAAGGAGAAAAAAAAAGAGTAATTTCAGGGCAAAAATGTGTAGTAGCTTTAACAGTACCAGAGGAAAGAGGTTATAATAACTCTTCAGACTACTCAAGGGAGGACACTTTCTGACAGTTCTGGGCTATGCTGCTTCACCAGGCTCCTGTTTGTGCCAGAATGAGTGATAAAGCCTAGCATTTTCTATCTATAACTTTCCTACAACTGTTCTGATCATTATTGTGAATAATATTTTTGATCCAGAGATACTTTCTTAGAAATTAAAATCACTTATTTCCCCTACAGGACTGCTTGTTCTTAACCTGCCCAAGTGTGAAGCTATCTTTGATCCTGTCTTCATTTCAGTATATGGCCCTGCAGAGTTTAGGGCATTTGTGCTTTTAAATAAATCATCCTTAGTCTAGCCTTTTTGTTATGCAAATTGAATGACTTGTGGATATGAATATAAGTATAACATTCATTTCAAATTTTGAGTTCTGAAGCATGTTCACATCCATAGTTTTGTTCCTAACTCAGCTCTGTTCAACAGTAAATAATGGAAGTTGGGGACAGAGACAGATTCCTGACTCATTTTTTACATTAAACATAAGTAATGTTGTGGGGTGGCATTTTTTTAGTAAACAAACTCCCAGAAGAGCAGCCATTTAGCTTAGAAGCTAATATTATTAATTCTGAAGAAATCCAGCAGAAGGACAGATGTGCTCTGAGCAGAATGTGAATGATTTTATGGCACGTTGCCTGTTCTCCATTGCCCACCTTCATCCTCTGGAATTTGTTCTGCTGCATACAGAGGCCTGCAAAACTCATTTGCACCCCAAGGAAAGTACTTAAAACGGAGGCTGACACAAGTGATTTTGTTGCTAAGGAACTCAGTTGAAAGAGAAGAAATGCTGCTCCCATCACAGTAAAAGCTATGGGATCAAACAGCTTCAGCGTCTCATATGTCTGGGAAAGCTACTGTTTGGGGAGGACTTGGGGATATAGATCTCAAGTGGACAGAGACGCCTCCCTTGCTGTACCCTTTCTGACATCCAAGCTACAGAAAGCGCACATGATCGACAGGCCTGTCTTTTTATATTTCCCAGTGGTTATCTCTCAATTCAGACACCAGGCCTGTGGTGGTGATTATGTGCATTACAAACTGATGCTTGGTTAAATCCATACCTAGTCAACACACAGAAATTGAACTAAGGCACTATTTGACGACATCTGTCTACTATACAGGTAATACAAAAAGAAGGATTGCATCCTTCTGCTTGAACCGTAGTTGCTACGTGGTGTTCTGTGGTCCTGGAAATACATGTTTAAAACTTTTGATTCATTTTATTCTTTTAAAATAGTCTCAGTTTCAAGACCTATAACTAAAAGCATCACCATGAGCTAAGCATCTCAAATGTAATACTGTTCTGGAAACTATGTTTGCAACTGTTCAGAAGGAGAAGCTTGCAGAAGTTCATGATTTCTAGAAGCTTTAAATAGCTTGGTAATATTGACTGGTTCCGTGTGTTCCTCCCACGCTAACCTGTAGGCTTGTGTGAATAATTTTTTCCAACTAGAACAAATCTGCTTCAGAAGGGCCTGGTAGCTTCACTGGATTTTTCAAAAACTGGCTGAATTTCTGTTACAGTTTGACTGAAATCAGAAGCTATTTGGATTATTTCATGCACTAACTAACTATTTCAGTGATGATTTATTCTGTCCCAGCTGTAGTTGGCTTCAGCTGAATATATTGAGATTGGAAGGTTGATCTAACAATTTAAATTCATTCACACTTTGGTCGAGCACATAAATGCTCCTCTATTGGTGGGACCTCCAAATATTTTAGTGATTAACAAAGTTTAACAAAGTGAATTGTTCAAAAATTATAAAGGCAGGGATGCTGTGCTGGTTTGAAAGTAATGTGAAATTGCCTCCAGGGCTATGTTCACACTATATTTTTTCTTTTCCCTCTGCAACACTGACCTAGAAAACTGAGGTTCTCATGCAATGACAGCTTCAGAAGGTGAAGCTTTTGAGAAAACTCTAGATTTTGCAACACTGGTTATGCTGATGTGAAGACCTACTTGACTCCAGTTAGTAGCACTGTTCCACGGTACAAAGTAGAATGTGAAAACCAGTTTTTCAACTTTGTCCAAACCCTTTGCTTCCAGTATTTAAAATGTCTGCAAAACCCTCTACTGGAGTTTGCAGAGAGATTGAACACAGTTTTAAGTGACTGGTCACTTGCATTTCTGATACAGAGATGATAGTAATATATGGTAGCCTGCAGGGAAGAGTGGACTCTTATAATTTTCTACTTTGTATGAAAATGCTCATCTTGCAATAGTCCTCCAGGTTCGCTCACTGAAATGCTTCCTTTTAGCCATAATAAATTATATATTTTTACATAGTTCAGAAAGATTCTGTAGTTTGAAAGTTGCTGTGGAGGAAGAAATGCCTACTCCCCCATCCAAAGGGCAAAGAAATTGGAAAAAGCAATGTGGGAGTACAGCCTCCATCTGCCAGTTCAAGTGTGTGCAGAGGCTGCTACGTGACTCCTCTGACTGTGCAAGAACTTGAGTAATTTTTCTGCCTGAACCTCTCTAACACATGCCTCTGTATTTGTTCACGGCACATTTTGGATTCACAATCAATCCTGAGACAGTTTCCTTAAGTTAGCCTGGGATCCTCTGTACCCATCACATGCATGAAAATCGTTGAAGAGCAGAGCCATCAATTGAGATGCAAAGAATAAATGTATATTGAAAAATAAAATAAATCATTTCCATTTTGCCAGTTCTGCCTGTAATAAGATAGCTTTTAAACAGTTATCAGAAGCTTAGATACTTACCATGTTGATCTTTTGGCATGAGATGAATATCTATTAGTTTTAAACAGGAAGGGAAATTATTTTTAAGATCTTCTCACTAAATGTCAGGCTAGAAAATCTGAATAGTGATTTTTTAATAGAAGCTGGATTTGGGTTAACTGTTTCTAGTGACTGAAGTATGAAGGGTACCACATGGGGAAACACAGCTCCAACAATTAACATGATGCACACAACGATGTCAGACTGCATATGCTATTCGCTCCATACCTTCACAACTTTTAAGGCCAGAAAAAAAATTAATTCACCTTATCTGACATGTAGTTCATATGTCATTGTACATCACGTAAACTGATTTCAGTAATTTTATTTAAACTATTGGGTTTCAATTTTCTGAAGATTTTGAATGACAGATGAAGTGTAAGAGAACACAGTGATTCATGAACATAGCCTGACTCAGAAGAACACCAGGCCAGCTCAGAGCACAGCTTCTATGCACTGACAACCCACTTTTACCTTTGATAAAGCCCTGCTTCTTGAGAGAAAGGTGAAGAACATTTGGGAAATTGCGCATCATCCTGCATGATCCAGGCAGGGAACCCACTGCAGTACAAGACTTCCACCAACATTGGCACCAGCAATTTGCATAAGTGTCTTTTGTAGAAGCCTCTAAAACTTTACTGGGGTAATGACAGTTAAAGACAAAATATAGAAAAGCAAGTTGGGAAAAAGATCCTAGAAGCAGTGCAAATTGCTGATCAAAAATATGATGTAAAAGGATACAAAATAAAGTAATCCTACATCTCTTGACATACCCTACTGTCAACTCTGGTTTTGTACACTTTGCTTAATTGGAGAAGAAATAAACTCCATATTTCCATGCAGAATATACATTTGTGACACCTTTCTTCATATTGGCCCAATTTCACAATTGCAACCAAGTCAAGCTGCAGAGAAAAAAAAAACAACAACTCATTTTTTTTGGCAGCTGGTGACGATTTCCTTCTGTGCTGCCGATTGGAGAAGTTTGAGTGTTGCTGTGCACTGGACGGTAGCTGTGTTCCTTCAGGGCTGTAGCTAAGCTAAGAGGGCAGCTCTCCCTTGCTTGCCATTATGCTATGGTCAGTGTGGGAGAAGGTTCCTGGTTTCCAGTGTTCAAAGTGAAAGAATAGGGGGAGAGAAAGAGGCAACGATCAGGATCAGCAAGAAGGACTCCTTGTAGCTGTCACTGTATTCTGCAGAAAGAAACCACAGGCCTTTGTGTCATTTTTCTGGTTGTTTATTGCATAGTCTCATTTCATTCTTTACTGTTTGCATTGTCATACAAAGAATTTTGCTCCACTTTCAGTGTACTTTTCTCTATTTTTCTCTGAATACACATATATAGAGAGTTGGAAGTACAGCAGCAGTCTTGCAGCTCTATTTTCTTTCTGTCAGAAAGAATTTATGCCTGTTAACAACTTTCACTTCCTTATAATGTAGTTTTCTAAAAAAAAAAAAAGCAACTGATATTCATGGAGGAGCACCCCATTAATACTGTTTTTAAATGACTAGTCTGTTTTAAAGCTTATGCAATTATTAGACTGTTATTTCATTCTCTTGGACTAGAGAGGGAAGACTTTAATCATGCATAACAAATTTAGCCCAGTAAGTTACTGCTGTAGGATTCAATAATTTATGAAACATAAGGAGTGCAAAGAGGTGTTGCCAGGCTGCCCAAAATTTTGGATCTGCATTTTGTGCTGTACTATACAATCTACTGTCTATCCAACTTCTGATTAGGATAATTTGCTATCATTCCCTATACTCATGTACAGAGCTTTTATAGAATGAATATTTAGTTGTTCACTTAGAGATGTCACTTTCTGTATCAGAGTTTCATGAGTTTAGGGTTTTTTTCCTCTTTTTTTCTGGAATAGGATGAGGCAAAAATCTGTTGCCTCAGGTAAGCAATTTCTTTGTCCACAATTATACAGAATGGGTCACACCATTGCGATGACTTTAACGTGGCCATCACAGGGCATTTCAGCAGCAGGGTGTAAAAGCATGTTTTTGTACAAGTTTCAACAGTGCTGAAAAATGTATCAGTCTCTCCTTGTTAGTAAGCATGAGATATGTAAGTGCTAAGAATTGTTACAGGTCTTTGCATGATCTTGCCTGGATCCAAGATTTTCATAAGTCATGCTATCATCAGAGGAACGTTTAAGCAACTCTGGCAATACAATACTTGTTTACTTGTATAAAAATAAAGCTAAATAACATCTAAATAAAATGTGATCTCTTCTAAAAATGCAGTTTAGCTGCCTTAATAGCTGTCCAAAATTCCACTAGAAAAACATGAGCCATTTCCTACTGCGTTTTGAAGCCCATTTTGCCTGCAGCTGTACTGTTGGTGATGCATGCACAAGACAGATCTTGTGCCTCATTAGGAGCAACTTTACATCTCAGATTCGGACACTAATCTTGCCAAATCAGCTGCAGTTTCCTTCTTCTAAGAATGCTATTTCTCAAGCAGTTCTTCGTAGTACTCTCATGGCTGAGCAAATATCAAACAATATAATCTGTCTCTTGAAAATTAAACAAATAAAGCTATGTTTAGGTATCTTCTGAAACAATGAGAACTTTTCTCTCCTAAGCTTTAATAAATTATTTAATTCATCATTGTACCTCAAATGCAAAAGAGTGTATATCACATTCTGGTGACCCCCATTTGCTTTGGCAGTCCTCATGAAAACCTCATGTATGAGCAAGGCCAAATATGATTTTTCAGGTCCCTTCATAGATTAGAGCATCAGTTTTGATAGCAGAAGCTATGAGAGAGTTCATTAACTCCATTAACAGTATGGTGTGGACTTATACAAGCTTGCTCTGCCTAAACCATTTGCCATACAAAAGCTGCTTTTGGTTAGCCAGAGAAATGTTTAACTTGCTTTTAAAAACACTTGCTATAAGGCAATTTTCTGCATTCCTACAGAAAAAAGTTCTGTTTCATGCCCACCAGGGAAAGTTTACAATGATGTAACATCCAACGGTACAAAATTTCTCCTAGTCCTTTAGGCTTGGCAGGATGTGTAAAGCTGTTCCAGAGTTCCCTAAACATGTCTCAGCACCCAGAAATACCCAAACACAGAACTTTTACTTGGCTTTGGAAGCCTTGAGGTAGTACCTACCTCTTGGAGATCCATTTTCATTTAGCTCCATCTGAAATCTGACAGGCTTAAATGTGCCTTCTTTTAGCAAAGTATAGGGCTCCTGAGGACAAGACCGCAAAACAGAAAAATAAGACAATCAAATGAAATTGTAGATGATACTTAACAAGAAATAGCTATCTGACTTGATTTCCTATGTTTTACATCATCTGCAGCTTCGATGGCTGACAAATTTGGCACAGCCTTTTTTCTTTTAAGGCTGTCTCCATTTCCCTTCCATACTTCCCCCCCGTAATTTATATAGAACTTCTCTTTGTCATGTTATGACATTTTTAAGGCTGTTACAATATTTTGCAAGTCATACATCAAAAGAAGCATTTGCTGTTTATACACCTTAGAAAAGTCGCAGCCTATTAACACACTTTTAGTTCCCATCCGGGAGGCCACATGTGACAGCTGAACTGCACAGATGGAGATCTGTCATAGGGCTGTGTTTAAATCACCTCTCCTCCCTTTGACCCGGTTGCATCACATGCTTTCCCACTAAACTGTGGCTTTTTGACAGCAAAGATGTTGTGAATCACTAGCACAAGGTTGTCGAAAAAAATGGGACAAGCTAGAGCCCAGAGCTCTACCCTGTTGTAGCCTAGAGCTACAGCAAAAAGCATAAGGAAAATAAGAGGATTTGTCTCTTGCAGAAGAGGTTGATATCTCTAGCAAGACAACAGACTGAGCAGGAAAAGCTGTCTATGGAAGACAAGGAAGGCACCTAAACTGACAAGGCTGACTGCTTCCAGAAAACACAGCCCAAACATTCTCTGGGGTTAAAGTTTCAATTAAATACTTGCTCTCCCCACTCCTGTGTACCTATACAGCTGTGCATCTGATCTGTGCACCTGCTGTTTCTGAACAGAAGGAAAGCAGAAATAACCTCGTAAGACAGTTTGCTTTTAATATGACACTTCTGTTGTCATAATAAGAAAGTCTGTTCCAATGATATTGTGTATTACATGATTATGTATATTACAAAGCCAAAGGGTTGCGAGCAAGCATCTGGAAAAAAAAAAAAGAAAGAATCAAGCCTCACAATTCTTTATTTTAAAATCAGGTGTGGTATAAAAGAATTAATGCTACCTTCTTTATTTGAAGTTATGTTTAAATTTAGCCATGTATTGTGTGTTGTATAATACCAACACTAGTAAAACTTTGCACAAAAAAATAAGGATCTATACTTTTGTGCAAGTTTGTGCTAAGAGATTCAGACTTTGTCCTACTTATAAAGCCACTTCAGATAAGGGTAGCCTCCTTGCATCTTATTACTTTTCCGAAATAGCACAAAGCAAAAAAAAATCTTAAAAGCAAAAAGACTGAGTAGGAAAAGGGAATCTCTTTCCTGGAAAATTATTTCAGATGCAGACAGCAAAAAAATACACAAAAGAAGAATAAAAGCCTTCACTCAAATACCTAAGGAAGCTTACCTGGATTCTAGAATCTCTGCAGGTCCTCCATTTCTTCTCTCACTTCAACAGTTTATCTGTGCTAGGCCTAGAAAAACAAAACCAAGAAATTTCAGGGAAAACGTTGATAAAAACAGAAACTTCAGAAATTGTAACTGTACATGGGAACTACCTGAAAGCTGACAGTCTGAAATTATTTCAAACTGCACTGAACACCTACTACAAATAGGATTTGTCTCCTCATGCCAGTTTTTCTTCAAGAAGCTCATAGGAATAGCCAAAGTTGACTTCTTCAAAACACTGGGTCCTAATCGCTGAAATGACATCTAGGAAATACTCACGTTTGGTATAGTGCTGTAAAGTCTCGTTATTTTTTTCGCAGTGATCTGTTCCTTTGTCAGTCCCAAGATACGGTGTGTTGCAGGAATCAGTTCAGATGACCAGTGGATGCAACAAGAACAAGCAGCCTGAGACTCTAGGGGGAATAGGCTATAAGGAGTACCTCACTTATGTCTTTCAGGGCTTCAGGTAGTTCCCAGTTCCCATCCACTGACAATTCAAGACATTTTTCTTCTTTATTCAAGTGACTGATCAAGGCCAAGCTAGATGTTTCCATCCATTAATATTAAGATCTATGAATTGTTTTGTGTTCAATCAAAATCTGATTAAATTGATTAATTGACTCATCTTAATCAAGAAAACAGACACACACCCCCCTTAAAAGTTTAACTACACCCAATAAAAATTTAGCTTTCAGTAAAAAGAGAGGAGGTTTTAGGTTTTTTTTCTATTTTGTCACTTAAGAAAATGAAATTTATCTTAAAGAAAGTAAACAGTTACTTTTAAAAAAAATAAGAAACTAAATTTAAATAAAAGAATTTCTGATGTAAAATTTCTATATTTTCTGTAATAAATGGCCTAGGAAGTAATACATTTCTAATCACACATACTTGACTGAAATCAATAGATAAATTTACAACTCAATTATTCTAAATAAACTTCGAAATCCTCTGCTTTCTCTGAATGTTTCTGTCATAGCTGGGTAAGAGAAAAAATGCAGAGTTGTTTTTAAGAGAGTAAACAAAGAGCAAAAAAGTCTTAAAGTCTCATCACAGAAACTGAGATTCTTTGAGGACATTCAACCCATATATATGGAAAACTTAAAGGCTGATATATGAATTCTTTCCCATATTTTTTATTACAGACTAAATTTTAATGCCGTAATAAATTCAATACTGCAAAGATTCCGTATAGGTATCCAGAAAAGACAGGGTTTTTTCCCCCAAGCACCTGATATCAAGCATTAGACTTGCATAAGGAGAATGCGTATCTAATAGAAACACCCGTGTTCATTGCCAGGGGGCGCTATTAGTCACCATGGTAAAAACAACTGGAGAAATTAAGGTCTGTATTAACACAGATAAACTGTAAATCATCTCCAAAAGTCACCAATCCAAACTCTTCAGATCAGACATTAAAAGTGCCTCAAGTGGTTAGTGGTATTTTTAAAACAAAAGAATCTTTAATCTATGTGAGTCTGGAAGGACCCTGTACCTTTCAGTGGTCCTCAGAGCACTTTAGCAGCACCTCACAACATCTATGACCCTGAGTAGGCACCTGCTTTCCACCGCTATGCACAGGAAGGATGAGGTCCTGTAGATTAAGACTCATTGTGTAGAGCAAATCGACCTTCACAGGAACCACCTAAGCTACACTGATAAAGGACATGGTTTAACCAGTGTAGGGTGCGGAGCCTGTGGTGGAAGAGCAGCCCTTCACTCCAGCTTCCAGCTGGCTCAGGTACCCCTGCCTGTGCACCTCCTTGCAGAGGGTGACCCAAGATGACCACTGTGCCTGCTGCTGCCGGAGGGCAACATGGTGAGATACACCAGCAGACACAATGCTGGCCCCCTCCCCTGGCAGGGAGGCTCGGTACCAGCAGTTACCTGGGCACCATAGGCTGCAACAGTGGGCAGGCTGCTGGGCTCAGTCTTGGGTCATGGGCAATGACCAGCCACAGCTCAGAGGCTGTAGGGTGTGCTGTTCACAGACGTGCATGTGGGAGCCTGTGAAGGAAGCACAGCCCCACAGCCCCTTCCCTGTGAGCAGGAAGGCACTAATGGGTTCCCTGCGTTTGATACCACCTACACTTTTTGCCTCTTTTTCTCTCACTCACTGTGTCTGAATTAGATGAGTCAAGCTCTGTCCTCTGTTACACTACGATAAAACAAAGGAACTCCGGAGAAGATGAGAAGTTACTCCAGATGGTATTTGAGGGTTAATGGAGTAAAATTTGCTCCTGTGCCTGCAGCTACTGCCACTCGCCTGCTTGAGTAATAGAGCCTTAAACATTTAAGTGATGGATGCTAGTGCATGCCAGCTGCAAACGAACAGAGCAGGCTCTAAACACATTTTACTTGTTTCTCTCTTTGTTTTTTAATTTGCTCTTTTTCTCAGCTGAGATTCTCTTGCCTCTTCTGCATTGTATCACACTGACATTAACGGGCCCAGACAGTCAGGGTAGGGGAGGTACAGCCTAATATGATTCATGGTGTTCAGCAAGTTTTGGTCATCTGGCTTACAGTACAGCTATGGTTAGCATCCTGACCACAGCATTTCAGCCATTGCAAATTTCCTTCGCCTTTCCTTCAGCTGGAACAAGCTATTCTTGTCTATCTGTAGGATTTTTTCATTAAGACTGCTTGTGTGCGAACAGTTGTATCTTTACGTACCTTTCAGTAACAACATCAAGAGAAATGTGTTTCTAAACCCATTAGATCTGAAGCTGAAGCTGTCACATTTGTGGAAGTGATTTCTTTTGGAGATGCATAGAATCATAGAAACATAGAATCATAGAATGTCCTGAGTTGGAAGGGACCCACAAGGATCATCAAGTCCAACTCCTGTCCCACCCTAGGACTGCCCCAGAATTCACACCATGTGTCTGAGGGCATTGTCCAAATGCTTCTTGAATGCTGTCAGGCTTGGTGCCATGACTGCTTACCTGGGGAGCCTGTTCCAGTGATCCACCACCCTCTGGGTGAAGAACCTTTTCCTAATATCCAGCCTAAACCTCCCCTGGCATATCTTCCTGCCATTCCCTCGAGTTCTTTCACTGGTCGCCAGGGTGAAGAGGACAGCGCCTACTCTTCCACTTCCCCTTGTGAGGAAGTTATAGACTGCAATGAGGTCTCCCCTCAGTCTTCTCTTCTCCAAGCTGAACAGACCTAGTGACTTCAGCCGCTCCTCGTACGGCTTCCCCTCTAAACCCTTCACCATCTTTGTGGCTCTCTTCTGGACACTCTCTAGTATCTTCATATCCTTTTATGCGGTGGCACCCAAAACTGCACACAGTACTCAAGGTGAGGCCGCACCAGTGCAGAGTAGAGCAGGACAACCACCTTCCTCGACCGGCTAGCAATACTATGCTTGATGCACCCCAGGACACGGTTGGCCTTCTTGGCTGCCAGGGCACACTGTTGGCTCATGTTCAACTTGCTGTTGACCTGGTTCCTCAATGACAGGACTTGAGCCATCAGAGCTATCTTGGCAAAAATCTGTTTTCTGCCCTGTATTTGATGGGGTCATATTCCATAAATCAGACTGTTTTCTGTGTAGGTAAATTGTTTCATTAATAAAAAAAACACATTGGGCATTCTTAAACTAGGAGCATGGAGAAGTTGCACATTTAGATGACACCCTCAACATACAGTCACTCAGTCCCAGACTTGAGTGCACTTATTTTCCCCCACGTATTGCCATTTTATTTGTCAGGGAACCCATAAAATAGATAAAAGCATCAAGGCCCTCAGCAACTGCACCTGGGTCCCCCACCCACACACCCTTTGCCCTCTGCCCATTGGCCTGGGGCACCATTTAAGCTCAGGCCTGAGCCCTGCTTATTCCATAAGCTATGGTGCATGTGTGCTCTGTTTTGTGGCTGAACTGTGGACCTGTGCTGCTGGTAGCTTGTCTCCTGGCTGGACCTTGGATCTGTGTTATAGCCCTGTCTTCAGCCCATCTTCTGCTGCTCCTGGCTGGAGCCTGGACATGGTCCATCCTCTCTGCTTTTCTGAGGCTGGTGGTGGACCACGTTGCAACACTTGGCTCTGCCTGCCACATTCAGACCTGTGGGACAGTGCTGTGGGTGAGGGCCCTTGACTCTGGGGTCCCTGTCCCTAAGAAAGCAGCTGGACCTTGCTGTGCCCTGCAAAGACAAAGCTGGTGAAGGACCCTGGGGAGAAACTATGAGGTGCTGCTGGTAGGTTTGTTTTGTAATTGTAGCACTGCTAATGCTTGTTGAGCCTCCAAAATGAGCTGTGTGAAGCTTGTTGGCATTAAGACTCTTCTTTCTGAGTAGCTACACGGCTAAACAAGGGGTGCTCCAGAGCAGGTCTGTGTCCAGCTGAAATAGTGACAGCAAAATGCAAAAAAAAAGAAGACTCAATTTCATTAGGCTAGCCCAACTAAACATCTATTAACAGTGGATTTTTATCTTAAGACTTCTCCATAGGTGCATTTTCCTGTTCTTATATACGTTCTTGGTGACTTATTTTTCAACTATTAACTTCCAAAATTGAAAACCTATGTTACATTTGTCAACTGGCTTAACTACTGTGCAGTGCCAGTGGTTTCTTTCCCTCTTGCTCTCTGTTTTCTTGAACTCAGTGCTTGCAGTGTGATGAGCTAGTTAAGTTCTGAGGGGTTTGCTGCTTGCCTGTTCTCTCACTGGGATCCCACAGTACAACACAAATTAAAATTCATCCTAATGCATCATCAGTGCCATTTATTATTTCCCCTCCTTACATCTGCTCTTGAAGCTTTTCAGCTCTCTCTGCCCTGGAAGCTTCTAGCTATCTGTAAATAAGGCTAGTAGCCTAGCAACATTGGGTGAATGCATTTCCCTTGCTGAATAATGCTGGGCATAATCAAATCAGCTTGTTATGCTATCTGCAGCATTAAGACTATCAGTTGGAGACAATTGCAAATATTTCATGTACATTGGCATCATTTTGAATTGGCAACTTTTTTCAGCTCCTTCAAAAGCAGTCTGTAACCACAAAGTGAAGTGGAAACGCTCAGCTTAGCAGCAAATTGACCAGCTCCAGAACCAGGTACAATCATCAAACTGGATTGATCAACCTGACTCCTCAAGGAGACTAAAGAGAAGGCAAACACCATCTCTGGGCATTTGTATTCACCAGCACAGACAAACAGACAGTTTGGAGCTACCTTAGGTATCTGACATAGAGAGAACTGCCTTGTGGTGCACAGATGTGGCATTCTCCCAGGGAGGAAATGAGCCCATGTTGTAAACTGAGTGAACACCTACCAAAAAAAAAGTCCATAGGACTATCTATAATCTGTCTTGCTCTAAAGGGGAAACTTGCACTGTCAATCGCATTTATTGCAACACTTTTTAGGGGCATAGCCTTCTCCCTACCCTGTCATGCTAACATGCATGTGAGGAGCAGCACCAATTCTGAAGGGTTCATCTCCTGCTCTTTCCATGCCCTGCTGTATTAGGTTATTCACCCTAGTATGAAGAAGGGTGGTATAAGTCTTCAGCCCCTATACAGTTAAACAAGTTAGAGCATGAAAAGCTTCTTAATCTTATATCAAAATTATGTCAGAACAAATTCTTCAATTAGTGTGCTGTATAGACTTGCCATCTTCCTGAAGATTGTATTTTGTGTGGGTAGAACTTTACATTTTTCCAGCTGCTACATCTCTTCACTTCAGAACAAGGAAATCTTTGTTCTGCATTTTTTGTAATTGACCTTTTTAACCTAAACAAGTTTTATTGGGCAATGAATGAATGGTTCCAGCATAATGTTATTACAAGACAGAGTTGGTGATGCCAAGCACAAAAATAGCTCTGGCTTTTTCTCCCTCTTCTCTCTTCCCATCACTGATTAGCACAGGCATTAGTAGACAGACAGCAAGAAATCTGTCTTTACTTAGATTTTATAAGCTTGAGTACATTTTTTTTATTGGCTGGCAAGATACATAATTCTATAATAAAAGTAACCAAGTGTAAGAACCAGAGAACCTAAACCCCATTAGGATGAGGTTCAAACAGAGAATTTATTCTGGTACTTTTGAAAGCTTTACTTATGCTGATAAATAACTTCATGCAGCTTAAAATACAAAATTTTAATTCATATTGATATAAATATTACTGAATCAAAATAACCACTTCACTTTCTTTTCCTGTTCAGTTCTGCCTAACCAGCTTATATTGCTGAAACCTGAAACAGAATGTGATTTACAGCCACAGCAAGAGCTTGGTTTGGTCTTTGCCACAAGCTTAAAGCACATCTAGCTCTGCTTTCTTAACTTGGTATGCAGCCCAGCATAGATGGGACTGAAGATCACAGGCTTGTAAGACAAATGCATTTATTTCCTGATAGCTCGTTCCAGGCTCTGGGAGCTAACACTGTCTGCTGTAAGTAATTGTATTTACCCTCCTTTTTTCTCACAAGGTGGCAAAGCTTTTTGCTCAGTAAAATTACTGCTTGCCACCCTGAGACAGAGACCTAAGAATTGGTGATCTGCCCTGAGGTTGTTGCAACCTGGGAGGTAAAAACTGATTGTGCTACTTTGGATGAAATTGGAGTTTGGGAGCAATTTCACAGAAACCCTAGGAGACCTATCTGCCTATTTCTCCCATTAGCATTGCAACCTGTCTTGCACCACAGTCTCACTTGTGTCTCAATGATTACTTCTCTTGCTGTCAGCATTTCCTTCCCTATTAACTGGTGAGAGACCCCAGCAGTTACCAGGGGAGGGCTGCAACCAGGCATCTCCTAAACAAATAGGAAGAAGGTTCTGACCTTGAGAAAACCTATAGCAGAGAGAAAAATGTGTGTGTGAGGAGAGGTGCACAAAGATGAAATCAAAAGAAATGCCTTGAGAGGTAGCTGGAGGATTAGGAATGGAAGGTCAAATGCAGAGTGGCAGACTGGCAAGAAAAAGGTTGTGGGGGGACTCCCTAACAAAATGGAAGATGAAGGGACAGAACTGATGTGAGAGGAATAAGACATAATAAGATGTACAGAGCAATAACATGGAAAGTGACAGAACAGCAATATATTAAAATGTCTGAGTGGAAGATAATTGACAACTGGAGTTGAAAAGGAGTGTAAATGCTGTGAGTGGGAGGAAAAGCAAAAAAAGTAAGGAGCTATATTTTTGATACATGTTCTGACTGCGCAAAGGTAAGAATGACATCACACCTACGCACAGTGTCTCTGATTTGCTTTTGAGATTCACGGGAAGAATTTATCTTAAAATAATTGTAAATATCCCCTTAATCACCACTTTTCCCATTTTCACTACAGAGAAGATTTTTTGCTATTTCTTTGCTGGTTTCTTAAACAGGGGAGAGCCATCACCTCTAATGAGATTCTCTCCTTCCCTTAAATGCAGAGATGAAGCTGCTTGTAAGGAGCTAAAAGACTTGACTGGAGGAAGGAGGAAAAATTAATGTGGCACCTGAGCCTGTTTTTTAGGGAAACATTATTGAACTAAACAAAGAAAGACCTAATTGAGGTTTATATTGTGGATAGACGAATGCACTGAAAGTACAGGACTGAGACCCCTTCCCCTGTCTACCTGGCTCCATATTTTGGGTGGGCAGAATTAGATGTGTATCTTGTTCACTAAAATCTCAAACATACTGTATTACATGGAAAAAAAAATCAAGTACTCGAGGAAAATGAGCATACTTAAAAAGGAAATATTGAGCACATATCTGAGGCTACAGAGCCTGCCTATATAGAGGTTTGAGACCTTTGCAGGGCTATATAAAGCTGTAACACTTCTAGCTGAAGGGGGACTGAGTAGCATAGTAAGAGTGATCAGTGCTCTGCTGTCTTCTGATTCCCCAGCCCCTCCTCATATCTGCAAACATTATTTTCTGGAATGTCCTTTTGAAGCATGTTTCTTCCTCAGTGCTGCAGTGCCCTCCAGTGCTCAGAGAAAGTTCTTTGGCTTCCATTATTAGGAATCCAAAAGACTGAGACACCATTTTATATCTTATTACAAGACTGAACTCTATGCTATTTCAGATGAAACTCCTTTATTTGGTTTCTGAAGGATAAATGCAGTACAGTGGCTATAGCTAGCTACGCTTCCTGGTGCCCTTTGTCACCCTAATCCAGCCAGAGGAACTACTCTTGGAAAACTGCTTCCTGCTTAGAAACCTGCCCCAGAAGCTGTTGGACACTAGTCAGGGGTCTCTGAATCCACTTGCACCACGGCCACGAAACAAGGCTGTGGCTCTCTGCCTACTGAATGAGTCTGGCTGCCTCTAACCTGGGGCATATGCCTGCTGCGGGGCTGTGACCCCCAGCTTGCAACAGATTTTCTTCTCCAAGGTATCTCTTCTGATGCTTTAAGTACTTCTCACAATAAACAAGCTGCCTGAGGTGAATGATTATCACCTTGGTGAGTCATATCCCAAAAGCATTTAAAATGCTCCTCTAACAAAAGTACTGACAGTTGCTATGTACTGTAGTTCAAGGATTGTGTTTAGAGTAGTAAAGTTTTCCTAAACACTTGGGGTTGCAGGTTATTTTAATGAAAAATTCTGGTTAAGGATGAGTGAGAAAGACTCTCTCTGTGCCTAAGTTTGCTTTGTGAGTTACATTTTTGCCATTGTATATCTCTAGTTCAGAGGTTTAATAAATTCCACTGAAAACATTGCAAGCGCTTTCTTAAATACAAGTGAGAGCATCTGTAAGTCCAGAGCAGCTCGAAACAAACACCTGGTTAGATTCAAAAGGGTGAGGGTGGGATTTTTCAACAGATTAAAGGAATGCAATTTCAAACTTCCATCAAATTATAGTAAGAGCTACTCACAAAAAACAGTATATTCTGATAAATTGTGTTTAATGGGGAGAATCATCTCAGCACTCTTTCATCTATCTATTTTTCAATAAAGAAGGCATCTTTTTAGAGAAGCTGCAAGGTGAACTGAAAGTTATATAGAAAGTCCAGAGAGCAATGTCCCTTCCACATTTTTCATTCTCTTCCAGATGTGAAGTATCTGACTGACCACCACAAACTGGCAAACTTCCTGTCAGTCTGAACACCTGCAGATCAAATATGCAGCATTCTGGTAAGTGAGATCTGTCAAATAAGGAAAAGGGGTGGGGGGGCAGCGGCTGCAGAGAAGGAAGTATACACAAGGACAGAACTAAAAGAAAGAAGGAGGTCAGAGATGAAAATAAGTACCTGTACTTCAGGGAGAGATATAAAAAGGATAAGGGAGCCCATCAAACACCTTGCATTTTGAAAGGACAATCTTCAAAATACCTTTTGGATTCACAATAGCTTTTTGTAATATTATGACCAAGTAATGTAAGAGCATAGTCTTTCAGGGAAAGATTTAAAAATTACTTTTTCTCTGCAAATGATGTATGACAGGCTGAAAGTAAAAATGTGAAGCTGAGTATTGATAACCAGTGGTGGTAGGTTTTGGAATTGACAGGCTATATTTTCCCCAGCATTTAAGTGTGAATCTCTTCCTAGGAGGAAGTGCCTGTGCTTTCAAGGTCCTTTTTTCAGCAGAATTTCTAAATCTACTAGCAGAGATCCTGCCATAAAGGGGCATGTGGGTGTTCACAGCTGATTAGGAGCAGATGCTTGAGGATCATAATGAACTGTATTTGGCTAGTAGCTATGCTAGACAGGCTCTCAAAACTTGTGCTTCATCTTTTTCTTGTTTATAAATCAAGAGAATCTGACCTCTAACAGGAGCATCTGGATCAGGTCAATGTTTCCAAAATATTATCCTCTCCTCTGTGTTGTCAGCATTTATGCTGTGCACTTGCACCAGGGCTGGGCATCATGATTCTGTGTACAGAGATGCCTCATTTTGACAGAATTGATGGATGTTTACAGAACTCTCCCTGGCTACAGTTTTAAAGTACTGTTATCATTCATGTGACTTTGCCTGCACACACTGTGAAGCAGCAAGGTTCCTGACCAACTTAAAGCAAAGCCTTCTCTAATCCAAACCTGCAAGGACAAGTTTAGATATATAGCACTCCAAGCCCTGGTTCAAAGTTGGTAAGGCACAAATAGAAGTTGCACAGATCTCAGTAGAAAAGGCTGCCTGCAAAATGCAGTATTATTCCAAATGTTTGAAATGACCTTGAATAGAAGTACAAATAAATGGTATACAATATGTTACTGACAAAATGAGTGTAGATAAATTTCACAGGCAATCAGAGCTGGCCCAGAGCAAGGGTACTCTCTTAGAATTTGAGATTAATATTGGGGTTAAACTGACAAGCTAAAGCATTTCCCAAAGCCATGGGCAATAAAGCTTCAGAAGTGTACATGAAGCATGTGCAAGCCTTAGAAGTGCTTCTTAAGTGGAGATTAGGCTACAACCATATTTGTGAATATAGCTTTTGATAGTTAACCATCTTAACCAAGCCATAAAAGGCAATGTATAAATTGTTAGCTGATCATTTGAAGTAAAGTTCACAGTCTTTTTTTCATTAAAAAAATCTTATCATTTGCAAATGAATGCAAATTAATGTGATTTGTATTTTTGCATGTGTCATTACTTTACAACAGCTTTGACTTACAAAAATAGAAATCCATAATATGAACAATTAATCTCTAATTTTAAACATACATTAACATGCTTTATGTAAGAACAGACATTAATTGCATTAATAATGCAATGTAACAGTGATCATTTGATTTAGGACAAATTATTTCTATTCAGCAAGACTGCTTTTATTGCTCAGTCTGACCTAGCTACATTGGTGGTAGACATCACTATTTTCATGGCTCTGGCCCCGTTTCTTCTATGTAAAATATTGAGTGCTCATCTTATTACACCACCAAAGAAAAGTTGTTTTATACTGGCATTCATTGATGACTGGCCTCTGAGGAGCAATACTGAAGTAGTAGCACACATTAACCATAGCCATCCAGGGTTCATGTATACGGTCCCATGTCATGGATAGGTAGTTTCGGGCAGTTATTTTCCTGTTGCAAACATCCTTTTCAAGTACCATCTTTTTCAAGTACTTTATGTCCTAGACAGATCCTTGAAGGATCTGTTCTGATTTCTTATGTTTCTTATCACAGACATACCTTGGCACCATGTTACAGAGAGATTTTTGTGCTCACTTCATAAACACTAAATCTAAATTAAGATTATTTTAGTGACTCTTCAGAAAACCTTCCTGCCATAATAAACTCATTATCAATCGTTTTATTAGGTGCCAAAAATACTTTACAGAAAGATTCTTAGCCCTAGTATTTTAGTTTTGCATGGATGATGTGTATTGCTACACTTTATAAAGCCAGTTTTCAGATTAGATTTAACAGTTGCTATAGCAAGAGTTTTATATATATAACTTGAGACTCTGAAAGGATTTAGGAATTCCAATTTACTTTTTTTTTTAAAAAAAAAGTGGAATTATAACTTATGGCCATAGATTTTGGTCTTGTACTGTAGCAGGAAAGCCATTACTGAATTGTTACTCCTACAGCAACTGAGAAATTATGTTTATTTGACTCATTTTTGCAAAGATAGTTGCATACTCTTGGTGTGACTGGGTGGCTCGTGTTCAGTCAGCAGGAAGACACAGCACACTCCAGTCCAGAATGGTAGGGATGAGGCCAAATTTTCCTCACAGTTACTGCACTTAGTTTTTTCTCAAGTCCAGCATGGTGCTGGGCAGCAAGGTTGGAAAAGGAAAGCTCTGTGCTGCTTCACACTGCAATAGAGGGAAAATTCTTGCTTTGGTGCACAGTGATAAATGAGATGAAAATGAACAACAAGGGATAGAAGGAAGAGATTCAGAGGTGTGTGAGGGGAAAATGGAAATCTTTGACAGAGGGAAATCTGGATAAGGGACCAGAAAGGGGAGAGAAGATTTGACAGCAAACATTTTGCCCAGGATGCTGAACATGCCATGCTTATTTGCATGTCCCCAAATCTTGGGATGCTCCCAAATGGCACATAATTTAGAAGTATTTTTCCAATAACCATATTAAAAAATAAAATTGAACCAGTCTACATGAAATTATATTTCTTATTACTGTGCTGAAATAAACCAAGACTCATTAGCAGGGCCTTGCAGTTACCACTTCCAAAGGACCTTCCATCCCAATTCTATACCAAGCAAGTCCCTGAATTTATGTAAAGCATCATTTAGTTTATCTTCCTTTGAGGTGTCAGCTGCAGAATAGTGTACTGATACCTGCTTTATCTTCTTAAGTATTTTGTCAGCTAAGATGGCTATTTATTAAAAAGGTTGGAAACAGAAAGAAAGACACTAGATGGCAGCAAACATCTTAAAACCGAGTTCCGTTTGCAGTCTGGCCCGAATCTAGCAGATGTAGGTAGCCTTCCAGCTGTGAAATGCCTCTTGGGACTTCTTCCATGGTTCAGCTGTTAGACTGTCTTGCCAAAAAGCCAGTGTTTTCTCAAGCTTCTGAAATACAGTTTAAAGTCAGAGCTTTGCTGGTACTGCTTTCTGGATGAAAATCAGAAATTTTTTCATCCCACCCCTTCTCCTCACTACATACCTATACTTAATTTTGTATTAAAAAATGATAATTGAGTAGGACAGAGTTCAAATGTTGTCTTTACAAAGGCTTAGCTGTAAACAGATGTGGTAACTTGGGCTACTTGCCCTGTTGAAGCTTAGCAGTATTGTATCCAGTATCAGCTCACACTGTTCAGTATCATCACACTTATTTAACCCTTTTTCCCTACTGCAGCAGCTTTAGGCACATTGACTAAACATGTCTGTTTTTCATGAGTGTCTTATCCATCATCGCAATTTCCCTGAGCAAGATGATGTCTACTGCTTTATTAAAATACTCCTATTCAAGCTAACAAATACTACTTAAGCTCTGTAGAGGGAGTTAACCATAGACTTCCTACAGATTGTGAGAAGCCAGATGTTTCCTAAAGATTTGTTTTTCCTTTATTAGGACAAAATGGATAATATAGGTTTTGTATGCCCGTTTGTAAAGTGTTCTTTCACTGAACTGATTCATTAGGCAAACATTTCAAGGGCTATTTTTGTATACATGAGCTGTAAATTAAGGATGTGCAAGGTATGGGACTGGGCATTTGCAGACCTTGAGATGTTTGAGAACTCTCTATTTGCTTGCTTCATGAGGATGGATTTTGTGCATTAGTGTACAGGCAGATATTAAAGCAGCACGGAAAGATCATGCAAACTCCTCAGTTCCACAGAAAGCTTTTAAATCTGTACATATTCACTTTAAACATGGAACATAGATCCCCTGCAGCCTACTGCATCACTATACTGCTCAAGGTGTATGCAGGAAAGGACTCAGGCCCAGTTTTCATCAATGATGACAGGTAAATCCAAGGAAGTACCAACTTTTGCTAGGCCTGTGTCTCTAGGTGATTCTTATTTCATCCTAGCCATATGCTAAGTGTCCAGGCAAAAATGGAGACCCTTTATCTTGCTTACAAGGTCTGAAGAAAGTGCAGGTCCACAGAACAGGAGGAAAGAGTGCATCAAGAGTAACACCTGAGGCAGGAGGCTAGGCGTGAGCCCAATGGCTTGTTGTTTTCTTACTCCACAGGAATGTTATCCATGTGTCTGTCAGCTGAGACTTCACCTCTTCATTGATGAGCCCAATTCATGGTCAGAGCCTTTTCTCTCATTCAGTTTTATTTCCCAGATTTGTGTTCCAGCCTTCCAGTTGTGTATTTTTCATGGGTTTCTAGTCTACTCCTTAGCACACCACCCTTTTGGGTTAATCTCCTCCTGCTTCCAGTTTTTTCACCTGCTGTTTCTCTAAAAAAGTGAAGCTTTTTCCATTATTTTCCTTACTCCTCACTGGAACCTTATCCATCTTCAAAATCTTCCCTTTGCTATAAAAAGAGGAGTAATGCACAAAAAGGGGGAGGGTGTTTTAAAAGAAGTATAGCTAAATTATTTTTTGTTCAAGTAAAATTACTGAAAATATGAACCTCCAAAGAAACTAAGTGATGCTTCATGTGATGTTATGGCTTTAGCCTAGGCGTGGGAATAGCTTCTACAAGGAGCATAATGTCAAACATTTAACAAATGCTTGAACAGTTACTTTGGATCTAAATTCAGAGGCAGTATCAATCAATGTAGTATACAACTTTTCAGCTCTTTCTTACAAGGCCATTTCTGGAATTGTGCTGTTCTGGAAGAAATACTACTCACCTGCAGCAAATTAAAAAATATTTTGTCAGGCCATGCAATTAAGTATGGCTTTTATTATCCTGTAAACATTTATAGAGCAGCGCCCAGTAGTAGACTGTATGCTTTCGCTTATCACTGCAGCTCTCTGTTACGCTGTACCAATGCAGCTTTGGGAAGCATTTTATTAGGAGACATTGAAGTCATGGTTAGATTTAAATATGTAACTATTTATATAAATTAAGAAATAACTCTTGACATGGATTGTTTATTAACCATTAAGAAGGAACTTCTTAGGATCTGTGAAAGGAAGAATCTTCTTTGTGTTCAGTATTACCAACCACAGAAAGATGTTTACTCCTCCATCCCCAATCCTCTGATCTTTAAAAAAAAAAAAAAAAGATAACCTAGATTTTATCTGAAAATGTAGTGGAAGGTTGGAAATTGTTTGCCAAGTTAAGCTTGTTCCCTTACAAGGAAATGCAGTTTTGGGAACAAATAGAATTCCAGTCTTTTCCCCAGTGGGCATTATGCCATTGTACTTGCAGACATTGTGTCATGGAAATGTGCAAGAAGGCCTAAAACAGCTAAGAAATGCTTTGCCTAGTTATATATTTATTTTCTACTACTTAAAATCTACTGACTATTCTTATTCATCAATAGAAAAGGACACAAGCTGAGGCTTATGGATTACATGTTTTTGTGCTCTATTGACTTAATGCAAAGCAAAAGCTTACATAATTCTGAAATAGTTAATAAATGTAAGATTTGTTCTTATTGAAATATTTTAATATTGGTAAGAGCGTTTTTAAGCAAGCAATTCTGTAGGTGATTCCCATGCCGGTCAGAGTTAAACTTTTCAATGTGAAAAAAGAACACATTCAAAACCAAAAACAAAGTGTTTTTGCTAGAATTTTTTATTAAAATATTACTCTTTAGCAAGAATTTTAAAGAGATTTCTCCTTTAGCACTCCCTGCTTTTACACCAGCTCTTAAAATACAGTTGAGAATATTAATAGCAGATGCTCATCTTTCTTTTCTGACTTTCAAGGCAACTGTCTTATTAGTGAAGTACTTCTGTAATTAGAAGAGTTTTTACAGTTGTTCATAAAAGAATCTTTGTTAGGAAATTAATTTTATTATAAAAAGTGTGATTTCTTCTTGGAGACCTTTGTTTTATTCCTTGATACTATCCAGTAAAAACATGGTTTAAATCCACATGAGCATTTTGACAATCTATTTTTTTCTTGGCAACACAGTTTTTAATAAAACACAAGCTCCTTTATAGTGCTCTAATTTTCAGCAAGCATCAGAAAACATCAGTTTAAGTTTAGGTGTTATAAATTCTTTTTTTCTGAGCTAATTCAGATTGCTTCTCAGCAATGAACTGGTTCTTGTGCTTTCTCCAGCCTACTACTGTTTGCTTTTTTGAGGAGGACAAATTTCTATGTACGAGGGATACTCCTAACTGCAGTATCCTCTCTGCAATCTTGCTGACAACAAGGTATATTTGAGATAAGCCTGAGGGGTGAATGAAAACCTGTATTGGCTCACAGATAACTTCCATAACACTCAGCTGCTCATGACACCTTCAGCATCATCACTGTTTTCCAAGACCTGGAAGCTTACATCAGGAAGAAATTACTCTCAGGTGCCCTTGAAACTTCAGGTTTGTTCATTGGTACCAATGGGGTACTGATCACTCATAGCACAGTAATATTTGTTTGGAGAATGAAGAGGATAGTTTGGTGAATTGTATGCTACATTTTGCTCCCAGGCCAGTTGTAATGAAGGAGCTTTCAACAATATGTTGGAGAACTCTCAGAGGCCATCTATATTTTTGTTGCTCCAAGAAAGGATGATCTGTGAAGTGCTTCTGACCATTAAATTGCTACAGATCATATCATATATTGCATTAAAGCTGAACTTTCTTATCTATGCATTCTGTATGGTGAATCAATAATGCAATGCATGATGATATAAATATGCATACAAAATTACAAAACTTTAGCAAGTATTTGACCCTTTTCAAACAGGACTTCATACTGACTATTGGAAAGATTAAAGCACCAGCAGGAAGTCCCTGTACCTTCTCCACTCCAAAATACGCAGAGAGTATTTTACTGATAACATGCACTAAAATTTATTTCTTAATTATGCTATCAATGTCTCTGCACATTTTTCCTATTAACCCACATTTCAGTGTAGATACAAGCTAGCTAGTTCTTTAAAGTTTTGCCAAGAGCAAAACAAGAATAGAGGAAAGCTCGCAAAATCCCATGGTTGAAGTTTACGTTTTCAGTGCCCTTCTTTATGTGGCATTCAGAGCCTTTTCATGCTCAAGAGAAAAAAATGACACTGGTGAACACTTCAATTGTTAGTACTATTTTGGGCTTAACTCTAGTGCACACTGCAATCATAGCAGAGCTTCCTCGGGAGGGATGTGAATGATGAACATGATATTTCCTTTTCCTTAAGCTTAATAGTCTCTTCAATATGGTATTTTTGTATGTTAAGGACACAATATTTTTAACTACTAGAGAAGTTCAACATTTTTCTTCTGTTCAGCCCACAGACCTCAATTCCATTAAAGAAACAGCTCTGTAAGTGTCACCATAGGTCTTTGCTTTTTCAATAATTACTATTTGTTGGATAAGTGTTTTTACCCACAATCTTTTTTTTGTATGACAAGCTGATTCCCATTTCTGCTTAGTAACTTGGCAAATAAAAAATGTAATTCAATTCACGCTGCTCTAATTCCATACATCAGTTTCAAAATTAAATGTTCAGTGATATGTAAAGCAGTTATGACTTTGCACAAGTTATCAAAGCGACAATTACTAAAAATATCTTGCAGCTGTCAAAAGAAAAATATTTTTCATTCTTTTTAGCAATATTCATGTTAACCCTGAAGTCTGGCTTCTAATAACCAAATTCAGACAATAAATATGGATATCAAAATGGTCAGACATCAAACCATTTTTCAGAAAAAAAAATATTTTGTGATTTCTGAATCTCCCTCAGCTTCTGTTCCCAGTAAAAAAGCCTGGGTAAGAGAGTTCATGGAACAGTCTTACTTACTAAGTTTTTGTAACAGAAATAAGTCTTTTATTCTGGTAATTTGTGCACTCACTAGAAACCACAAATTTCAAGGTGCACCTTTTTTATCCAAAATGGGTTGTGTTTAGTTAAAAAAAAAAAAACAAAACACCTGAAGTTCTTATTTGTGCTGGTGAGCAGCAAATAGAAAAAGAAAAATGCAACTGATTGAAAATTCCCTTGCTCTTAGAGGAAAGGAAATTAATATAAACTGGTGAATTTCTACCAGAAACACAAATTAAATTAATATGAATAGAATAATAACCCTAATAGCCATCAGAAGAGGTGTTCTCGATCTGTATTCAGTGACTATTAACAATTTCTATACTGTCCACACACTTAAGAAGAGTAAAGAACAGAAGCATTTCTCAAACTACTAAACTAGTCTAAGAATTATCACATTTAGTTCGTAAATTGCCTTTAGTATGTGAGGGTTTGACACTTGTCATTGTGGCCACTACTGAGTACAATGAAGGCTTAAATTGTCACCACTGCACCAGAATACATTTTTAGAAGGTCATTCTGTGTTTCCATGAGTAAATTATTATTTCCATCTTTGTATTCCCAGTCATCTCTCGCAGCCAACGAACAAGTCGTGTAACAACAGCCTTCATTCAGTGACTAAACGTAGATGGTCTTGGGATCTTGCAAAAGTAAATCTTCTCTTCCTTATGCATGCCTAAAGGGGCCACATCAGCCCATGGAGCTGAGATCAGAAAGCTGTGTCCCCCTACATTGAGGGTGTGCCACACCCTGGGAACTGGCTGACAGAATAGCAAGCGGTTGGTGGCCATCTAAATTTATGTGTCTCTGGGAGGCAGGGTCACAGATTCAGCTCAACAAGGCTCATATGCTGAATACAAAAAAAATACTTTCTTGATCCATTCACTTCTAGCATTTCACCCAGTGCCAATACTGTTGCTGTATTAACTACATGGTATAGACAATAAGACTATTGTCTTTGTTCACCATTACTGGAGAATCTAGGAAAGGATACATTTAGGTGATGTTTGAGGTGAGGACAAGATGGTGCCAGCTCTCACACTCACATAAAATATTTTCATTTTTTTTTCTTTCTCTTTATCTCCCTATATTCCTGGCACAGTTTTTCTCAGAGCAGGACTCTATCCAGACAGTTTTTCCCTTTTTTGCAAATTTATTGCTTTTGTGGATTTCTTGGACAAGAAACTTATCCATCAAAACACGAACACTTTAAAATCCAGGTTTCTCCAGCCTCATGGCTTCCCATAGCTTCAGGAAAGCAGAGCAGTCAGGAGGGTGGCAACAATCAATTGCCCTAGGCAGATGCTCATTTTGCCCCTCCAAACACCTCTGGGAGGTCCACAGCAGTGCTTACACAGCATCACAGGTTTCCCATTCCTCTCCTCACAGGTGCCTCAGCAGCGTCTGAGGAGACTTCTAAAAGCAATTGTAATACAATTAATAAGTATTACCCTACATTCACTAAGAGCTTGCATGCAAGTTCAACATATTTAAGCTCCTACTTAATTTAGCCCATGATCGTTCATTTCTCAGGCAGTGTTCTGACCTGACAAAGCAGTATTATGAAAGCTTCATAAGCACACTGGTGAAACAATACATCGTTTTCAAAGGCAGGTGAACTTTTAAGATAAAATTCATAAGGCGGGATTATTTTTGCTTATGAATTTTCATTACTTATCTGTCAAAATTGATTAATATTATAGTGCTCAATTCAGTATTCAGTAGTTCCTACTCTTTTGCTTTTTCTTCTCTGGTCAATCCATCTGTAGTTCTTTCTAGTAGTTAAAAGATGAATTGCAGCTAATAAGGAAGATGGTTGCTCAGCAACTCAGACTCCTGCTGAGCCTGACAATGGTATATGAAGGAAATTTCTTTAAGCTCTTATGTGCTAGCTGAAGGGGAAAAAGCTTATATGATTTTAAATAGTCCTGTCATAAGCATCTACAAATAACAATGAGACTTCTAATCAAAAGATGACTATTCTTTTTTTCTTTCCAAAAGGGGCAATATCTTAAGCAAATCTGTTCTGGGGGTGGCAGTGAAGGGGACAAAGGAGCAAATAAAGCTAGTTCCATTTCAAATCACATTTCTACCTTTTCTTTCACAGGTATCTATTTCTATAGTCTGAACTGCTTTCAGAGTATTCTCCTAGTGTCTATTAAATGAATGGTGATCAAGAAACAGTAGTAATGAAATAGAAAAAACAGGGCTTCAATTTTGTGCGTCTGTGTCTGCGTGTACTAGACCCTGATTTTTGTATGGATGTTAGTATCAGAGCATGCGTCCTGCCTTTTCTATGTCTTGCCAGCCACACACAAGTAGGAAATGCTACAACGGTGTTCATAATTAGGGCAGTAGTTTGTGTACCATAAGCAGTCCCAATTCCTTTACTTGCTGATTAGATATGCCTCAAAAAAAATCCTTAGAAGATGTAGTTAAATACAGGTTTCATAACATTACCTTCCTGATAATTTTCCAAGCAGATCTACTGGTCTAGAACTGATATAGTACTATTCTTCAGTAACACTACTTTGATCAAAGTCCTGACTAAACACAGACCTGACATTGGCCGCTTGCCTAATTTCTGCCAGTTTCCCTGACCTATTGCAGAAGACTCTAACCTCACCAGCTTCCTATGAAGATATATGACAAATCTTCCTTCTTATATATTTTGCAAACATTTCAGAACAGAAATGCAAGATTAATTGCTCTTTCACTCTAATAATGGAAACCACATGACTTGTCTTTTATTAAAGTTAAGTCATCTGTGTATTCTTATGTTCAAGATCCAGAAACCATTGTTTCTGTAATCAAAAGATTAAAAATAAGTTGGATCTCTCTAAGCATTAACTGTTTTCACTGGAATGATTCCTATTGTAAAAAGCTGTAATGGAAAGAAGTCTACAAATACTCAGCTTCTGTATTAAAAACCAATATAATCATAGTCCCTGCATTCCAAGGCTCTTTGAGTGGGAAAATTTTATTTCATAACTTATAATATCTTTTTGATGTATTATTCAACATGGGAAATTCAAAATGGCACACATTATTAGCATGGACAGGTAGTCATTTTCATTTTCCATTCATTTGTAAACAAATTGATGTCCAAGAGATAACATTTGAGTGTTCAAACAATGTGATGTAGAACTCTTCCTACATTTGTCAAATGTTCTAACTGTAGCTTCACTGATGTCTTCAGAATAATAGATTATTCCCTTCTCTGTTGTGCAGTCAGGAAGCTGAGAAACATTTTGATAAATCTTTTATTAAAGACACCAGTGACCACAGAGCAAAACATCTTTATCTGCCAACTTTTATTTCTTCAGCTGAGAGATAAGCTAGAATATTATTGGCATTATATAAATCTCAGTCATCTCAACCAAGATACATCAAGTTACTTATAGAATCCTGGGAACTAAAAACATGTACTTTATTGTCATAGCAATAAATTACTTGTAGATAACACTGATATGTTTTGATTACTTCTTCAGAGGCCACCTTGTCATTTTTTGTATTTTCACATTTCTCTGAAAAGAATGCCTTAAAACAGTTTTATTTTTTGAAGCGGTTATAAAATAATTTCCAATATCTACATCTTCTGAATGGTCTTTTGTCTTGACAGTTTATTGTCTGCAACTAGAGAACTTCCACATAAATCACAGAAATATCAGTAGCAATTTTTATTCATCCATCAGTGGAAAATGAGTTCACTCTTTTTCTAGAACACATCTCTGTCTTCCAGTCAAAGGTTGCACTTGGACTAGTTGATGACATGTTCACAGTCCAGGTAGAGCTTTGCTGAGGCACTATGTCTTCTAAAAATATTTAGTTCAGGATCAATACATGATTTTAAAAATCACTTTTAGATATCAAAAGATATGGAATATGGAGAGAGAGTAAAGTTCACTGCATACTTCATAGGTAGACTGAAGATATTCAAGAAGTAAGGGTTTCAGTGATGACTGCTGATATTTTTTAATCATGTCTGACAAAGCATAGTATTATTTGCTTTTAAAGTTTCAACATCTAAATAAACTACGGAGGTCAGGTATGTAGGACTAGTGTTGGAACAAGAAGATAGTTTAGGGAAATGAAACAGCCTGCAGTAAACAGCTCAGATTCAGTCACTTAGATGTGTGCCTGGGAGAGCCAGTACCTTGCTTGGTCCTTCCATGTGCTCTGTGTCTACATTCTTCAGCCTTTAAATACAGTGCTAACATTGGATGTGGGGGCAATCTCTACTGCTGGTTGACTGGTTTTGGGGTTTTTTGGTGGAACAATGGGGAAGGGGGAGACTTAAAAGTACCAAATATATTAAATTCCTCCTAATTTCTCCTCCACTGTTGTTATAACCGCCTTGCCCTAAGCACATGTTTTGTCACCAGGCTCTGAGGCTTTCTTTCTACAAATCTCTTGATAGCACTGATCGCACCGAGCATATGTTACTTTAAGGTCCTGTGGGACTGGAGTTCTGTACAGCATATAAACTGAGCCTGCATAAATGCATTCAGGTAATACCTCTATGCTGAACTTCCTGTGCCTGAAAAAAATGGGATTGCTAGCAACTTTTGGAGCCTCCTCTGTAGGCCATACTCCCAGAATTGTTATAATAAAATATACCAATAACTCTATTAGGCCAGAATTTGTGATAATTAACTTTTCCAAAAGTTTCCCTCTTTGTCCACCATTTCCTTAACAGAACTGTAGATCAAAGGAGAGAGGTCAATGTGTTTTTAGAAGCCAGTTTCAAGCAAGGAGTCATATCCAGGATTTTAATTTCAGTACTATCCCAGTAAGTCAGTATTATCTCAGGATAAACAGACTGTTACAAGGTAGAGTTACTGTGTGTGAATTCTATAGCAAGTCATGATTTAAGCAAAAATTTCATGGCTTTATCCTTCTGCTCATTTATGGGATGAGTGAATGAAATACAATTCTTTTAGAAAGGGATGGGTGATTTCCCTAACACTTATTGAATGGATTGATGAAAGAAGCAGGGAGAAGAAAACTCTCATTTTTAGACAAGTTTGGTTTCACAAAGTGATTTGAGAACATTAGCAATGCTGTTTATGGACACCACTTATGGAGCCCCTGCAGTGCTGACAGCAGTCTGACTAGATATACCAACTGATGCCCTGCAGAAAGGCCAGACTTTTTTCACAGGCCAGGATACATTCTCCAGAATGGCTCAAAGCAAAAGCAAGAAGGGAAGACTTTGGGTACCCTCGGTGGCCTTCATCAAAGTTTGTTGAATGCCCAACTCTTTCTGTCAGCCTCAACAGGCTTTTGAGCAGATCTTCATGGAACAACCTGTGTTGGCACCTAGGATTCATTGCAGAGAATTGATTTAATTCCTTTCTGTCTGATCACACTGCTCTCAGTGCCTTAGAAATCGGCCTGGTTTAGGCCAAACCAGGACACTGCTACTCAGTGTGACACTGTGCTACTACAGCAAAATTTCCTCTGTCACACATATAATTTGTAACACTGCTTATACACTATAGCGAGACAGAATCGCATTTCAGGAAGAGCTAGTGTTTACCCTTAAAAATTTCAGTTTGGCTTATAGTTTCTGCTTCTCTTCAGTATGCACAGCTAGCTCCTGGGAAGTATGGCCATAAGAACTACGATAAGATAAAAAGGTCCCATAAGTACCCCGTGAACTGGAATAAATAAGGAGTTTTTGCATAGCTACCTTTAAGTATTTCACATCAACATGGTCACAAAAACTCTTCTCTAAGTAGCACACAAGGTAACCACTGTAATAACCAAGCTTTCAAGCTGTATCATTTCTATAAACTCAAGTATATATCTCATGTTGTTAGTAATTTTCCACTTTGTAAAAATAAAAGGTAGAAGCAGATGACAGCACATGACCAATGTCAGAAAGACTCCTCTGTGTCAATTCTGTAGTATTCTGTCTCATTCTTATCCCTCCCTCTTCTTTAAAATTTTTCTACCAAGTAATTGATCTCCTTAAAAGTGCCAGGAGCTAAACAGAGATGTGAAAGCCACAAACACAAAGCACGACTGTAGATTTTTGTACAGATCAATGCAGAGGTAGTGACCCTGAATGTTGAAAATTTAAACCTTTCACTGAATGAAGAGAGATTATATGCATTTTTTTGAGAGATCTGAGAATGCTTATTTTTTTTCCGTCTTCAATGATTTTTGAAACTTCTTAGTCATAACAGATGTGTCCAGCCACACACAGGAAAAGTTTGACTTGTGAACCGCATTTGTATTTTGAACTTTTTTTAATGTTCCATACTTTTGCACACAGAATGTGACCTCTGTATGAAGAGTTGCTCTTATTTTTCTTTTAAATGCAGTTTTGACTGGAGTGGTCAACACCACGAACCATTATATATTTTATTAGAACACAAGAACAGCAAAGGAATCACTGAATTTGATGCAAGCATTTCAAACAAAAAAATCTGTATTTGGAGAGGGGATGAAGTTAGAAGTTTTACATTGTTTTCTGTTCTGCCCTGTCTGCTCTCTGCCCTGCTGACCCAGTTGCAGCCTTCACCCTTTGACATTTACCAAATGGTTGCTAAACTAGCCAAATATCTAAAAGGCTTCCAACTGGACATCTTCAGAAGACCATCACTGATATATTTGTTAAAGATACACTTGGGGAACATCACTCAAAGTTGAATTTATTCACTAACTGGAACTTCAAAAATCTCAGATCAGGGAACTAATAAAACATTTCTGATTTCTGTGTTATGTTTGCTCAGATGAAAAGCCTTGCATTTCATATGCTTAATTCAACCCTTAAATTAAGGAATTAGCTAGGTTTGTAGCTGTAGTTTGTATCTGCAGATGTCTTGCAAATAATCCTTGACAGTATAAGAAATGAAAAGCTCTGTGCATGTACACATCAGAAAGGACTGAGATGGAACTGGCCTAAGGCAGCCCTCTAGCAAGTTTATTCAGCATGACTGTAATGACTTTTCAGTGCCAAAACGTTACCTGCAACAAGGGTAGCAGGGTCAGAGAAGCGCATATATTTTATATGATGTCATCTTTTCAGAATTATTTCATATACTTGCATAACTGATTTGTCTCCTTCTGTTGAGTACTTATCCTAAATCTGACCTCAGCTAGCATAATTAGCAACACACATAGCTAGCAGTAATTTTCAAATGCTGTAAATTTCTTTTCTGTGTTTTTCTTTAAATCAGCTGTTTGAAGGTAGCCATACAAAGAGCAAAAAACAGATGCTACATTTTAACAAATGTTGAAACATAAGTAAATCTCAAAGGTGAAGTCACAAAAGCCTTAATCTTGTGGTAAGGATGGCAACACATGGCAGCATCTGGACCAGAGTCATGCACAGCATGAGACCTGAACCCCAGGACGTTTTACACAGGCAGAAATCCTTCCAGCTGTCATAGAGTCCCTGGAACTGTACATGGACCTAGAGACCATTAGAAAAGAATCTCCCGTACTCAGCAGCTTTCCTAGGTGAGGAGAACAGGAGGACCACAGGCGAATCTATAAAGTTACATTAGCAAGGATTTGAGGAAGAAGGTAACAAGTCACAGACATAACCCCCAGAAGGTACAAGATGCCAAATTATTGTTCGTTTTGAGAGAACACTGAGTTACTGTTTTTGATAAATTCCAGAGTGAAACCTGACTTACTGATGTGGTATCTCAATTTTTATGGATGGCAAAATGAACTCTAGGCCACACAGTTTGTGCAAGATTTGCTTGGGCAAGCTGGGAAAGCAAAAACATGTATAGACCTCCAGGCTTTTTCCATAAGATCAACTGACAGTTTAAGGCAGTGTTACCTGTGCGTGTCATTTTTCAAATTTATGAATAAGCCTAGTTTTCTTTTTTAAACAAACTGTCTTGCTAAGCCTTTAGCTGTTTGCTACTGAGGTACTGTTACTGTGCAGGGTCATCACAAGAACTTCCAAGACAAAATAACATCTTCAGCAACACTAGCAGTAACTACCTATGCCAGAAATATTAAGATAATGTCATTGCGCTCTACTGGTTTTGTCCCAAGAATGTTTCCAAATTCACAAGTGATTTTAGCAGAGGGCTGTGCCTCCAGTCTTCACTGAAAAGTATTTTTAAAGATCATTCTTCTAAGGTTACATTGCCTAATGTGCCAAAAGTTCTATTTCCAGCCACAAGGCAGCGCTGGCTTTGTCAGTCAAGCGTTAACTGAAAATCTACTAATGAAATAAGACAGTAGAAGTGCAGCACCATTTTATTGCCATTCAAGTCCCATTCACAGTTATATCTATTGCTTCAGTACATTCCACGCAAGCCCAGGGACCCAACTGCACAGGTTTACTAGAGACCCTCAAAAGTTACAGGCAGATTTGCATACTGTGCATATAAATATAATCAGCCTCGGGGAGTATTTTAGACTGGGCATTGGAGTAAGTCATAAAGAATTAACTGAAACTGAGCTGGAGTGTCATGAAGATGAATACAGTGCTGTCTCTGACATGAGGTATAACCATTACAGAAGTTCATACACATAAGTTTACTATGTTCATTGCAGCTTAAGGTATTGCCCCATGACACAGAAAGGAAGAGAATGCATACCACAACTACATCAGACTTTCATTTAAACATCAGTTGACTCTCATAAAGAAATTAGTAATGGAGGAAGGGCATTATGGAGCATGAACAAGTCACTGGTGTAGAAGGTGAATATCTAAGAATCCTGCCCGGAGAATTGTTTTAGAAATAAAGATATGCTAGAAGCAACAAGAAGAAAGGAAGGTACAAGTGCAAAATGGATTCTACTCAAAAATTTTCATGGCAGTGACTGAACCAAACAGTTTTAAGAGAAAGAGGCACTGTGGACTATAATGGTATGGTTAAGGTAGCAGGTACAGTTTTTTTCAATAGACAACTAAATAATTTCATACTAATTCTAACAGTGAAAGTTAATATTGGCCATCACTTTTTATTTTACATGGCATTATACTACCCTATACCATTTATTCTCTAGACACAGGGTCCCTAATAATCAAAGAGAGGCATCAAAAAATAAAGTAGAAATACATTGTTTGTCTCTCCTTGACAGAAGTTCCGAAGTTTTCTTGAGAGTCCAACAAAAATAGATCAGAGAATTTAACACCTATTCAGAAAAATATTAAACTAATGAAAAACCAAAACCAATGAGACAATCTGATGGGCACAATCACTGGAAAAAGAACACTGAAGTGAGATCAGAGGGGACTAATAATGTTTGCCTTTGATCTCTATTTTCAAGGTGATCCTTTGGTAGAAGTTTGAAAACTCATTTTCACCCAACACAGGTCTGAAAATGACATTAATATTAAATTGCACAACATATTTCAGGTGTTTATTTTTTATTTTGTCTATGTTGGAATTGTCTGTTCTAGCCTTCTTTTGTGGCACATCCTTATGTGACTGTCAGGGAGAAGGGTCTGCTCCTTATCTTTACCTCTGTCAAACACAGGAGTTTTTAACCTTCATGAGTGGACGTATCTGCTGACAAATCCTATGCCAAATTGTCCACCCCTAAATATTGAACCTGCAACATGAAAATTACATAGCTACAATTAATCCAACAAAATGATTTCTAATTTATATGAGCCAGAGACAAGAATTCAGTGCCTTGATTTCACTGTTTCTTTCCTGACTTGATCTATCTTTAATTTTGGAAACGCAAGCAAAATGAAAGTAATCCTACCTTGGTATGTGTCCTAGTTGTCACAGAAGTCTAGATCCTCCTTGTCTAGATGAAAGTAATCTTAAGAAATTGTTGTGGTACAGTAAATCAAGCAATGTAGCACACGTAGAAAATTAAATGCACAAACAAGTACATAAAAAAGAAAAAAGTTTTATTTAGACAGTTATCTGCAGCTGGGTACTGTACCTTGCAAGATGGAGAGATAGAAGGATGAGAATCAGTGAGTTTATGCTAACTTCCAGGCTCACTTGAACAGCTGTAACTCTAAAACTGCCTTACTGAATTCAGTACGGATTTAACAGATATTAGGCAAATTCCTACACCTCCCTCCATCTTCATTTTCTCATAGTTAGAAGTGATACTCTTAAGTGTGCTTTGTGCACAGATCATTCCTTTCACATACTGCAACCAGTGCAATGCTTATATAAATATTATTCTTGTGATTTTAGCCTGATAAAGGTCAATGAAGAGTGACATCCAATCTCCCTCTGAAAGCATCATAAATTTTTATCTCATACACTCAATTCTGTGTCCTCCAATCAAAACCTAGAAGACAAAATGTTTTTCTCAACTTGAAATTGGCATCCCTAGTCATTCCTCAAAAATGGCATCATTTTGCCTTTCTTCCTGCAGATTACCTGGAGGTTACATCAGGATGATAACAGAAATGGCTAAGCAGTTGTTACAAAGCAAATAAGAAAAATAGGAAGCATATGGCAAGAGTGGATCTAGATAGGAAACCACTAATAAGTGCCTGTAAATTCACTGGATCCTCACTTGACCTGCTCTAAAAATATTTACTAACATTAAAAGCTATTTCCACTTCTGTAAAGCGACAGCTCAGGGTAACAAAAATAACTTGCTATTCATAGGAGCAGAGCCAGGGAAGTAGCTACTTTGTTCAGTTATATGCAGAACTGAATGCGGGGGAGGGGAATGTCTTCTCACAAAACAGGCCAGGAGTACTAAATCCCCTAATATTTTGAATAACCCTGTTAGCTCTATTTCCCCTCATCCCTCCAATCTTTCTTTACAGGCAAGTATAGACTTTGAGGTAACAGCTGGTTCTTCTCACTTTCTCCAGGGACTTCTCTGCCCAGGGCTGTTCCCACTGTAGCCAAGGCTGTCTGTCAGGCAGAGCCCCATCTCCAGCATCTACCATCCAGTCCCACACCAGATCCTTCTATTCATCTCATTTTATAACCTTTCTCAATCAAATGCAAGATTTCATAATTCAATGCAGTTAAATTTCAAAATGCCTTTCATAGTATATGATAACACTTGGTTTACTTGAAAAGACTATCCTTTGTCCAATGTTTACAGCAGTAAATTTAAAAGGAAGTATTTAGAAAATGGATTCTTATTTTCAGTCAGCTGGTGACTTCAGCAAATGCTAGTATTTTTCATGAAAGAATCCAGATTTAGAAGGGAAGTAGACATACTGACCTAATAGGGTCTCATTTCTGTGTATGCCAGAAGACTGCAGCAAGTTCTTACCTAACAGCTTTGAAAAAAAGCTGCTAAACACAAATGCTTCTATTGTAATACTCCAGCTATTTTAATTGTAACAACTAAAAAAGCTTTTGTGTTTTCTATGCAACCACCCAGTTCATAGTTTGAGCAGAAGACATTTCAGTTCTGGAAAAGATTGCTTGATACCAGGATTTTTGAAACTGTTCTGAAGTTATGAAGATGTGTTGTAATTTCTGCACATTTCCAAAATTTATTAAGAAATCCTATGTCTTCATATTTATAAAGGATTAACAGTATTTGAACATTTCTTCTGGGTGTGGATATGAAGCTGAGCCAATTTTTGTCTTTTCTTAATGTGCAGTTATGACTGAACTCAAAACTTATATTTAGTGTTGTAATTTAAGAAGTCAGATTTTTGAAACATTGAAAAATATAGAAGCTTTTAAATTCAAGGGAACAAAGGAAAGAAGGGTCAGTGGGAGTTTAGAGAAAAGGAGAAAAGCCATGTAGCTAGGTGTCTGAAAAGAATTTAGGAGACTAATTTAGGCCCCTCTATTTTTTTGAGATTATTTTTTAGGCCTCTCCTTTTTTAAAAAAAAGTTTGTATCCACAATCATTACATAAAACAATAATGCAAGATATTTCCCAAACATCCAGCCTTACAACAAGAATATATTTCATTAAGTAAATTCTATTTTAAAATTTTCTTTTTTCTCAACCTGCATTCAGTGTTGATGAGTAATATTTATTGCTTTTTTAAGCTTGTTGTTGCTTTAAATGACTTTTTGCGATACATTTCTGCCAGCCATTGCACTTGTAAGGCAATAGACTTAAACTGCTTAAAGAACCATCGCAGAATGTTATGAAAACCTACCTAGCAAGAAGACTGAACCAGACTGAGGTACTTGTGCATGTAGTAAAATAAACCATGAGCAAGTAGATTCCAGCTCTGTTTTACATGGTAATTTTTCTCTTAATGAGTAGGAGTTATTTTAGGTATGTGTTATTCAGAATCTAGGGGCATATAAATCCAAATATCTTAAAAAACTGTAGTGACAGAAAAAGCATTGAGATATCTTTCCTCCATAAAGAGTAAACAAAAACCACATTTTTAACTTTGCAGCTTCCTAATACCCCAAGAGACTTTTTCTTCATTAGCACTGACATTAATTTTCCAGCAGCTGTGGTAGGATAGGTAAAATGCATATTTGTCTTCAAAACCTCATCACTGCTGTCTAGTGAATCATTTTCTGATGGCCACTTGTTTGAACCTCTAGTAAGTAATCAGTCATGGCAAGTAGCTCTTTAATCAGAAGCAAATTATAACAATGACACCACTTAGCTCTTGTGTGTCACTTCTTCCCCTTTCACCTCTTCCCACAGCTACTAGTATTCCCGTAGTTTTCTTTGGCATATGCAACAGACACTTTATTATTCTCTGTTCTTTAGTCCTCAGTAGACTCTGGGAAAAGCTCTCATTTGCATTGCATGGGTATAAAACAAATTATCAGCAGACAGGCAGGTATCATCAGCAACCATCTACATCTACAGGTTGAAATTTATGCTTCTATATGAATTGTGCCATGGTTTAAGGTCAAAAGAGTAGTCTTTTGGCCATCCTTACTGTCAAGGAAAAGTATTCTTACTTCTCAGAGCACCTTTCAATGAATCACAGAAAAATTATTTTATGAGATAAATTTGAAGTTGTTACAATGATATTTTTTCAATCCAAGAGAAGTATTCAACAAATAAATGAATGAGCTTATAGAAAAAAAAAAAAAGTGAAATTTTCCTGTTTCTTTAAACCTGTTCCTTCAACACAAAGTAGGTAATTCATATCAGAGAAAGTGAAAAAATATCCATCAGTCATAGATCACACATGCAAAACCTGAAACACAGATTTCTGAGCTGGTATACAGAAATACAGAATATGTCTGCCAAACTCAGTCTTCACAGAATCACAGAATCACAGAATCACAGAATGTTAGGGATTGGAAGGGACCTCGAAAGATTATCTAGTCCAATCCCCCTGCCGGAGCAGGAGTGCCTAGACCATATCACACAGGAACGCGTCCAGGCGGGTTTTGAATGTCTCCAGAGAAGGAGACTCCACAACCTCTCTGGGCAGCCTGTTCCAGTGTTCAGTCACCCTCACCGTAAAGAAGTTTTTCCTCAAATTTAAGTGGAACCTCCTGTGTTCCAGCTTGCACCCATTGCCCCTTGTCCTGTCAAGGGATGTCACTGAGAAGAGCCTGGCTCCATCCTCTTGACACTTGCCCTTTACATATTTATAAACATTAATGAGGTCACCCCTCAGTCTCCTCTTCTCTAAGCTAAAGAGACCCAGCTCCCTCAGCCTCTCCTCATAAGGGAGATGTTCCACTCCCTTAATCATCTTCGTGGCTCTGCGCTGGACTCTCTCTAGCAGTTCCCTGTCCTTCTTGAACTGAGGGGCCCAGAATTGGACACAATATTCCAGATGCGGCCTCACCAGGGCAGAGTAGAGGGGGAGGAGAACCTCTCTCGACCTGCTGACCACACCCCTTCTAATACACCCCAGGATGCCATTGGCCTTCTTGGCCACAAGGGCACACTGCTGGCTCATGGTCATCCTGTTGTCCACTAGGACCCCCAGGTCCCTTTCCCCTACGCTGCTCTTCAACAGGTCTGCCCCCAACTTGTACTGGTACATGGGGTTGTTCTTTGCCACAAGGGCACACTGCTGGCTCATGGTCATCCTGTTGTCCACTAGGACCCCCAGGTCCCTTTCCCCTACGCTGCTCTTCAACAGGTCTGCCCCCAGCTTGTACTGGTACATGGGGTTGTTCTTGCCCAGATGCAGGACTCTACACTTGCCCTTGTTATATTTCATTAAATTTCTCCCTGCCCGACTCTCCAGCCTGTCCAGGTCTCTCTGAATGGCTGCGCAGCCTTCCGTTGTGTCAGCCACTCCTCCCAGTTTTGTGTCTTCAGCGAACTTGCTGACAGTGCACTCTAATCCCTCATCCAAGTCATTAATGAATATATTGAATAGAACTGGTCCCAGAACCGACCCTTGCGGGACTCCGCAAGACACAGACCTCTAACTGGACTCTGTCCCATTGACCACCACTCTCTGGCTTCTTTCCTTCAGCCAGTTCACAATCCACCTCACTACCCGATCATCCAGACCACACTTCCTCAGTTTAGCTGCGAGGATGCTGTGGGAGACCGTGTCAAATGCTTTACTGAAATCGAGATAGACCACATCCACAGCTTTACCATCATCTATCCACTGGGTAACATCCTCATAAAAGGCTATCAAGTTGGTTGAGCATGACTTCCCCTTGGTGAAGCCATGCTGAGTGCCCCTAATGATCCCCCTATCCTTGATGTGCCTAGAGACAGCACCAAGAACAAGTTGTTCCATCACCTTTCCGGGGATATAATTCAGTCTTATAATGGTAATCCCTTAAAAACTTCTTTAGAAAGCAGCTACTTTTTTTCAACCAACTATTCTAAGAAATCAAGGGAGTTACTATCATTTCAGAAGTTCTCTAAAATATATTCCCTTTAAAAACTGCCTTATTGATCCATAAAATATATCCACGTAATATAATCCCACAACTTACTTGCCTGTACTCGATCCTTAGGGAGAAAGTATAGAAAGCAGTTATACCTAAAACAATCTTGGCATACCCTTCTGTTTTACAAATGCCAGTGATTTATGGGCTTCTTGAGTGAGAGGCAGCACCCACACCACAGTTTCCCAAAGGGCCCACATTACATAAGTGCATCTAACCCTTCAGCCGCTGGTGTCTACTGGCTGGGCACAGAAGAGGTGAGGACAGAGGACAATGAAAGGGAAAGTGAGTGCAGTAAGGACTGCTTCACCACAAAACAGAGATGAAGCTGGCAGGAGCTACTGGAGAGACACAGGAGCACTTCACTGACATGAGAACTGGGAGCTACACAAAGTCTCGTTAGCCTTTAGTCTCTGCTCTCTGCCAGCTTGACTTCACCGCTGGTGTATCTATCTCCTGTACATGTGTGGTGTGTGGCAGTCAGACAGGAGCTATCAAAGGCCACTGAATCAAGAGTTATGCTACTATAAACACACGAACAGCAGGATTTAGGGCTCCCCACTGAGGTGCACACAAACCAGATGGAAGCATGAAGGAAACAAAATCCTAAAGGAATAGCATGCAGGTGCTAGTTAATCACCAGATCTTCACAGTACATTTTATCACCAGATTTTGACCCTTTACTTGTCATTTTTAGGACTGTAGCATCTTGTAAGACAGTCTCATTTTCAGCCCCATAAACCTGTAAAAATTTAGACCTTTCCAGTGTCACAAGTAAGCTCAGTGAATAATAGCACTGTTGTATCTGAGTCAACTGATCTAATTATTTCTCATGGCTTAGCGGGATTTCAGACATTCACAGCTGCTTACACAAGGCATCACCTTTTTAGTATGAGAAAACACAGTGCTAAAATTTCTCGTGATTATTTCAGCTCAGGCTGAAATGTTGCTGTTTTAAGACTGGTCACATATTTGCAATTTACCTAACGTTTGTGTGTTCCTGTCCTTCTAATCCTAATCCCTGCTTTTATAACCTATGTTGCTGTTCTCCCAAAGGCTCAAAAGACATCCAGCTCTGCGGTCAGCACGTCTGTGGGATGTCTCTGACTACAACCAGCTTTTCTCTTACTACCTACCTTGACTAATGCTGAAACAAGAAATAATAGCAAATATTGATGTGTAAAATCCTCTGTGTCCTTATTATACAATCATGACAGTTAGAGATGAAATATATACACAGTTCATCCATTGTCTCTGAGACAGATTTAGATCTTTTTTATGAGAATTTAGGGTTTACTGTTTGCTCACATAACCTGCAGCAGCTGCAGAAATGGTGCCCACAGCTTCAGCAGCATCTATAGTCTCTCCTGACTCCGTGCCTGACCATGCTCTTGTGCAGGAAGAAAAATGGTGCCTATTTTTCCCTCCTCTACTGTACAATCTAGAGATAAGATCCAATACTGCAATATGTAATAAACATCCACCAATTGGAATTGCTGCCCCCATGTCCTTCTCTACTGAAATTCTTGCTCTAAACACAAGTTTCCTGCCTGGGGATCCTGTACTGGAAGAAGGCGGGGGGCGGTGGCATGTGTGCCACAGGGGTGCCGCCTGCCTCGGCCTGGATGTGCATGTCATGGGACCCAAGAGCCATGTCCCAGCTCCCAGCTCTGATGGAGCCTGGAAATATCGTGAATTAGCTCCCAGCCACAGCCTCGGAACTTGGCAGAGGCCAGTGCTGGCTCCTGCCTTAGCTCTGGCTATGCAGTGGCGGAAAGTGGGACCTGGGACTAGTTTCTGTCACATATCAAGCTAATGTGGTAGCTGTGCCATGACATGAGAAGTACTGACTTTCACTGTTGGGTATTTTTTTATTATTATTTGCTCCACAACCACCATTGGTGACATCCTGTCCTTCCTAGTTACGTTCTTATGAGCATATAAGTTCACCGTCTCCCAGAGTTCATAGGCTGTGACCACTTATCCTGTCCTCACTATGCTTAACCAAGGAATGCTGCTCTGGGCTTTTTTTTTTTAACTTTTTCTCTTTTCTCTTATTTCACACCCTAGCCCTCCACTCAGTTTTGCTGCTTTTTCCTGAAACCTTTCGAGCTTATCAATGTCTTTTCTCTAATGTAGTGCACTGAACTCAGTGTGATTCTTTAAATTTAGTGGAATTAGATTAACATGGAGAAACGCAGACCTCTTCTTGTTTTATCATCTGGAATTCTGATATAGACAACTCAGAAAAGATTTGCAACTATCTTTTGTAGCAGCCAGTGTTCTGAAAATTCAGCTCAACTTTGTTGCTCTCCCTCAGATTTAGGCTTTTTTCTTCACTTCTCATTAAAATAATTAATTTTCTTGCTATATATAGAGATAAAATCCTTACAAAACTTCTCTTTCCTCCCAAGATTTGACTTAAAAAATTCATAACTTTTATAAATATATCAGCCTACTTCTTTTCCACATAGTAACATTATTTTCTATTGATGCTTGTTAACCTTAGATTCTTTAAGCATTTTCCTTCTCTTCATTGCTGTTTTCATTGCTTCCAATAGTCATTTACATTTTAATTAATTAGGGGGTTTTTATATCTTAACTTAGATCAACCATTACATTTGAGAATTAACATTAAATTACTGAATAGAAACATCTGGGAAGAATATAAAGCACATATAAGTTATCTCCTCATTTGCCTTACAGTTTTCCAAAGGGAAAAGTTGAGGAAGGAATTCTCAAAACAAGACCTTTTAAGAACAGGATTACACTTCACTCTAAATGTGTTATCTCTGGATTTATTCTTGAGATTTTTAGGATTTGTGAAAAAAATCCCAAAAGGTTAAACAATACAATTATCAGTCTTTTCCTATGCCTTAATAGCAACTAATGAGCTGGTTTCTGGGATAGTAACAAGTCTTACTCTAAAGCCATAGCAGAAAATGGAAGTGAATGTTCCAGGTGAGCAGCTAGAAGGGGAAAGTGATTCGGAAAAAGAGACTGCTCCATGTACATATCAGCAGTAGGGAATAAGGAGTTGAGTAGAATAAGAATGGTAGAGATTCATATATATTTATTTTTTCCCATGGCTCAAAAGAATGCTCGAAGATGGGGAACCGATAGTGAGATATCCCACCAACTCAGCACCCCACTAATTATACTACAAAAGTTAATCCATGCTGAAGTGAGCACATTGTGAACAACTGTAGGTCACTGAAGGCATTAATAAAGTGTTGACACATTAATTAGAAAACAACAAATAACTTGGTTATCCCAGCAGAATTGTTCATGCCTTGAATCTATCCATAGAGGTGGAAAAATTAAAATAGAACATTTGATCTTGCCTGTGTGGGAAAGTTTTTTCCGTGTAAGTTATGATATGACTTTACGTCAAAAATTAAGGCAGGAAAAACCTGTGGCTTGTGGCTTTAACTGCCATATCTTGTTTTGGCTTACCCTATGTCATTTTAAGAGGAGTTTTAGTATGCACAGCTGTGCACCTTGGCTCCAGTGGCAATTATGCTAGTATAACTGACAAACTCTCTCTTGCAGGCAAAACCCTGGGTTTCCTAGATCTGCATGGGGAATAGCTCTGGCTTCAGGAACATCCTGAAACAGTCACCTCAACAAATCTTGCCTAAACAGCATTTTATACTATCTGGTGGAACATATTATATTATCATTCAAATGACGCATTGTGAGCATTCCAATCAAACCAAAATAAAGTAATTAAGTGAATAGCATTGGCATGATGGCCTTGCAATTTTGCAGCTGTACCCTTCTTATAGGCACCAAAAGATTTGTGCCTGCTTGGATGAGCAGTGACAGAGAAAAAACCTCTCTCTCCATTTTCTCTGGCAGATAAATGCCTCTGTGTACTCCTGCTATGGTTTTGATATACATCCTTCATCTTATCTAGCTTTTCCAATGTATTATACATATTTTACTAGACCAGCCACTGCTCTGCTGCTTTTAAAATTTCAGCATAAAGAAAATGTTAATCATCAGTCTTAACTTTCCTGTATTTTTTTCTTCCCTGTGAGCAAGTCATTACAGTATGTCTGATTATTAGGAACAAGGAACAAACATTTCCTCTCTGTGAAGCACAGGAAACAATGTTTGGAGAAAAATCAAGTCAATTCTCCATGGAAAAAAAATGTAGCAACAGGGGAGAGGCTTGACCTTTTTCCAATTAAAAAGAAATCCATTTTCATCTGAAGAAGAAATCAGCTTATGTATTCACCCAGTCTGACCTCTTTTCTAAAGATGTATTTCATTGTAAAGTATATTTAAGTATCAAGTATAACCATGAAAGGAAACCAAAACATTAGGAGTTTTGGACTTAGTATTTTACTTTCATCTTGTGAAATTCTTGTTTACATCTGCCTGCCATTGCAAATTATGTTTTCAGCTGAACATGAAAAAATCACAAGATACAAAGAGAGGCCATTTCCCTACATGGAGCACACATGAACATGCACTGCCACCTGCTCGCAGCTGTAGTTTACATGGGGGAGTTAGCCTGGGAAACAACATCAGCAAAGGCAAAGCGGCTGCTCTGACCACAGTCCAGCTGAGGTCTTGTAAACATCAACAGTTCTCTGCTTGGAGTTTTTCATTTTGTTCTGTATTTTTTCCAATATTTATTAAAGATCAGGAAAAAAAAAGAAGAGACAAATGTGTATGGCAGTCACACTGATTCCCTTAATCTGTCACAGTTTGAAGTTGTACGTGTATGTATGCCTCCTGCCACCTATCCCATCCTATCACATTTCGTACTCCAGATTTCTGTTATATCGCATAATTCTTCCCTTTGGACTAATAATTAATTCTTCAGTGTGGGGCAGTAAGTAATTTTGTTGCCACAGCAACTAAGGAGTCACAATATGGTTCCCAGTTTGGCCCAAAGGGAGGAAGTAATTGATGCCAGTTTTTAACTGATGAACAATACTTCCCTGTGTGTCAGCTCAGACATGTGGTTTGTGCATCTGGGAGCTAAACACAAGGTTTAAATGTTCCCACTCTCACCCCACACAGCAGAAATTTGATGGAAATTCTTCTCCTCGCTGTGCTGTGCAACAGCTGCACTGACCATCTCATTACTGCCATTAAAATCCTTGGGTCAGCGCTCCCTCTCTGGCCCCACAACAAGTGCCATGTGAAAGCTGACATCTCAATACATTACATTTTGGAAGAAAATGCAAATTTACCAGGCATATGCAGCAATGGTGTTGCCAGAGCTTACAGTTTTAGTTTTAGTTTTTGCCCTTTTGGGCAGTATTTCCCAATTTGCTGACGAACAACAGAATCTCAGGGAAGGGAGACTTTTTTTTTTCTTCTTTTTAAAGCATATTTCTAGATCTTTTGGCTAGGAAAAAAAAAAAAGGCTTGAAAAAATGAAACATACAAAGTTGATGAGGCACAACAAACAGGGGGGCAGCAAAGGAGATAATGTTTATTTGTCGTATTTTTGAATTCACTGTTTTTCATCTGAACTCATTTCCATGGATGAAGTCATGGTTTTTAGACACCTAAGTCCAGTGTTACTGGAATGGTAAACGTTCCTTGCAGTCCCTCTGCGTGCTTAAAGCTGACACATTTCCACCACCAAGCTCCCAGCCTTCATGCTTGCTTGACAGGAACAGCATAGCTGCTCTGACCTTACCGTGTCCAAAACCAAGACACTGTGAAAGGGCAGCAAGAAGATTAGAACTGCTTATTCTAGGGGAAGAAAGACATGTTGCAAAGGCAAATGCAATGAGTGGTGCCTGTCAGGTACAAATTCCTACTTGGAGCTCACAGGAGACTGAGGAAACAATGTTCTTTAAAAGGCTGTGCACTTAAAAATTGCCATGAACTGATAACCCATGAAACTCATTGTCATTAGATGCTACAGAGCTTAAAACACGTCAAGAAAAAGATCAGTGCATGTGAGTGAATTCAAACACTGACATGTACAAGGACACAAAGAAGCTGGGGAGAATTTGACCCGGCGAGCAGGAGGGTATGAAGCAGTACTTGCAGTATGTAAAGATTATGGGGTTTTTCCCACAGAAAAAAATGCTCCATTGATGCTTGCCAAAGCACTCAGCCACCACCTGATATCAGGCTGAGAGCCTGGTGATTAATATGTGTAGGATAACCTTTCTGGCACATTTCTTTAAAATTACTGGTTGCATTGTATCTGTGCTTCAGATTTTGCTCCCTCTAGAACCAGATAGTCTGTCAAATGCGTTCAGCAATAATATGTTTACTGAATTTCATGATGTATTAGAATGCTATTATTCAAAGGACTGTTCTGAATGGTTCATTCATCTCTGGTCAAGGCTCTGCCATATGGGCTGTTGTTGACTGAATTTGCAAATCCTCCTACACATGCAGCAAAATACCAAGGCATCACAAGAACAAGTTAACTTTATAAATCTCAATCACCTTTTCCCTTTGCTTGAAATAATGTTGCTATTGTCTTATTAGCAAAATTCCTCTTGGGATAAAATGCTCTTTAGTCACAACATATCACTGTATTACCACAGAGATCTTAACTTTTACAGTTTGTTTGCAAAATTAAGCAATTAAGTTTGCAAACTCAAAACTTCTCAAAACATTTTTCATCTCAGAAAACTGGTGTCTGGGGGATACTTTATAAAATGTAAGGAGCAAATTCTGTCAGTAGTTGTCTCACATTGAGTACGCAGCAAAAGACTGATAACCATATCTTAGATATTTAGCTACACATTTATCATAAACTGTGGGAATATTCTAGCAAGTTATAATTAGTATTCATTAATCACAAAAATGGATTAATTTATCTTTTTGCATTCCTTCCAGGTTTTGATGCATATTATGGACTGGATTCCACCTACTTTGTGGGTCTTTTCCATTTTAACTCATTCCGTTTGTACAGTTAGAGTTAAAAACCAAAACACACGTTGGCAATTGTACAGTCTTTCATGTCTCTGTAGTCACACTAAAGAAATTACATATTACCCAAAAAGTTAACTTCTATTTCCACTGGCACTGGAAATGCATTTCTAAATTAGCCTTGCAGCAAAAAAATCACTGTCATTCTGTTTTATCCTGTGAAGATTTACCTCTGGGTGTGCAACCCCTTCTGACTGGTAGAATACTGAATCCACTGATCCAACATCTTTTTCTGCAACGCTGGGCCTTTGCAACCCTTTTGCCTCTTTGTACAGTACAAAATTAGGGCTACCTATGGACCTGTATAAGAGGCAACTCTCAGTGAAAACAACAGCAAAATGCTAGTGACACCATTTCTAGTCTGGCAATGAACCTGGCACCACGGGCCTGTCAGAGCCTGTTGATTTTGGCACCAACACATGATAGAATTTGTCATAGGAATATGCCATAAAAGTTCTTGAAAGGGAAGACAATGTTTGCATTTGGTGTGTTAGGGAATTGAAGGCTACTAATAAGATCCAGAAAGAGAGCTGCTATGGTCACAACCTTGGCTAGTAGTACTACGAGTGGCTGCATATATGGCAACATTGCAATTAGCAGGCGCACACCCCAGAGACAAGAGTGTTTCAGGACTCCAGGCGTGATATGAGAGCTTGTAAAAAACTCTTAGCTGTGGGTGGAAGAGAGAAGGCTGTATCCTATAGAAGCCGCACAGAACTGCGAAGCTGAAGTTGACAGCTAAGTTGCAGGCCTGAGTGACAAGCCGGCTATTGATGTTGTTCACAGTAACAGAGGAGCTGTCTGCAAGGATTTGAGGAAAAAGATTAAAATCTTCATTAAACTTTAGCTGCTGGCAAGAAACCCATGAGATGGTATCAGGCAGAGGCCAGTCAAAACAAACTGAAGGCTTGGTATTTCAAGCCAGTTTAAAAAATACAGATAATGAGGAACTGTTTGAAACAATGGTGAACTTTAAAATTCTTTTTATAGTTTGTCTTGAATTTTTCCCAGAAGAACACTATCTTGGTGTGAAAAGCGGCATGCAAAAGTGAAAAACCCATACGTTTCTGCATTTTCAAAGAACATAAAAGAATATTGAATTAATATAATTTGTGCAAAATTCTAATCAAGAATGACTCATCTCTATAAGAATGATATGAAACATATATTACTATTATTAAACATATAGTATGATTTTCCTTAGCCTGCTGTTCGATTCCTTCAGACATCTGGTGCATTTAAATCATTATGCTCTTTACTACTTATTCCCTGTCATGACTGAAAATCTTTCTATATCAAGAGCATGACTTCACCTTAGAAGCCTTTTAATTACAGCTCCTTCCAGTATTTTTCTGGCTTTTCCTGGCTTTCCCCGGTTTAGCTTTACCTCAGTCCCACATCCCAGCCCTGGAGTGCCAGGGCATGACAGGAAAACCATTTTATACAGGGTGGCTGGAGGGGAAGTGGAGATGGAGACAATAAGGCTCAGCTGAAAGGCTAGGAGGGAAAACAAAGCTTTGTCTCCTAAACTCTTCTGCCTTAAAAAAATTGCACCTCCAATTTGCCTTAAAGGAATTGCACCTCCAAGTCCATAGGCAGCCATGACTGACAACTACAAGCTGCTGTACCCCTTCTTGCCCTGATGCACACACCCTTGAGCCTTCCCTCCACTCCTCTGCAATGAACCTTAGCACCGCTCCATTTCATGGTCATCTCCCAACAGAAACTTATGTATTTTCATGTTCTCCCTCCCTAAGCTACCTTCCACTGGAGAAAATTTGACCTTGCCTGAGCTATACTGTACAAATGCTATATTGTATATATGCTGTCCCTGGCCTTGCACCTGCCTTGTGGCTACATGGACTTGCCTGGTGGTCACCACACTGTTGGCTGAACTTAGTTTCACTGGACCTGCTCTGTCCTTCCTGGCTGGGATGGGGGGGCAGCGCTCTTGCCCCTGGGGCCAGCCTCAGCTGCCAGCTTGCCTCCACTCCTGCAGGCCCCTGAGATAAATAGCTGGGGACAATCTAATCTTCCAGTGTTCCTCCTCATTGCTTTCCCTACTTTTAGGAAAGCAACTCTTTCTCTATGGCTAGTACTGAGGACCTGCCTTTCAACGTGATGCATTCAGCTGAGTTGTGTCGAGATACTCTTAATCTTGCTCTTATCTTTTCTGAAGGGTTCCATTTTTGAGCTAACTCTATGACAAGAAGCCCAGCCTAGATAAACAATCCCATACATCATCCTCATCCTAAAAGAGACAATTGTTTCCCAGTTCCTGCATGGCTGGATAGTTACATAGGTGGTGTGAACATCCTGCTGCATGAAGATTTTGGCTCTGGCATTGTCTTGCAACTGAATGCTCACTGTCCCACAATGTATCTTTCATTTACACTAAATTGTTTAGCGGATTTACAAAGTCTTGCATTCAGTGTCTCCTTCACTTTCCAGAAGAGCAAGAGGCTCAGAAGCTTTACTGCTCACTTCTGCCAAAGTGAGCAAAAGTTTTCGAGGAGATACTTTATGGTATTCATTTTCCAGTGGCTGACTTGAGTCGCCATGCTCCATTAAGACAGCCTTGTGTACTAAGCAAGCCTCAGAAATGGAAAATTGTGTCTTACTGTAATTTAGACACTGCCACCCCCCCCACACACACCAATCAAGATTAATTCCTATAGGCTATGTGCTGGCACAGTTCCAAGCAGCTGGGCTTGCACAGAGCAGCCTTTTTTTCTTTAATAGATTCTGGTGAAGTTTTGTCCCTGTCTATAAAAATTGCCTGTATTATCCTGAAAATAGAAGCAATTGAGCTTTCCCTGACCTGATCTGGAGTTAAACATAAAGAAGCTCATTTTGTTAGGAAATCTAATTAATTTATGCTCTCAAAGTTCATCACAAAAACTTTGTTGAAAATTATTTGGGAAAGCAAAGAAGGCCTCAAAAGTGCTGTTGCTTGCTATCCATTGCGTGGCTGTCACCCGTTCTGATACCTAGGGAGTACTCTGGAAAATTTCTATGTGCAACAATTTAGCAATAGTATCCATACCAGACACAGGATTTCCTAATATTCTCCAGTTGCATGCTGGAGAACTACTAAAAACAAGTATTTGCATGGCTTTCTGGGATGTAGGCTACATTTGCAGCATCATCACATTGCTTTTGCAAATGCTAGAACTCAAGAAAGGCGGCTGTGTGCCCTAAACAGAGATGCTCATCTTGCATGAGAGTTTTATTCTACACCAAGCATTGTCTTTAGAAACAATCACCCTGTGTTGAGTAGTCAAAAGACATTTAAGGATTTATTTAATTTTCATTTAATGGTTCCATCCTGGTTTTGGTTTTCCTTGAGGTCAACTTGAAAGTGTTTATAAAGTAAGCTTGGAAAGCTCAAACAGTGAGTTCTGAATGGCTGAATTATAGAAAAACAAACAAAACTAAAACTACTGCTATAGTTCTCTATCTGTCCTTTTGGATTTTTTGTTTTCTAGCGGTTTTTATTGTTTTGGGTTTTTTTCTTTTTTAAAGCCTGTCTTCAAATTATTGCTCTATTTTGGATTTTAGCTCTCTCTTTTGAGCAATTGAATTTGAAATATGTCTATCAAACATCTGATTTTTAAGGACATCAGTAATTTTATCCTCAAAATTATATATATTTCAAACCCCCACCAGCTCTCTCTTTGTTTGTTGAAAATGTGACCAAATCAGGATTAAGGAATTGAGAAGAAGAGGCTAAGGAAACATTCAACCAGAATGTAGAAAGAAGTCTATACATCTCATGTATGGCTCCCTTTATTTTACTAAGCATCTTGATTTTTGAGCAAAGCAATTTTAAGAAATAGGTGACAGCTTTTGAGAAATTATTTTATACACTTGGAAAAAATAGGCAACTTTTCAGGTGCAGAACCCTAATAAATCATAATTCAATGGTACCTCTGTGTCACGGTTTAAAGCTGGGCTGGCTATTAAACCTGCGGCAGATGCTCTCTGTTAACTCTCCCCCCACCCCACCCGAAGGGAAAGGGAAAGGGAAAAGGGAGAGAGACTTAGGGTTGGAAAGTTAAAACAGTTTTAATAAACTTATAATAATGAAAAAAAAAAAGAGTATAATAATAATATTGGAATAATCAAATATATACAAATATATATACAAAACCAAGATCGAGCTCCCCCGATGTCAGCAACGTCACCACCGGCACTGCAGGGCAGGCTCCGGGGAGGCCCAGGCTGGGCCTAGCGACGGTCGAGAGCTGGATTCAGGGATGCACGGATCGGAATCGGGGGCAGCAGGAAAACAGAGTCCTCCCTGGACACCGGCCATAGCAGAAAGAGAGAGACCGAGACCCTCGTGATCCCCCCGCTTTATACCGAGAATGACGTGTATGGGATGGAATACCCTCGTTGGTCAATTTTGGGTCACCTGCCCTGTCTGCTCCCCCCCGTGCAGCTGCGACCCCCCTTCGGCTCTTCACTCTTAAGCAGTGAGGAATTCAGCAGTGACCTTGGTTTCTCTAAGACTATACCGGTGCCTCAGCGATAACTACAAACTTTGAGCGTTATCAGTCCTGGAAGCAGACACTGTCTGCAAAACATGCAGTTAGTTTCAGAAAGTGCAGTTACTTAGAGGAGACTTAGCTGAAAGTAAAAATCACTGAAAGGAAAATCGGCCTGGTTTAGGCCAAAACAGGACATTCCACCCCTTATTCCATACCATTCACGTCATGCTCAGATCACCACTAACTTTTCGTTTTAAAATATATACAGATAACATTAGTTTATGATTCATCTCTATACAAAAAAAAAAAAAAGTTTATCAAGTTCATTTAGTTCAGGATTGTGGGTTTCCATCTGGCTAGGAGTCTCCCAGGGTAGGAGAGATAGTATGAGCTTTGTCACAGTTCGTGCCCACGGGTTGCAGGTTAAAGATGTCAGTCTCGAAGAGGTTACTGGACGCCACTTGCAGCTAGCTCCGGTCTCATCACCACTGCTTCAACCTGAAAGACACTTATGAACACTGTTAGTATTATGCAGCAATTAACATCATGCAGTTCAGAATTAAGTATTCTCACCCAAGATCAGATCACCTTCAGGGACACTTCGGACTCCACCATCCTGCAGCATCACCCACCAAGTACATCCAGGTCCTTGAGCAAAAGCAATCCCATGAATGGGTTTACCTTTGCCCGTAGCAGGAAGAACCCAGACAGTTTTTCCCAACAGATTCCTTTCATGCACCACAGGGACTTTATCCCCTTCTACTGTATGTAAAAGGTCTGACTGAGCAGGGCCAGCTCGGTTGATAGATCCTCTGGTATTAACTAGCCAGGTAGCTTGTGCCAAATGCTTATCCCAGTTTTTAAAGGTTCCACCCCCCATTGCTTTTAGGGTAGTTTTTAACAGCCCATTATACCGTTCAACTTTCCCAGATGCTGGTGCATGATAGGGGATGTGATATACCCATTCGATGCCATGCTCTTTGGCCCAGTTATCTATGAGACTGTTTTTGAAATGAGTACCATTGTCCGACTCAGTTCTCTCTGGTGTGCCATGTCGCCACAAGATTTGCTTTTCAAGGCCCAGAATAGTGTTCCGGGCAGTGGCATGGGACACAGCGTATGTTTCCAGCCATCCGGTGGTCGCCTCCACCATGGTAAGCACATAACGTTTACCCTGGCGGGTCTGAGGGAGTGTGATATAGTCAATTTGCCAGGCCTCCCCATATTTATATTTCAACCACCGCCCCCCATACCACAGAGATTTTAACCGTTTGGCTTGCTTAATTGCGGCGCATGTTTCACAATCATGGATAACCTGTGCAATAGAGTCCATGGTTAAGTCCACCCCTCGGTCACGAGCCCATCTGTGTGTTGCATCTCTCCCTTGAGGACCTGAAGTGTCATGAGCCCACCGAGCTAAAAATAGTTTACCTTTATGTTCCCAGTCCAAATCTATTTGGAACACTTTAGCAGCCTGATCTGCTTGTCAGTTGTTTCGATGTTCCTCAGTTGCCCGACTTTTAGGTACGTGAGCATCTACATGACGTACCTTCACGACTAGTTTCTCTAGCCGAGCAGCAATATCTTGCCACAGTTCAACAGCCCAAATAGGTTTACCTTTACGCTGCCAGTTGCTTCGCTTCCACTGCTTTAACCCCCCCCACAAGGCATTTGCCACCATCCATGAGTCAGTATAAAGATACAGCCTTGGCCACTTTTCTTGTTCAGCAATGTCTAGAGCCAGCTGGATGGCTTTTACCTCTGCAAATTGACTTGATTCACCTTGTCCTTCTGTGGCTTCTGTGACTCGTCGTATAGGACTCCATACAGCAGCTTTCCACTTCCAATGCTTTCCTACAAGACGGCAGGATCCATCGGTGAACAGGGCATACTGCTTCTCATCCTCTGGTAATTCATTATATGGTGGGGCTTCTTCAGCACGTGTCACCTCCTTTTCTGGTGGCATTCCGAAGTCTTTGCCTTCTGGCCAGTCCATGATCACTTCTAAGATTCCTGGGCGATTAGGGTTTCCTATTCGAGCCCTCTGTGTAATTAATGCAATCCATTTACTCCATGTAGCATCAGTTGCATGATGAGTAGTAGGAACCTTACCCTTGAACATCCAGCCTAGTACTGGTAATCGAGGTGCCAGGAGAAGTTGTGCTTCAGTACCAATTACCTCTGAAGCAGCTCTAACTCCTTCATATGCTGCCAGTATCTCTTTTTCAGTTGGGGTGTAATTGGCCTCGGAACCCTTGTATCCTCGACTCCAAAATCCTAGGGGTCGACCTCGAGTCTCCCCTGGTACTTTCTGCCAGAGGCTCCAGGTAGGACCATCGTCCCCAGCTGAGGTGTAGAGCACATTTTTAACATCTTGTCCCGTACGGACTGGTCCAAGGGCTACTGCATGCACAATCTCTTGTTTAATCTGTTCAAGGGCCTGTTGTTGTTCAGGGCCCCACTGAAAATCATTCTTCTTTCTGGTCACTTGATAAAGAGGGTGTACAATCTGGCTGTAATCTGGAATATGCATTCTCCAGAAACCCACAACGCCTAAGAAGGCTTGTGTTTCCTTTTTGTTAGTTGGTGCGGACATAGCTGTTATTTTGTTGATCACCTCTATCGGGATCTGGCGACGCCCATCTTGCCATTTAATCCCTAAAAACTGGATCTCCCGGGCAGGTCCCTTGACCTTGCCTCTTTTTATGGCAAAACCAGCTTGCAGAAGAATTTGGATTATTTTCTCCCCTTTGTCAAAAACTTCTGCTGCTGTATCACCCCACACAATGATGTCATCAATGTATTGCAAATGTTCTGGAGCTCCACCCTTTTCTAGTGCAGTCTGGATCAGTCCATGGCAAATAGTAGGACTGTGTTTCCACCCCTGGGGCAGTCGATTCCAGGTATACTGGATACCTCTCCAGGTAAAAGCAAACTGTGGCCTGCACTTTGGTGCCAAAGGAATAGAGAAAAATGCATTAGCTATGTCTATGGTGGCATACCAGCTGGCTGCCTTTGACTCCAGTTCGTATTGAAGTTCTAGCATGTCTGGCACAGCAGCACTCAGCGGTGGCGTAACTTCATTTAGGCCACGATAGTCCACAGTTAATCTCCATTCTCCATCAGACTTTCACACTGGCCATATAGGACTATTAAAGGGTGAGCGAGTCTTGCCAATCACTCCTTGATTTTCTAATTGTCTAATCAGTTTATGAATGGGGATCAGGGAGTCTCGATTGGTGCGATATTGTCGTCGGTGCACCGTGGTAGTAGCAATTGGCACCTGTTGTTCTTCAACCTTCAGCAACCCCACAACAGAAGGATCCTCTGAGAGGCCAGGCAAGGTAAACAGCTGTCTAATGTCCTCAGTCTCTACAGCTGCTATACCAAAGGCCCATCTGTACCCTTTTGGGCCCTTGAAATACCCTCTCTTGAGGTAGTCTATGCCAAGGATGCACGGAGCATCTGGGCCAGTCACAATGGGGTGCTTTTTCCATTCATTTTTAGTTAGGCTCACTTCGGACTCCAATACAGATAACACTTGAGATCCTCCTGTTACTCCTGAAATACTGATAGGTTCTGCCCCTTTATGATCCGAAGGCATTAGGGTGCACTGTGCACCAGTGTCTACCAGGGCTCGATACCTTTGTGGTTTTGATGTGCCAGGCCATCGAATCCACACAGTCCAATAATCTCAGTTGTCCTTCTCCTCCACCTGGCTGGAGGCAGGGCCCCCCTAATTAAGAAATGGATTCGTGCTGCTCACAGGGACTGGACCTTCATTTCTCCTATTCACACTTGGGAAAAAGTGATTTGAGGCCCATCTCCCCTGACTGGGGTCCTGCTCACTGGTAACTGGAGAAGCCATCCTCCTAGAAAAATTCTCTCTGGTATTTCTTTTAGCTTGCAACTCACGTACTCGTGCCTGTAGGGTACTGGTAGGTTGTCCATGCCATCTGTTCATGTTCTCCCCATAACCACGCAGGGCAAACCACAGGATACCTCGTGATGTGTTCCGTTTCCTTTGAGCTGGTCCTGTAGGAGAGCGTTTTCTCCTAACAGCTGCAACGTGCGCCTGTGTAGGTAGAGAGTCAAGTTTATTCTCAATCCTGGACAGTTTGTCTGACAGTTGTTTAAATGAGTCCTTGTTTTCCTTAGTTAGTTTTTCCACAGCCTAAATGCGTGCCTGCAGTGGGGAAGAAATACTATCTTCATTCTGTCACATACAGTTAGCCATTTTACCCACAGCAGAACGTGCCATATCATCTTCTCCCCATACTAATATTGACAATGTATGGGTATATGTCGGTGGAGCATTCTTCACAACCTTCCGGAACATGGATCGGTTGCATTCCACTTCATCAGGATCTACAGGATCTACAACTTCCCGTGGGTGTCTATAAATAATCTCTTGCACAGCCAGTTCTCTAAGGTAGTTAATACCTTTTTCTATAGTGGTCCATTTGCTTAGGTGGCTCATAACATCATCTTTATAGGGATACCTGCTCTTTACAGCTGACAAGAGTCGCCTCCAGAGACTGATAGTGTTTGACTTTCTTGCGAGTGCCTTATCAATACCACCATCTCTGGACAGGGATCCCAACTGTCTGGCTTCTCTGCCATCTCATTGCATGCTATCCGCCCCATTATCCCAGCATCGGAGCAGCCAGGTAATAATTGGCTCACCATCATAACGGCTGAAATCTTTCCTTATATTTCTCAGGTCCTTCAGGGATAAGGAGTGGTAGGTTATCTCTACGTCCGAGTCCTCCTCCTGTGATAGTTCTGCTTTAGAAGGACCTTTCTTCTGTGATGGGTCTGCTTTAAAATGACGATCAAGGGAACCCCCATCTGTGTCGGGCCCTGACTCTGCCTGAGAAGGGCCCTCACCTGGGTCATATGATGGCTCTGCCTTAGAAGGCTCTGAGTCATCATCCTCCTCTTCACGAGCTGATTTCTTTTGGTATTTCTTCCTGGTTACAGGAGCAATTGGTACAGATTCGTTAGATGCTGGGGTCTGAGTAGATGCAGTGGCTGTCGTGGGATTGCTGAGACTCGTTAGAGTCTGAGTAGCTGCAGTGGCCATCTTGGGGGGTGTAGCAGCTGTGGTGCAGGCTGCCGAGGTTTCAGTGGATTTAGTGGCTGTAGCGGCAGCACACGCTGTAGGATCTGAGGTGGCTGCACAACACCTACAACTGTCCCTGCACCAATATTTAATCTTTACCCCACATCAGAAACACATTCAGGACAACCGAAAATAAAAACATGCCACCTAGACAGCACCATCCTAATTTCACAAAATCTAGTGGAGTCAGCTTGGCAGAAAAGGAAAAGGTACTATTTCCCGAAGTAAAATTGGAAGTGTAATCATTAACACAATCAGCTAAAGGACGCCTGGAGTGCGCAGATGAAGTCGCTGCTACTGATTCACGATTAAAGCTGCCCATCATTGTGTCATAGAGATAAGAGATCGGAATACTAACTGCCCAGTTTATCACGGCATAAATCAGTATTAAAACTCATACCAAAGCGATACATTTCGACCAGTGCCCACTGCTAAACCGCATGTAAACATTAAGAAGAAGCAAGCAATAACTCAGTGCCCACGGCAGGTAAGGCATCATTGCAATACTCAACTGTGAAAGAAACTCTATAAAAAGACGAGATAACACAGTATTCAAAAATGACATCAGCATCTTCACTATCTGTTTTAATTTCCAACCCCTCGTAAATCTCAAAGGAAGAAATCTGATACTCTCTCAGCTGAGCTCTCCGGGTCTCGTCCCACCAGAGCCAGGATTCAACTTATCAGAGCAACCTGTTGGAGCTTCTCTCGTGCCCCACGTTGGGCGCCAATAAATCTGTCACGGTTTAAAGCTGGGCCGGCTATTAAACCTGCGGCAGATGCTCTCTGTTAACCCTCCCCCGCCCCACCCAAAGGGAAAGGGAAAGGGAAAAGGGAGAGAGACTTACGGGTTGGAAAGTTAAAACAGTTTTAATAAACCTATAATAATGAAAAAAAAAAGAGTATAATAATAATATTGGAATAATCAAATATATACAAATATATATATAGAAAACCAAGATCGAGCTCCCCCGATGTCAGCAACGTCACCACTGGCACTGCAGGGCAGGCTCCGGGAAGGCCCAGGCTGGGCCTAGCGACGGTCGAGAGCTGGATTCAGGGATGCACGGATCGGGATCGGGGGCAGCAGGAAAACAGACAGAGTCCTCCTCGGACACCGGCCATAGCAGAAAGAGAGAGACCGAGACCCTCGTGATCCCCCCGCTTTATACCGAGAATGACGTGTATGGGATGGAATACCCTCGTTGGTCAATTTTGGGTCACCTGCCCTGTCTGCTCCCCCCTGCAGCTGCGACCCCCCTTCGGCTCTTCACTCTTAAGCAGTGAGGAATTCAGCAGTGACCTTGGTTTCTCTAAGACTATACCGGTGCCTCAGCGATAACTACAAACTTTGAGCGTTATCAGTCCTGGAAGCAGACACTGTCTGCAAAACATGCAGTTAGTTTCAGAAAGTGCAGTTACTTAGAGGAGACTTAGCTGAAAGTAAAAATCACTGAAAGGAAAATCGGCCTGGTTTAGGCCAAAACAGGACACTCTGTTACAGTTTTTAATGTATTTATTATCACAGGTCAGTACATCAGGCAAGAGTCACAATTTTACCAGCTGTGAATGAAAGTACGTATGCAAATAAGTAAAGAGGTTGCTTTCCAAATGATATTCAAATAGACACTTAACTACACTTACAAATCTATGCTCTAGCTATTTGCATAGAGACATACAGGGCACATGAAGTGGAAAAGAGGCCTGAGTACTTGTACATGAACTGAACACCCATTCCCACAATCCCACAATATAACTGCCAATGTATGGTATAAACACGAAATTATCTTTTTAACTACTTGCTTCCTGCTTTTGGGCAGAAAGAAAATGCCATGGAACAATAATTGTGTAAAAAATGAAGCTAGACCTCAGATAAACTCTACATGCAACCTGAATCCTGATTTGAATGCTTCCAAGTTAAGGAGTGTTTCCGAAACTCAAATAAAAAACACCTAGTCGCATGTAATTTTTAGAGTGCTCTGTATTTCAGTCCATCATATTTCATAAATGTTCTTTTATATAACTGAAATGTCTTGGATGTGTGAGAAATTTTATATATTTGAAGTTCTGAACAATATCAAATCTCCACGAAACAGCCCCATGTGTAGCTGTAGATAAAACACCTGACAGACAAAATGCCTATACTTGTGATGTTGGGCCTTGACACTGGTATTGCTAACTCCTGAAAAACACTTTTGTCTGCTCTCAGAGCCACAATAAAAAATAATCCCTACAAGAAAGCAACTGCACGTAGAGATAGGGGAGCTGAAACCCACAGAAAAGTAGGAGATGAAAGGGAACTGTGTGTTAACAAGAGCCAGTGGAAGCACATAGGGCTTCATAACAACCTTCTGGTCCCTTGGGGGCTTTGCTTTGCAATCCAACATCCTCCCCACCCCGTCCGAGACAAAAAGTGTCATCACTTGTTCCAGAACTTGGCTCCAAATCAGAATGGCCTAATTAAAGATTAATGCTCTTTGCTGAAAATTAATAACTGCTTCACATATCTTAGAGAATGAATTGAAATCTTTTCATATATTTACAACTAAATTAAAGCTAATTGGATTGCAGCTTCAAGAGTTGCAGGTATGCACCTGGACACCCTGTGATGATAGTTTTAAAGCTGATTTGAAGCTGTATTGTCATACATGGGGCTATTGTCATCACCCAATTGATTGGCTTTCAAAGCTGTTATCAGATCCTAAGTCAGCCATAACTCATAGAATTTTAGGAAATATTTTTCAATAGTAACATTAGGTTTGTGTGAAAATTTCTAATTAGAGTTTAAAAAAATATATCACCCTCATAAAGTGAGAAGTCAAAGGGAAACCAACTGTTTCAGTGTGCCATACTTTTACTAAAATATATCTAAAATGGTAAGTAATGAATGTCCATTTTAAGAACAGTTCTATTGCATAATTTTTTAACTAATTAATTAATTCGATGTGCTATCTAAGACTATGTCTTCAATGGAAGAGAAATCAAGTGATCTATACAAATGAGCACAGAAAAAGGTATTATGAGGAGGCAGCGTCAGAGTCAATGCTCATTTCTGCCCTTTGCTACATTTTGTGCCAGGCAGAAATAACTCCCATTTTATGATTAAAAGAAGTTCTGCTGTCAGGATTCATTGTGATGCTCACACACACATTGTCAGTGTAGATTTCATATCAAACAAGAAGACAGCTTTTACTTTTCTGTTCCATTTTGGCCACTCTGAAAGATGTTAAATATTCAGTTTCCCAGCATCTGTGTGTTGTAAGAAAACTCACCCACAGAAAAGTGAGGTCTCTCCAAGAAAACTGCCTAGTTTCTAAATCTGTTTCATTCATTCACCTTTTTCATTATTATATTTAGACCCTGTTTGCTGCATTATTTTAAACTTCTTTGGGTTTTGGCTTTGTCTATTTGGAGCAAATTTCTTAATGATCTTACTCTACTTTGGAAATCAGAGATCTAACACACCATGCTGGGAAGTACAGATTAGCCTAACTCTCGAGTGAGCATGTATCATCATTATCACAAGCCTGAGCCAACGGTTACCATATTCCCTGGGACTTTAGAAAAAATGGCAGCATCCAAATAGTTTAGACATCCTGTTTTAGCTAGAAATGTATTCTGAGCTGAAATGAATTTAGGATCTTTTTTTTTTCTGACATAAATATTCTGCTACACTTGATCCATATTACTTTGCACCTCAAAACTGCAGCATTATGTAAAATGTAGCATGTACAGTTTAGCAGCTTTCGAACTGATTATGAAATCTGAACAAGCAGAGAGTTTTCCTTAGACAAAAATTCATGATATGACATGTATCTATTAAATCAAATGTGAATGGTTTGCCAGAAAGCACTAACGTCCTTCCTCATGAACCACATTAGCAATTTCTAATTTCATCGAATCATAGAATCATCGAATCAAAGAATAGTTTGGGTTGGAAGGGACCTTAAAGATCATCTAGTTCCAACCCACCTGGCACGAGCAGGGACACCTTCCACTAGACCAGGTTACTCAAAGCCCCATTATCATATCCTTCAGGAGGCTGTTAAATTGGTTTAAATGAATTGTATTTGCAAAATGTGTGGAATAATACTTGGATTGTTTGTTAAATGAAAAGTATTGTTAATATAACATGAACCACAGGTGAAAACTTCATGTGTGGATAAGAGTATAAGGTGCTCATTTGCTTGTGTTCTTGCAGGACCCTCAGAGAGCATTCACAGGATGTCCCTAAAGGGTAGATTTTGTATCTGGAGTTAATGGAAAGACGTATCACACCATGTCCAGTCTAGCAATTCACTGTTATCTGCTGTGCTTCTGAAAAGTTATTACTTCTTTTAGCAAGTATAGAATATATTTTGGGATCATTAAACATGCTGAAGAGCCTTATGCTAAAGTTACTGTAAAGAATTCTCTATTAAAAAAACACCAGTATAAACGAGAATCAGAATTCCATCAGGAACACATAAAGAACTAATGTGGATAATTCAAAGTTTCCATTTTTGTGAAATCATGCCCAGGGGTGTATTTGAACATTGTTAGTATTTAGGGAGGAGTTGGGTAAACTGAGAGAGCACCTAGATACAACCTCACATTACCTAATCTTCCATTAGCTATCTTCTTTTCAAATTATATTGCTAGCCCCTTCTTTGCCCATGATTCATGATGTGAGAAACATGCCACAAAACTCAGCACACTGAGTGGGCAATCTGCTAACTTAGCCAGAAGGAAATGCTGAAAGCTGGATGTCTACACACAGGCTGGAGGAAATCACCTAATTCCATTGCGAATTAACAGCTGTGAACTTGGCCAAAGTGGTCCTTTTCCAAAGGAAATTGAAAAGTACCTGGACTGAAATCCTCCACAGTTAAGCAGTATTTGAATGTAAGTAACCTATGCCTCTGCAGGGAAAGGAACCATTACAATAGTTTTCTGAAATGGGATATTTCTGAATTTCTTCTGTGGAACCCGCTCCAACCGGCACTCAGAAAATTCACTAGAAAACTTTTCAGGTCAGAGCAGATCTCTGAAACTCAAAGGGATCAAACTCTGGTCTCCACTGTGTTCATCATCCCTAGGAAAAAGACCTATTAGTTCCACTGGGCTTTAAGCACAACTCAATTTGAAGACAAAAGGCTTAGGTTTATGAAAATTTCTGTAAACAGGAAGATTTTTCTGCACTGAAAAATATAAAAGTTGCATAATACATCCTTCATTTCAGTCCAGAACGGCTCTTGGCGATATGCCAAGTGAGAAATGGGAAACAAAGATGGGGAATATGATGTGTAATTGCAGAAGTATCCTTGGAACTGGAGGTTCAGGTTTGAGCCTTACACGACACAACCTTTGCTTCCATTAATGCCAATAAGGACTTTTGTTATGGACTCGAAACATATGCAAGAGTGGGACAAAATCTAGCAAAACTAACCATACACTGTGTTGCAACACAATCCTATTGTGGCTCCAAGACTTGAGGCTGCTAGAGTGGCCCCCAGGGATGGAGTCTGCGGGAGAGGAGATTAGAGCCGGCTACGTGAGAAAGTGTGGCCTCCCTTTATCCTGATCCCACAGTGAAAGTCATCCAAAGTACAGGACTTTTCCAGGCTTTTGTCATCATATAGTGGCAGGGAGGGTGGCAGCTTATAAAAACTTTTGCTCGAGGAAATTCCCTTTGTTTTCTTAAACCTTCCTCCAGTCCTTAAAAAGCAGAATAGCCATGGTATTGAGCTCCACAAGTTGTTTCTGCAAAACTGAATGAATATGAGATCACTTTTTCAGATCTACACTTCTGAAGTATGCTTTTCTCTGATGATCTGCAGTCCATCCTTACAAGGTATATTTACACAGTTTTTGGCAGGACTTCTGCCCCACCAAAGAGGAAAAATTATTTATTTTTCCTTGCTAATTGCACTATTACCTATAGTTAAAATCACGTAAAGTGAATAGGCTGAATATTTAACCCTAAACTATATGTGGGAGGCAGAGTGCCAAGAAGTACTGAAACACATGTAAGTTCTGTTTTCTTAGCAGGAAAGACAGCAATTGTGAAAGCTCGAGGATATCCATGCTGGGTGGTAAAGCTGACAGCAGAAAATCAAAGAAATCTTAGTATTAAGGCAATAGTGTAACAAAAAATGTGTGTCAGCTCTCCATGGTCGTGCAGATTATCCCTCAGATAAGACTGTGATAGAGGGTAAGAATTCTTTCCCACTATGGTGTTGACACTGCATAAGCTTTATTCTGTTGTTCTTTGCTTTTCGGATCTCTTGCTTCGGATCACAAACACTAACAGGTTGACAAAAGCTGTGTTTGCACATTATAGCTGCTTGCAAACTAGCATTTCAAGTTCAAGTTTAGACGTACGAGCGCGCAAAACAAAATGAAGTGGAAAGCTGTGATTTTAATGGGGATTTAATCTCTTTTGTTCTTTGACCATTTGTGGCGCTCAGAATACATCAACGCTTCTGTCGCATGAGTTGCCTTATTGGCTTAGTTCATGCTGATACAACCAAGCGAGCATTCAAGTGCAACTGGAAGTGTAGGTTTTGATGGTATTTTGCACTCTTTCTAGCAGTCAGTACTATAAGCACTACCCAATGGGGTATAGATTCTGCGAGTCAGCCCAGGCCCCAGCTGCAATCCCAAGCGCAGTGACTCCTGCAGCTGGATGGAGCGAGCCTCATACCTCAGTTAGAAAGCAACTTTAGAAAGCAACTGCTCAGGTAGCTGCCAGTGCACTGAGCCTGAGGGAACCACCAAGTCTGCTGAGCATATTCTCTGCAGAAGGGCAGAAAAAGGCAGAACAAAACTTGAACAGAACTATAGCATCTCATAATACAACTTTTTCAAGTCTGATTATTAAGACAACAATACACTGTATTTTTAGTGTATGTAATAGGCATTTTTTGTTTCCCCTTCCCTTTTATGATGCAAAGCCTTCTCAACTAACAACCCTGTAGTGGAAGTCTCCTAGTTAAAAGTGCAACGGAAACTGAATGACTACAAAAGGAATCCACAGCAGGAGGAGTGAGCTAGCTGAGGCCCTCCACAACAGTGATCATTCAAGATGGAGCCAGCAGTAATTTCTGGATTACCTACGTGATAACAGGTCTCACATGCTCTCACACCAGGCTCTTAAAAAAAAAACAAAACAGTCTTCTGAGATTTCTTATCACAATCTATCTCTTACCTGTGCCCTCCTCTCAAAAATTCATCTAGATACACTCTAATAATGATACACATGAAATAAATTTGGAGATTCTCTCCAGGCATTTATGTAACCAGGCTGCAACTACCATTCAGTTCTGGATAGTAGCTGTGATAGCTGCCCTAACAGGAATATTATACAGAAGAAAAAGATCTGGTAAGAAAAAAAGATGTTACTTTTGTATTTGAAATCTGAGAGACAATTGGTACCGATGCTTCACATCACTGGAGATCACCACGAGAAAAACAAATGGGTATTCATCAGCTGCAAAAGAGACTTGCATCTTGTAGGGATCAGGTGCAAAATAAAAACTGCAGGTGTAGTGTTGGGAGTTTTTCATTCAAGTGATTCAGCCCCAGAGGGAGGAAAGGTTAACTCTGTTACACGGAAAGAATCAGCAAGATTTAGGAGTATCCTGGGTATTCAAACTTAGAGACCTGTCTAAAGTCAGTAACCTTTGTGTTATAGGCCAGTAACAGCGGTGATGGTAGAATTGTCCATATGATCACAAAAAAAGGTAGCAGAATGAGTGAATGGGAGTTTGGCGAGAGATCTGTTACAGCCATGTGGACCTGAGCTTCCTGTCTAAGATAAAGAGCCTCAGGTGCTTTCCTCACACAGCAAGTTTTTTTAAAGCTAGGTCTTGTCTATTTAACAGGATAAATCCTTTTATCTTCCTTCAGCAAGATGCTTTTATAAGGCAGCCCTATCTTCTGTTTGGGTATCACCAGTTTACTGCAACTGTGCCACAGCTGCCTTCAGAGTATGCTTCAGTCAGTTCTCACTTTAACATTTTGACTGCATATTTGTTTTTCAGGACACCTGAGGTAGGAAAAAAAATTGGTGACCAGAAAAGACCCTGTCTTAGGTATGTGATATATCCACGTATATCTGAAAATTAAGATGTATGACCTGCAGTTGTTTCAGAATTCCCAGAGCAGAGCAGCTCACTGGACTGCCAGCTTTTACCATCTGTCAGACATAGTTCTCACACTTCATACGGCTGGCTTTCACACTGGTATTAGTTTCCTTAACAGTTAAACTCCATCCAAATCTCAAAGTGTTTCTCATAGCTAGCTGAAGAATACCTCTGATAAGGCATGCTTGTGCAGCTTAGCAGACCTCCATGGAATGCCATGGCAGCTTTTCCATTGAAGGAAATACAGATAATGTTCCTGAACAGTGAATGCTGAAAGCAAATGATTAAGTAAGAAGTAAATGCACTGCAGAAGGCTAAAAAGGAAATAACTACTGGAACTGAACTGATTTTTTAGAGAAAGACACTTATTTAAAGATCTGATTCAGTTAAATAGAGGCATTGGTATACAGAGAGAACAATGCATCATAGTGGGGAAAAAATGTTTCTGCATTTTGTGTGCATTTTGTCTTTTCCACGAGAACAAAATCCATGGAATTGCTTTTGGAAACCCATCCTTAGGCATTAGAAGGCTTTCTTTCTTTTCTTTCATCGAAGACAAAGCAGACTCACAACATCCAAGCATCTCCATCCTTGTAAATAAAGATAATTTTACATATTATTATAAATAGGGAAAAGGCCTGAACAACTTACAATATTGCAGTTGGCTGAATAGCCTTCAAATATAAGAGTACATGGAATTCTCTTCTGGGTCCCACCAGTGGGCCACCTAGCCCAGTAGTACATCTTAGACTGTGGCAATGTGAGGTGAGCACATGAGCTTGGGGCACTGTGGCCCCTTTCTCCTATATTCCCCAGCATCCATAATTGTTGTATTAGGAATGTTAGAGGACTAAAGCTTGCCTAATTCTTATAAAGTCCATATATAAACTTGCTGTCCTTGAATTTGTCTAATCTCCTTTGAATCTCCTGATACTATCAGTTTCCACAGTCCCTCATGGCAGCAAGTTTCAGAAGCTCAATACTTGCTGTGTGAAGAACTTTCTTTTACTTGCTTAAAAGAGATACTAGTTTCACTGGGTGTTCCACACCTCTGGTATTGCAGGATTTGCTGAGTAACACTTTCTGCATTCACTTCATCCATCATCTTCATGATTTTGTAAACCTGAATTACCAGCCCCTCCATCTTTCTCATCTTCAAACAGAAGAAGTCTCTCCTTACAAGACAGCCATTTCAGCACCTTGATCACTTCTCTCTACTGACTCCAACTTCGGCTCATACTTGAGATGTGGAGATCAGGCTGCACACACAGTTCAAGATTTAAAACCTCTCCAAGGTTTTAAATAGCAACAAAGTAAAGCCTTCACATTAATCCATACTGAATCTCATCTGCCAGGTTTGACCTACTCAGTTTCATGAGGTTCTTCTAGAGTTCTTCACTATTATTCTGTCATATGAATGAGCAAAAGAGCTTAGTATCATTTGCATCCTTGGAGATTTCACTATTCACTGCCTTCTCTCTGTCGGTGATGAAGATGATAAATAAAATCAGTCCCAGCACTGATTGTTGGAGGACCCCATTGCTTGACTCTCTTCCATTCTGAGAAGATCTACCTTTTTCTTGCCATCTTTTAGTTAGGTTTCAATCCAGAAATAAAGCATTCTTCATATACCATGGAAAATTATTTTTAATAATGTCATTTTGAAATACAGTTCATCTGTTTCACGAGACATAAAAGAAGATACTCCTGCACTGCTTATCTTATTTCTTTTTTCAAATGCTTGTATTTGGCTAGGTGAGGGCTTCCCACAGAAACACAGGTAGAACACGCTGATAGCCTTCAAAGAAAACTTGTAGATCCTGCTTGGAGCCCACAGATATTTGTTTAGAGAACTTGCATGCCAAGTTCTGCACCCGTGCTATATCTCAGGCAACTCTCCTTCTTTAAGGTCTCCTTTTGACCTTAGGGTTCAGTTCTCCAACCTCTGAGAATATGGATTAACCTAACTGACTTAAAGTCTTTTTATCTTGAAATGGGATAATTCAGTGGAATTGTAATGAATTTGCACAACTATATCTGAGATAATTTATCCTGAATTATGCAATAATGTGCAAAAATAAATAATGTTTTAAATAAAACAAATCTAGTTACTTTGTGTGGGAAAGAGAATGTTCAAAAATATTTCAACATCTTTGTGTTTCCCATTAGTCTCTCTTGGATCATGGAAAAATGTAAACTTCAGAGCCCATAAGTTCTTAGCCTACTTTAACTCTGTGTGATTCTCTATTCCACATAGAGTTCAGTGTCTTTCTTGTATTCCTGTACTTGCTCATGGTCTATTATAAAGTTTACCAGTCATTGATCAATACTTCTGTTCTGGTGTCATAAACAGGCATGGCCTTTTCTGCTCAATGTTTATGTAAGGAGGCATTGTCAGAATGGCTAAAGGCGGCAGTAAATACTAATGCTGCAGTAACCAGAAGTTCCACAGCTACAGTGAATCAGCTTAGTAAGAAAGAGATACAAGTCTCATGAGTAAACAGCCAGAAAATATTTCCACTGGAAGAGCTTCATAATCTGGTTTGGATTGTTTCTCTGAAGAAGCAGTTTCAAGGCCATAGTTCTTTCTAAACAGTATCTAATGATTCACATATTACATTAATATGTATTATGGTTTTGTTATTGCAACTTAGAGATCTGAACTGAAAATCTGATTAAGATATTATTTTATTTTGTATATTCCTGGACATTATATTACAATAGCAGCAGAGATTCAAACAATTCATTACTTGTGATAATGCTTTTACTGTTACTAATAAAAGGACAAATAAATTGACTTCTAAAATGCACAAATTCTGAAAGAAAATGGAAATTCAATACCTAATATAAAACTCAATAAAAAATCTGAGTTGGTGTCACTCTGGCAGTTTAGCTCAGATACAAACAGATTGCTGTTTTTCTCTACAATTGCAAGTAGAAAACTTTTAAGATTATATACGTGTTAGCAAGGGGAGAGTTAATCCTTTGAGAACAAAAGTTTCATCCATAACAATGTTTTGTTTAAACTTCAAGTTATGTGTACTCAAAATTGGACTTAATGCTCACAGATACAATTCTACACGTAAACAGCAAATTGTATAAACAACTCGCTCTTTATTAGCCAAACTGACCGTTTTATAGAAACAAGCCAATGTATATATATATATGTATACATGTACACATATGTTTGTGTTTGCATACACACATATGCATGAAAGTGTTCCCAGAATTGCTACTGGAAGCTTGTCCCTTAACATACCCTAAAACTGTATTTGCTCTTTTGAAACCGTGGAATTTATCTTTTTTTAATATAGTGCATTATAGAATATATACACCAAAAAAAGAAGGAAACTGCTCCCACAATGCTCCACAGACGTTTTCATGTCCTCAGCTTCTGAAACATTTAAGATTATTAACTTGCTGGCAGGGTCCCGAGGAATTTTAAGGCATCTGTGCCTGTGCTATTTATTTTAAGCTCTGTCTTCCAATGTTATGAAATCAGCAAACTCTCTTGACTTTCTTAGTAATTCCATTTCATGTGGTTCTGGCTTTCGGGCAGATTCAAGAATGACATAATCGTCTTTTCCTACCCACAGGTTTTGGACCGTTGCCATTGGTTACACCCTTCCGAGTACTGTGCAACATGAATCTTTGCCTGATCCCATATGCCCATAAATGGAAGACAGCCCAGCACAGACAACTAAAACACAATTTCTTGGCTTTCTGTCGATCACCACCATAGGTAGAGTAAGGCTTCTTTGGGATTTTTCCTATCAGTTAATATTACTTAGGCTACAGTGCAGGAATGTCAGTCCAACGTCATGCTGTTTTAAAAGGAAGTGGCTAATTTCCCAATAAACTTTACTCCTATTACTGAAGGGAAAGCAAATATCTTGAATGTAGTAGCAGCGAATAAACAAACTCTGCAAAGTCCTTCTTTTGTATTTTTTACTGGGCCATTTATGCAAATGCACTCAAAAAGTACAGAATTCTTCACTTTTGTAAAAATACCTAGAACTTGGCTAGTATGTACTCATAAGCACTATCACAATCGTACTTTGTATTATTATCAGTACTGGATTCAAGTATCAAGCTCTACAGCAACAGGTTAAACATTATGGAGAAAAGGCACTTTCCAGACTTTGTTATCAACATTAGAGAATTAGAAGCAATTTACAGTCCTGTCCCACTGCCCAGTCTCACAAAGACTCTCCTGACTTCCCTGAAGATGATGAGAGTGTTTGTATTCATAAGAAATATGGCATGTTAACACAGCATAGAAAGTAAGGCCTCCAGCTATGCATAGTGCAATGCTCAGGTGAGAGCAGGATGCAGAATGCCCTGCCCTAGACCCAAATTCAGAGTTTCAGAGAAAGAAGTATTCCTCAGCCCTTGGAAAGTGTAATGTGTGCAGTGTAATGGCACAGCTCAGTCTGCCCTGGTCTTTCGCTCTGGACTCACTGGTCCCTGCAGCAGTTCTGAGAAGACAGTGCCTTTATGTGCCTGTCTGGTCCACACCGGACAGCACAGGGAGATACACCTATCCTTCCCCACGTACTTTCTATCTAAGTGTAAATACTGTTTTGTCCTGCAGATTAGCTCTAATGACAACTTGATCTGTATGCCTCTGCCACCAAAAATATCTAGTAAAAAACATCATTTATTTCCCAAGGACACTCATTTGCAGGATTTGTCTCCAGCAGATCTTCTCTTTACAGTTATGCTTTTCATGCTTGGTCAAATTTTTATGTACTGCACAGTATCATGGCTACTTGGACCTCTTAAACTCACAACTACTGAGTCATTGCTCCAGGTCAGCTTCAGGGCAATGACTTATTAGTTAGCAATTATGTTGCTGCTTTAAGAGCTGGCACTGAACTGCCAGGCAAATAAAAAAAACATGCATCATGCCCAAGGAAGCACTAGTCCATGTCCAGAAGAAATGGAGAAGAATGCATCAAGTTATCACCATAAAAATAAATAACCTAACCTGAAAAGATAAAGAAATCCTGACTTCTGATTTCTTTCTCTTCTTGGGCAATGAGTCAATTCTGGAAAAAACAACTGGGCAATGTGAGGCAATGACTTGTCATCAGGATGTGCAGTCTAAAGATAGATGAGGAGAAGTGAGAAGAGCAGAGTTCTCATGGGACTTTTTTTCATGACCTCTTGTATCTCCATTTGGCCCTCTTCTAAGTTCAGTTCTCAGAGCTGAGAGTCATGCCTTTTTCTCAGTCACAGTAGTGTCTGATAATCCGTTTGAAGAGGTATCTAGCAGTAAGAAAACTGGGAGATAAGCTAGAAAATGAGACAAATTGATCGTGACAGTCACCAGAGTGGAATTTACTGCAAAAGGAATTCCATGTGAAATGGATCCAGAGGATTATTTCTTTCTCTAGGCTCTGTTCACAGTGCAAACTACAGTAGTATTTTGTTTCTGTGATAGAAATTACCTGGTCAATAAGTTACAACTTTTTAACAACGGGATAATACAAAAATCCTATAAAATCCTACTTTGGTACTAGCAAAAAGGTCAAGGCACTCTAAAACATGTCCTCTCAAGGCAACAGTTAAGTTTTAGGAAGCTTTTACAAATATGTCTGCCCTTTGCTGACAGAATAAAATAAAAGATTATTTAGATGGCCAAGCTCTTAAAATTTTACTAAGTATCTTTAACTCTGCCTATAATAAGATTTATTTCTTCTAGTAATGCAATTATTGTTAATAGCTGATATTAAGAAAGAAAATCTGTTTTAGCTGCAGTGGAATTGTAGTTATTTAAAACATTAAATTCACCCATCCACATTAACATCGTCATGAAACATTTTAGTTTCTCATAATGACAAACAATACCATTACACAAGCACTTTCAAAAATATTTTAAAATCTTATACACCCTGTATTTTTTTACTATACATAAAGACAAGAGTAGCTATGAAAGTATTCAACTTCTGGGATTATCTCATGTCAAGAAGATAACAGATATTTCTCTAGAAAGATGTTAGGAGTCTTTTCTAAAGAGATAGGTAGAAGGTATATGTCATGATAGACTATATCAGTCGACATTTTATTTCTGGAACGGATGAAGGCTAAGAATCCAAAGTGCTTATCCAACCAACAACCTTACCTGTAGGAGAATACTTGGGGCAAGTCGTCAGCTAGAATCATCACCCCGCAGTGGTCAATCTTAATGGAAAACCAGAGCCTGTATTTCTGGCTAGTGCTGAGCACGCAGCAAAAACGTTTTCTGTGCTGAGTTTAACAACACTCACTTCCTTAGTAGGTCTGCTTTTCGATAATATTCAAAAAAAATGTTGTCAAGAATGTTGCAAAAACAAAACGTACACTTATTTAGCAGCATATTCACACAAAGCTAAAGCTGAATTTCTTTTTTAAACTAGTGGCAATAAAGGACAACTCTGTGAGTTAATCAATAGACAGAAAATATCAGATTATCCACCCACACATCAAAACAACCTGTACTGAAAGTAGTACATTGTAACAAGTGACTCATGACAAATTGTACTCCATACTGGACAGGTAAAAACTGTGTTTCTCAAATGAATTATTATTGTTAAAGCCATGTTCTCCTCACTCTGTTTTTAAATCTCCCCCACGTCCAGTGCAAACACCCCTGTATTTAAAAGAGCTGAATTTAGTCCTCAGATTCCAAAAGATCAAAATAAAATAAAACAAAATAAGCCTTTGGAAATGCTAGCATTTTAGTATTCATAATCAAAAAGACAAATTCCTGTGCCAGATATGTTTCAGCAGGTAGATGTAATGGCAGTTTCCATCTATGTATTAAGTGCTTACATATCTCTGTTCCCATTTAAATTTGCAATAAGACTTTTGATGACTTGAATGAGGGAAGTAAGATTAATCCAGCCTAATGTACTGAAAATCCTGTTGCTAATTTTCAAACAGTGTAACAGAAGGAATATTCATGGTACCTATATATTACTACATTATTTATTGTACCATTTGGTTATTTTTCATCTCATTTCACTGGTGACATGGAAGTGCCTGCACTGTGTTGAGCTGCAGCTGACATTTAAATGATGCTTTTAAATCACGTAAGATTTCTTATTTAAACATGAACTTGAAAGTTTGGAAAAAATGAAAATTAAATAAGTCTATGAGTTAAATCAATTTTACTGTCAGTTTTTGCCTCATGCAAAATTTTTTACAGACTATCTCTCAGTTAGAAACAAGACTGCTTCATTCATTCATGGGCAATACTTTGGCTCCATGTGCATTTATATAAGTAAGAAGAATTTTGGACCTCCTTTCTATTACATCAATAAGCTTTTCAATTCCTTTTCTGCCTCCTTGGCTCTCCCAGTATATTTTGTCAAGGAACAAAGACTGAAGCAACTTCTCACGTAAGCGGTGGCTCTTCAGCACCGAAACTGCAGATTCAGGGAATCTGGAAAAGCACAAAGAAATTCATCAGCTTTGCCATCACTCCAAATTGTAATATTTATGTTGAGGTTTAGCAATCAATTCTATGAATACAGACTGCAACTCAGCAAAGGAAGACCATGCATGCCTAACCATATGCATGTTAATTGTATCTTTTACAGCAGTGGGATTACTCATACATACATATATCTTTATAGATGATCTAGACGTAGGGATTGAGTGCACCCTCAGTAAATTTCCCACCCACCAAGCTTGGTGGGAGTGTCGATCTGCAGGAGGGTAGGAAGACCCTACAGAGGGATTTGGACAGGTTAGATAGATGGGCCGAGACCAACGACATGAGGTTCAACAAGAACAAGTGCCGGGTCTTACACTTCGGCCACAACAACCCCATGCAGCGCTACAGGCTGGGGGAAGAGTGGTTAGAAAGCGGCCCGGTGGAAAGAGACCTGGGGGTGCTGATCGACAGTCAGCTAAACATGAGGCAGCAGTGTGCCCAGGTGGCCAAGAAGGTCAATGGCATCCTGTCCACTATTAAGAATAGTGTAGCCAGCCGGTCTAGGGAAGTGATCATCCCTCTGTACTCGGCACTGGTGAGGCTGCACCTTGAATACTGTGTCCAGTTCTGGGCCCCGCATTTCAAGAAAGATGTTGAGGTGTTGGAGCAAGTCCAGAGGAGGGCAACCAAGCTGGTGAAGGGTCTGGAGGGTCTGGCCTACGAGGAACAGCTGAGGGAGCTGGGGTTGTTTAGCCTGGAGAAGAGAAGGCTCAGAGGTGACCTTATTGCAGTCTACAGCTACCTGAAGGGAGGTTGTAGTGAAGTGGGAGTTGGCCTCTTCTCCCAGGCAACTAGCAATAGAACAAGAGGACATAGCCTCAAGCTTTGCCAGGGGAGGTTCAGGTTGGACATTAGGAAGAATTTCTTTTCAGAAAGGGTTATTAGACATTGGAATGGGCTGCCCAGGGAGGTGGTGGAGTCACCATCTCTGGATGTGTTTAAGAAAAGACTGGACATGGCACTTAGTGCCATGGTCTAGTTGACATGGTGGTGTCAGGGCAATGGTTGGACTCGATGATCCCAGAGGTGTCTTCCAACCTGATTGGTTCTGTGATTCTGTGATTCTGTGATTTTTAGACACATCCTGTTAATGTCTTGGGCCAATGATATCTATTCCAGTAACTTAGTGTCTCATGCTCAAACTGGGAAGAAATTATTAATTTTTACAAAATTAATAACTTAAAACTTACTCCTTGATTCCTTGCAGTATTTTGAAGTCAAGATTGTCCTCGTTTCTGTCAAAGAAACCCTTATTGTCTATAAAGGCCAAGTGCCTTTGGTCGTGCCTTCTCTGAACTATGTGTGTCAGGTCAACAGCATCCTGATCACTACATTTCAGCTTCAGTCCTTGCTGCATGCAGGAATCCTCCTTGAGAGGTTTGAATCCACAGCAGTTTCTGTCTAGTCGATTATAGATCTAAAACAAAAAGTACAGCAGAGTGCCAAGTGAAAACAGTATCAAAGCATTTGGGGCAAAGTGTCACTGTAAGACATTGCTCACTAACACAGCTGACAGGGAAGCAAGCTCAGAACAAGGATAAAGTCAGCAGCGAAACGGCATTGAAGACTTGGTCATGTACTGTTAGAAGCAATTTCCTAGACTGCATATTTTATCCATTTTACAGCCATGACTTGTTATGTCAGTAGAAATTCTTTGAAAATAATGGAACGATAACACTGTGTAACTGAAATAACAAGATGGTGAACACAATTCCATTTTTTTCAGAAGGCTGTAGTTTTTTGTATTTTCTCTGCTGGAGAACAATAGAAACAGAACTGCCTGACACACGCAGAGGGTCTCCATTTTGTGGGACCTATTAGAATAACAGTGCACAAAATAATTGAAAAGATTAGTAAGGGGCACAGCAAGCCATCAGAAGCTACAAAATGCAAGAATGAAAAGTGCATTTATAATCACAGAGCAGCCTCCCTGAGTTGCACTGTGGTATATACTTTAATGACATGATGGTCTAGGGTATTTTTTCCCATGCGAACCCTTGCTTATTCGACACAGAGCACTTAGCTGGAAGGAATACCTCTGGTCTAACTTTAGCAGTGTAAATGTTAAGCGCCTCTTCTGACTTAGTCATTTATGTTCTCTTTCATAAACAATGATAAGAATGAGGCACTCCCAGAGCAAACGATGCCATTTTAGGATAACCATCTAATACAGGAAGGATAAATCACTCCTTGAAAGTGCTTCTACCCCTGTTGACTAGGTGAGAGTAAATACACAACATTGCCAAGGCCCTGAGTACACAGAGGCCTTAATTCCCCTAAGCACCCTCACCTGAGACCTCCACACTCACTCCCTTTGCCTGTGGGCCCAGGAGCCCTATTTAAGCTCAAGCCTGGCACCTCAGCTCTCCTTTGAGCCCTTTGGGGGCTGGGATGTGTGTGTCTGTCTCTCTCTGTATCTGCTGCTTGTCCTACTACCCGATGCTCCTGGATTGCTGCCTGGGGTTCCTGCTCGTTGGCCTTGGAGCTGGCTTGCCACTTTTCCTGTGCCTGATGCTCACTGGGCTATCAATGAGTCCTGTGGTTTTCACCATCTTTCCTGCTGGGCTGCCTCTCCTGCTGCTGGCCCTGCCTGTCCTGCCTGCTGTAGGGCTGCCCTGGGTTCCATCTCACCTCCCCAGGGAGCAGCCTTGCTCCTGATGACAGATGCTTATGGAGTGGAAGTCTGGTCTGGTGCATCTAAGGCTTGATGAGTTGCTTATCAAAGGTAAATCGTTCTTTCTGTCCTTGCTTGTTACATGCTGCTAACTTTTCAAACTGCTCTAAGCATAAAAGCATTAATGCTCACATAAGCCTTCTAAAATTACAGTTTTGTTTTTTGTGGCAACCCAGTGAAATGAACTGTTAGGACTCTTCTCCTGATGTAGAACTATGTTGTATGTTGAAAAGGCCTCCTAATTTTATTCATCAAATGAAAGTCTGAGAGTTGTCTTGTTTTTTCTTGAGTATGTAGTACTGTTGCTACCGGTCTTGGTGGCAGTGTTTGTTTTCAACTGTGAAAATACTGTGGAAGGGAATAGATTTCTCTTCTTTCTCCTTTCATGAGCAGTGTTCAGCATCTGCAGGCACTAGAGTCCCTCTTGATTGCAGTGTTCTAGCTCATGGGCTCTCTCATTCAAATCATCCAAAGGCTTTGCCAAAAAGTGAAGCAGAGGCATTCCAGACAGACTCCTTTGATGTATAGCCCTAATTCCTCTGCATCACACTTCATTACATGGATTAAATAGACAAGGAGATCACTCCCTTACAGGTAGCCTCTTCATAATATCTTACATCATTCCAGTGTTAAGACAGAATGATGGTACACTCTGGAATTGATGCTGCGACTTTAATAGTTTAGCATTGTTTTTTGTCATATATTTATGTACATGAGAGATCCAAACACCCAAAATTAAAGAAGCCATTTTACATTTAATATCCTTATTTTACTTGAGTTCTTGCAGGAGGCAAGTGAAGGTCAGCTATAAGCTTTTTTCAGCCTGCCCCTATGTTTCATAGCACTTGAAACCAGAGATTAGGAACATCTATTATGGGCACCAAAGCCATTCTTCTGAGGGAAGTATGTTTAATAGAGAATACTTTTCACGATTATTCTTTATTTCTGAATGACTCATGAAGCACAGATTCCCTTCTTGGCATTTCTTCTTTTAGAGTCTTCATATTCTACTACTGATAAACTTTAAAGTTAAGTCTGAGAGCACCCAGATAAAATTTTAATCTTTAAGAACCATAAGACCCACTTTCATTCATTTTCTCATATGCATATTCTTGTCTGGTAGGCAACTGGAGGTATAAATCACTCTGATACCAGCTACTATTATAAGAGTAATTTGTTTCTTTATTTCACCTACAGTTCAATCTTGTATCTTATTTTAATTGACCTCTCCTTCTGAATAATACGAGTTCTATTATGAAGATTAAAAACTTGTCTTAGAACACCTTAAAATTAGAAATCAATACAGAACTCATGAGAATTTTTACACTGTTCAGCAATGAGACAATGGCATGAAAACCTTAACTCTGTGACACAATCTGTACTATTCCTATAGGGGCATTACTATGTTTAGGATCAGAATAATCCACATATTACTTTATACCAGTTTCTAAGGATTACTTGCTCATAGTGGGACTAAAGATGGAGTCATTAGACAAGTGACAATCTATTTTTAGAGAAGAATTGAATGCTCTGTTTAACATAAGTCTGAGAAAATGTACCTCAAAAAATTGGAAACATCCATTCATCCTAGAACAGGACTGAGAAGGACAGGGATAGGCTATGCATAAGCCAAGTCATTATTTTTATATTTCAAGAAATGTAACTGTATAAAAAGCTGAATTATATGAACAATGAAGCACAGTGCATAAAACTAGTGCTTGCTGCAGTTTTAAATAAACTCTTAAGTGCTGCAGCAGGCTTAGTCACCTGGACCTGTCTGGCAGGCAAGGACAATTAAAGTAGTGCTATATCTCAGGAAGCCATAAAATCACCTTCCAGCCTGGTAGTTCAGTTCTTATTAATATAGGGAGTGTATTAATATTCTACTACATAATTGCTGTAACTGTAGCCACACATTGATACCACTGGGCAGGGCCCTAGTTTGGTACTATTTGGAGAGCTAATGATTATGTGCAATACCTAATTGAGGAACAACAGCCATATCATTCATCATTTGCTTCTATATTCTTTCCCTACTAAGTCACTGGCTAGGGTTTTTAAAAAGAGGAAAATTACCCACTACAACTGTTATCTTGATCCAGATTTCAGATGACCAAAACCACTTAAATCACCCCTGGGGGCTGGAGATGTGCAGGAAGGACCTCACGGTAAAAAACAGTGATGTACAGTTGTGAACAAAGTCAAGAGCTATGTTTGGAGAAACAAGGACTCAAGGAGAAACAACATTCTTGCCTCAAGGTGAGGTAAAACAAGATGCCCCAAGCCTTTGCTTCCTTTCTTAGAAAATGAGTCAGTTAAGTTAGTGATCTCTTTCCCTGATTGTAAGTTGCGTTTTGGACATTTTAATCACAAGAAACAACCAGAAACAAGTTCAAACTGCACAAATACAACTCTTTCCCATTTAAAAAAAGGAAACAAACTAAAATGACTTTTCTAGGAGTCCCATGTGTGCTCACGTGACTTTTGAGGCAGATAGTTGCATTCAGTAAATGTTTTACCTGCAGAAGGAAATCAAAGAGTGCCATCTTGGACCACTCATGATGATGGATTTCAGTACAGCCCCACTCAGCTTTGGGAACTTTACCATTCTGCCAGCATTTCTGCTTCAATAGCTGCTGATATCGCCCCCAGGTTAATTTCACTGAAGAATGGGTATTATTATCTGTTGGACTCAGTGAGGAATCCCAGAGAATAACAGGACAGGCTTGACCTTCTGGGGAGGGGGGGGGGAAGAAAAAAAACCACAGATCATTGGTATAGTGCAATACTGTCAGACTTGATCATTCTTTAAACATTACCTAAGCATCAATAATACCATTTCACAGATGTGGCAGGAAAAATAGCCAGGAACTAATAACTTGACATCCTTTAGTTAATGTGGTCTTATTCCACATCTAAAACCAGACACTGCAGGAGTGGAAGAAGCATAGACATTATAAATGCCTTTGGTGTACAGAAGGCTTTCTCTGTTTGAAGCAAGAGATTAATGTAAAAAATCATATACTAAACCAGACTATTAAAAAGTTTATAGGTAGATTAAGAGCCTACAATGCCACTGTGAATCAACGATGTAATTTCCCTCTGATTCCAGTGAACTGATGATGATTTACAAGAGCTGAGAACTTGTGTCAAAGTATTTTTTCTGCATAATGGGCATAGAAACACTACAAATCCTATACTCAAAGTGGATTTATTTTGTTATCTTTAGTATTTTAAGCCTATAATGTATGATTTCACAGCTCTGAAATGATATATGAAAATACTAGAGAGTGTGAGCTTAGCATGAATAAACACCTTGACAAGTACTTTTTTTTTACCCAGATATAATATGAAACCTGTTTTGTATAGCAGCTATTTTGGCCAAATTCTTTAATTCTGCTGTGAAAGAATATTCTGCTCTCTCCTGAAACTAAGTCAAGGGCCTTAGCTTTGGTGAATTCAAGTGTTCAGAGTTCTTAGTGGGAAGAAAACTTGGCAAAGATTTTAAAATGAGCTTTCCCAGTATAAGAACTGATAAATATATTTCACTCAATATCAAGTAACAGGCATAGGCATTCCTAGCTTCTTAGGAAAGCGGAACTCTCCTTTTCGTTGCTGACGCAAGGCTGCTGCTGCCTTGAACTGTCAAGGACCCAGGACTGACTATGGCTTGTACACACACTAAACCAAAGAAGTACTTTGCATTTTTAGGTGTAGACAGAAGACCAAAATATGATATCTTTTTACAGAGAGGAGGACGCATTTAACTGCAAAGCTGCTATTTGCTAAATAGCAAGTGTCAGAGCATGTATAAATCTTTAAAATTTATTTATATTCATCTTGAAGGTCAATGAACCTTTTTCTCCAGAGGCATTCCAGACAGAATAGCACATAGAAAACAGGTATCACTACCACCAGCAAGGCAAAAGCTGCTAACGCGAATGCTCCATCTGTAAGCAGCAAGAACTGTTAAAAACAGATGTCCATACAGCTGAATCAAAAAGTGACTTGTTCAAAGGATGCTGACAACAGGTAAGAAATTATCTTTGCCCACACTTAGCAGTGAATCATCTTGTATTCACCAACAGAGCATGATAGGCCCCACACGCAATCAAGCCCAAGAGAAAACCAAAGTCTTATCCAAAACCAGAATGTACTCAAATCTTCTCTCTGCCATGGCTTGTACATACAAGGTAGTCCTTGTCAAGCTAACCCAAAGTGCAGCTCCACCACTTCTTTAACTTCCCTCCCAGTTGCCCAATGTTTCCTTAGGAACACAAAAAGTGTCTTTCCGTTAGGAACATCAATACCTCTCTTTCATTAGGATGAGTACTACCTTTATCAGCACCATGCTCCACTCTTTGCTGAAAAAAAGCACTGAGAGCTCCTGAAAAACAGGTTTCTCCTACTGAGGTGCCTGAGTAAGTATTTAGAAGATTAATTCGAGAAATCCTAGCCATTTCCCCATCTCTCTTGCTCTGGCTTAATCACCTACATTGTAGATGACTTTAGCCAAGTCAGGTCAACTATTGGATAAACTTCTATTCCAAGCCAGTTGGAGCAAGTCTATATAAGCATTGGGAATTGTCACAAAAAAAGTTCAGCTTTCTTTAGAACCAAGTCTGATCTATTATTTCTATATCTCCAATAACAGCTTATGTAACTATTCATGAATTCTTCCACAAACCAAATACATAAACAGTCTTCTAAGACAACAAACATCTCCTGTCTACCCAAAAGGAACATGATAAACAATAGTAATATAAATACTTGAAAAATATGAATAATATCTTGCCAGTCTCCATTAAGATACAAAATCATTTTTAAAAGACCAAGGCTAAATACAGGAAATGTTTGCATTTCAGAGGAAATGGGAGCAGAAAAGGTGAGCCAAAATAAAATCTTTCAACTCTGTAATACAAATTGAATTACAGGAATATGAAATAGCAGCTTCAGTAAAGAGCAGTGACTCAAATTTTTGACACTTGCAGGAAAAACACGAAGATGCTGAATTAAAGCAGATAAGGGGTCTGATTCATAGCTGCATGAGTTGGCATGACCCCACTGAAATCAGTGGAGCTCTTCTGATTTAAACCTCGTGAGGGTGGGGCTGAAGTCAACTGAACGGTGAAAAGTAAGGCCTAGCTAAGAATGAGAGCTTCCAGTCTGATACAACCAAAACTGAGGAGACTGAGCACACTTCTAAGTAAGTCCAGTGTGTTCTGTATGTGCTTCTTTTCTAATCAGCTTTATATATTAATACAAAGGGTTACTCCTTTTCTGTTGCTGCAGCTGCATTGCACTGAATCTTGCCCAAAGCTGATTAACTTCATTTTATTTTCATCTGCAATTTTAGATCTATATATCTATTTAACTATCTAAAGATGACCTGTAAAATTGTAGGAGAAAGATTTTTCAAAACTCACGTTGGAATTGGCTTCCTAGTAATTCATATAGATTTTTAAACATCAAAATATTTCTAAATATTTCTTAGGCCCTTAGGAGCTACTGGCTCAGGATATCCTAAGTTGAATAAGCTAACACAGGTGAAACCTCAGGCGTCTGAGACTAGACTACCTAAAGGTACTCAAACTGCTCCATGTGCAGTTAGGTAATGTATCACTGCATGGATTCTTCAACATAGGCATCATCTTTAGATATCCACACCCCACATCACTTTGAAAATATTCTGTATGTTTCTTAACCACAAAGATGCTCTTGCAAAAGTTACTCTTCCACCTTGTGCTCTAATTTGTTTCTACAGCATTTTTTCTAACTTCCTTGAAAGAAAATATTTTCAAACATGCCCATGGGAGCATCACTAAAAAGAGCAAATCTTTCCTGAGGTAGTTAAAGCCCTTTCTCAAACTCCTCGTTGTTCGCTGTAAAGCAGTACAGCTTACTACTGCCACATTAGAATGAAACAGTTTAGTTGCCCACATATTAGCAAGAGAAGTTAATTTAGTGTGGAAAGATGAGAGGGACTGACATATAGAGCATTACTTGAATTTTAGTGTTTAAGTTCTGAGGGAACATATAAGGGACAGAAGCAGAAAGCAAGGAGAAGTTAGGCTGTTTATTTTTCTTTGTTTTTTTTTTCTTTCTTTCTTCTGCACCTTATTTCCAATGTTTCTGTCCTGCATTCACATGGATGTCAGAATTAAGGAACGCATGAAATGTACATCAGTTACTCTCTAGACTATGGACTGCATTATTGCTTATACATGAACTTCTCTACCCAACAGAATATTGGAAATATGCCCTCTAGTACCCCTCTGAGAGGTACAACACCGGCATGATTTGTTTGTTTTTACACAAAACAGGACTGATAAGTTGAAGCATTTTAGAGCATTCTGAATGCATAAGGCAGTGTTAGGTTTTTCTTATTCTTTGCCTTGACATTACTGATTCACTTCTTTGCCTGCTTTTGCATAACCTTTGGTGGGATGGCAAGGGCAGCCTGATACAGTGCAGAGTATAACACAGAAAAAGCTATGGCTCCATTTATCACGTAGAGGCCAGTAAAACAAAATGACAAGTACAACCAGTGGAGCTATCTATCACATGTCATTCATCTATTTGCGCTACAATCATGAAAAGTGTTACTCAGTTTCTTGCATATTTTAGGGGGGAAAAAGTGGTTCTGGGCAAATAGTGGGTTCGTTCTTTAGCTGAAAAAAGCCCAACTGAATTTAGTACACCTGTGCTTATTCTTCTCAGCACAGGATAAAATATATTTAGCCAAACTTATGATATCAGAAGAGCGAGGGAGAAGAGGGGTGGTTGTCGGCATACAGTGGTTCAAGCCCTCAGCCAGTGGCGCAACAAAACTGCATAGTGATAGCTACGTATTTTGTACCAAAAGCTGAGTAAAGAGCTCAGCCTTGTTGCTGTGATCCAAGAAGCCAGAGCTCTATCTCTACAGCTGCCAGCTGCAACACAGGAGCAAGCCTGCTCCAGTCTGTGTTACTCCAGTGGTAGCTCAAGCCCTAACAAACAGTGGCATCATCCTACCCTGCAAATGCTGTTGCTGAGCTAGAGGCAATATGTGCAATCATTTTACTTAACTTCTGTGCAAATTAATTTAGGGTTCTGACACTAAGCAAGGTCACTTATGTCTCTCCTGTTCCTCAGGGTGATTAAATAATGAAGATTCTCAGTCCTGTGGTACTAATGTACCAAAACTCAGACCCACAAGGGTCAGCCTCCATTTTCTCCACAATAGACATAGGTTATTTCCTGTTGTTTTATAGGCTTATCCTTCTTTGTTTATAGGTGTTTTGGAGCTTTTGACATTTTTCATGCCTTGTAGGTAGCAATGGGAGTAAAGAATGACTGCTTGTGTATGCCCAGAATCATGCTCTTTTAGCTTGTAACACTAAACTCGAAAGGGCTTTGCCCACCTGTACTCCCCAGGCTTTTTGTGTTCAGCCAATTCATTGCAAAAATATGAGGGAAAGAGTTATCATACCTGATTTTTCTGTCCATGATGGAAAAATTAGGTAAATCATAAAAAAATTCACAGTTAACACTAGGGAAGGCAAGAGCAGCAGACAGAGGACTTGCAAACAGTACTTTGCTAGGCTTCAAAAAAAAAATAATCAGTGGGGGATTTGTGGGAACAGGGGAAACAGAACCTGTACAGGGATTTACTAAGCAATTCTTTGAAACTGCTTTTGACAAAATGAATGACAGTTTTGAAAAGCCCATTTTTTAAGATTTTAATGCTACATCAAACATGTCTTGTTAGATCACATCACAACTGAGGCAAGCTAAAGGGATGAGTTGTGGAGAGAGAGACGGCAGCCCAGAAATTGTGTGCATTCATACACACATGTACAGTCTCTAATCCTACATTGCTTGCTTTCCCATATGACTAACCATGATTCACACAAGCAGCCCTGTAAAAAACTTTACAGTGCCCACCTAATCTTAACTTAAATGCATATAGATTATAGAAATGAGCTCATTAATTATTCATATTACTTTTAAGAATATATTTTTGCTCGTTTTTCTCAACACGTTTTCCAGATCATGCCAAACACAAGCATGTAAATAGTAATGAGCTCAAGTAGATATTAGGCATCTAAGCTCCAGCATATTTCCAGGCTAAAGAAATGGAGAGAGACAAGGTACAGTAACTGTTCCAAATGCTCCGTTCACCCTTTAGCTGGAAAAAATGAAGTGAGACCAAAATAATATTATTTCTCATCACCTAGCAACACTCTTCTTGCTGTAAGAACATAGCCAGTTATGAGGAAAAGAAAATTAAAGAGGGCAGAATGACACTATGTCCCAGACAGTCCAAAGCATACTGTAAGGTGACAGACACTGAGCAACACAATGCACAATTAGCCTAATGCAGTTTTCAGAGGCTTGCAGTCTGTCATCTCCACAGCCCCACTGTGTGGAGTTCCTCCAACCGAACTACATTAATGCCTTATGACAGCTCTATAGCAATAAATCTTATTCCTAAAAATAAACTAGGCATAATGTATCTTCCATGCTCTGCAAGTATGAATAATATTCAGAAGCCTCCAAACTGTTGTTCCTCGAGATTCATTCGCATTGTTGTATAGGCTGCCAAAACGAAGGTTTACAAAGCAGGAAGAAATCAGAGATCACTGGATCCTCTTCCTGCTGTCAGACTTTAGAAAGTCATTGTTCCATTTTTTCTAAGAAACAAACTGATATAAAAATATTTTGTATAACCTAATTTCAGCAGCAAGAAAGGAACAGCAAATACATAGCTAGCTACTTTAGCAATGATTCATTAAAATGCAACATTGTCCTTCGTATCGTGATTTGTGACTATATAAAAATAGCAGTTAGGCTGAAGACATATTTAACAAGATAGCAATGTTAGAAGTAGACTTACTTCTAACTCACATTACATGTCTGTAATTTCACTAAAGAGTAAAAATCAAATTTTTAATAGAAAACTTTATACCAGTTATGTAATAGGCATATTGAGATATTTACTGTGTATATTTCTTTGTCTGCATAATATGTAGATGTGTGTAACAGACCTCAAAACATACAGCAGGTTTCACTGAAATGTAGTAATTTTTTTTATTACCAGGGGAGAGGAAAGTACTTTCTAAAAATTTTTCAGTTCCCAGAGATATTAGTACCATGAAAGCAGCATCAAGCTTCTGCAGTTAGTTCCCTTGCCTCTCTGAGTAGGTTATCTGACTAAATACAAACCCCCTTTCCTACCATCTGTTTGAGAGGTGAATTCTTGTCTCAATTTCAACATTTTTTTAAAGTCAAATTTAAAAGATGAGAAAACTTAAAAAATCAGAAATACCCATTAAATCACAGGGTGTTCTGTAATTTCTTCCACCAGTTTCACTTCAGGCAGTCTGTGAAACGTCATGCGGTCTATGGATGACTCCCTCTTTTTTTCTCATTCCAGACTCTCATGGAAGAGAAATTGTTACTGCCCTCAGCAGCTCAATGGCATTTGATCTAAACTTAGGGGCACGGCATCCTTCAAATAGGATAATTGCACTGCAGAAATTACACACAGATACCAGCTTTACTTCCCTGTAATCATGAGGTTAGTTCTCAGGCTCGCAGGAGTTAAAGGTGACTGTTGCCCTGTGGTTAACACAGGAGGGAGAAGGAAACCTCAGCACCCCACCTGCAAGCTGAAAGCCATAGGAATGTGTTACCTTGGAAGAATTCCGATCTCCTGCTTACAGAAGGTAAGCTCCTGTTCAGCCCCAAGATCCTATCCAAATGAAAGGCAAACACCTCGCTCATGTCGAGGGGTCTTTTGACAATGCCACAGTGCCCCTGGTTACAAGCAGTTCCTGTGGTGCTGGAACCCCTTGTAAATACTACTAGGACTGCTTTGTGAGAAGGTACTTCTTGGATGCTCTCTATCCGAGAATCTGCCAGCATGCGCATGTTTAGGATGTCTTCTTTGCTCAGCCAAGAGGGAGAGCTCTCGCTGTAAATCCTGATATTGCTTTCCTCTGTCTGGGGCTGTGCCTTTATAGCTCCAGCAATCCCCCCAGGTCTCCGGTGACCCCTCTCCCTGATTGCCATTCCTTTATGACGGTGTTCATCCAGTTGGTGCTTTCTCGTCTCCAGAGCTTTTGCTGCTCCCATTGCGCCCGCGGCATGTGTGGCCCTCCCCGGCTGTTGGGCAAAGGCCTCTTCCTGGGCCATAAAAGCTGCTTTTGGAAAGTGCTGCCCGTAGGACAAAGGGGTTGCATGTTTCTTCCTGAGCTTTGGCTTCACCGTGCCTCTGATATTGGCAGGCTTGCTGCGCTTGGTCCGCAGCGTGATATAAACTACATTGGGTGGCAGCAAGGTCCCATTGCTACCAAGCTGGGGTTCCTGGAAATTGGGTGGTGACAGGGTGCCATCCAGTGGGATGCCCAGAAAAGGAGTTTGGGCTGCATCTTGGAGACTTCTGGAACTGATCTTTTGGTGTCCTCCTTTGTGCTGGGGTAAAACATGACCCACTTGACTGACAAGGAATCCCAGGTAGATCACACAAGCAGTGCCCACTAGCAGATTCCTCCTTGTCCTTGGGCGCCTGCAAGTCCAGAGCCTCAGCACCCGTGGGGGGCATAGGCAGCAAATAAATAAGTTTTTGATTTTACTTGGCTGATCAAAGGTGGTCATTTCTCTAGTGAATCCACATGATGAAAACAGCACAAAGTCTTCTGTACTTTCGAGACAGGATGATGATGCATGATTTCCCTTCCCCAGTTTGTATTTCTCCTTTTCCAAATAGCTTCCAGCATGGGTGATGGACAGAGACTACTGATATGCCTTGGAATGTGTTTAGTACTAAGGATGCTGACGCTCCACCTTCTCAAGCCGTTAAATTCTTCTCAGCCACCACAGGGGAAGTGATTGGCTTCAGAGAATGAATGGAGCCAACTACGTAAGCAAAGTTTACCAACTTGTCGTCTAAAATATCTGAAGTATCTCCTTTGCAAACTGCAAAAAGAAAAGAGTAGTAGCATTTCATTTCAGTACTCACATACGGCTTCTGTGGCTCTATATTTTTAAGAGATAGAAGTTCTAGGTGAGACAGTATGCATCTAGCATTTTGTCAGGATACATCTTTCACTTTCTCATTACAGTATAAATGAAACACTAAAATAATGAAATACAGGCTCAATTTGCAATCTCAGCCAGCTGTATTCCAGCATTAGAATAAAAGCTTACAGCTAGATCATTGTCATCTTTTTCTTAAGAGACAAAGTCTTCACTAAACCTCACATTATGGAAATGTTGTAAATTATACAATATTAAGCACCAGTAACTGTAGCAGTTAAATATGCACATATTCACTACCAGAAAAATATATTAGCAGTGCCAAATTTCCTTAGTTGAATATGAATACAGTTCACATTCATAAACACACATTAAAGATGGTTTATTCTCTTCACTCTTGTGAAACCATAAACAGGATCTAGCTATAGTTTTTCAAATAAAAAGACTGGCTTATACATCCTTTTGAAGAAACAAAGAAAGAATAAGTGCATGTTGTATATATATATATATATTGCTATAAAAATATAAAATCTCTTACCTATTCAGCTTGGCACATCCTTCATTCTGGTAAAGTCCTTAGGTTAATAAAAGTAACTTAGTAAAAGCTGACGTTCTCAAAGTATTCTAGTACATATTTCAGTTTTAAGTATGGTTCAATGTTTAGGTATTTCATTGCAAGCTAAATACTGTTTGGAAGCTAACTGTACTGAGAGGTGGTTTGCATATGAACTGCTGTAAACTTACATGAACCTCATATTATTAAAAAAAAAACAACCTAAAACCACCAGCAACTTCTATTTTAAATTCTGTAATGAAAAGTCCTGTGAAGTATGTGCCTTCCAAAAGTGCATTCCAACCATTTTTAACTCCTGAGGGCCCTCTAGTGCACTGCAAGCAAACGTACTGAAGAAGTTCCCATTTTCAACTTTATTTTTAATTTAAAATAAAAAAGCACCTCTGAATTTTAGAACATTTGGGAATCATATGTTCTTGTGATGAGAAATGAAAAACAGAGAATGGCTTTTAAAATGCTGTTAACATGCTATTAAATAGCTCAGGAGTGTTTCCTATTTATGCTTTCTAAAACAAGGCATAGCATAGTCCCTATATAGATGGAAAAGTTGAGGCAGAGAGAAGTTAAGGGCTTTCACAGAGTTAACAGTGAGACACTGGCAAAGCTCTGACTTCTGACTCCTCACCTAGTTTAAGTACAAAATAATAAAATGTATATGTTCACTGTAATTCAAGCTAATGGAGATATTCCATTAATACTAAGGGGAGTAGACAGTTAAGGAATTGTTTTGTTTCAGGTGGGCCCAATCTGAATTTATAAAACTTTGTGAGTGGATTTTTTCACTAGCCATCACTTTCCTTTACTTTTTGTCTAAGTGTGCACTACCGAGTTAAGATTTCAGCATCCGTGTCCGTTACAAGAAAAAAAACTTTTTCCAAATCTGAGTTCTTGGAGGAATAGGGATTGTAAGAAATTTCTCTGGCCACTTAAGTTCTTCTATCTTTTTTTTTTTTTTTTTAGTTCAAATTTGACTGAAGGGACATATCCCAAAGACTGATTCAAAAAGCTCCAGACAAGTGTATCAATAAAGTCAGTAAAGATGTGGCTACTGCTCCTTAATGTTTTTTATACTTTAAAGAAGTTGCCAGAGATGGACGTTAGATCAGTCTTAGATGCTTGAGGGTCCCTCTGAAAGATGAAGGGCCACTAGCAAGCAGTACCAGCTTTGCAGCCATTTGACCAACTAGACACCATACATGGCTCACAGTGAGAATGGCCTCCTATATCATAATGGTACAAAGTAAGTGCAAAATATCAGCAGTTATATGGTTAAAACCAGGGTAAATAAGGGTAATTGGGTATTGCAGCCTGAGAGCAGAATTTCACCCATAGCGCACATTTACATATACATATGAAAAAAATTTTTGAAATGACTAAGATAGGCTCCCACCCTTAAGGATAAATAATGCAAAGTAAATAGATATTTTAATTACACCTCCTGGATTCTATTTTGGCTTACTACTGGTTTTGATGGCAAATAATTCAGCATGAAGCTTTTACTCAACTATATTTCTTCCAAGTGTCTTAGAATTATTTGGGGGGGTTTCACCTTGTATTGTTAATGGCACAGAGTTGCTTGAGGTGGAAACACATAAAACTGCAATAGTTGTTTTCAAATGCCCAGTTCTTGACTGTAGACAGCACCATGACCTGCCCATTACAATCAAGCAATGCCAAAACACAGTCCATTCCAGTTGCTAACAGCTTTCCTTTTCTATGACTTTTCTATTAAATCTAAAGTTTGGAATCTATACAATCTTCCTACTGCAAATCTTTGAAGATTATCCAGAGGAAATGATAAAAGGATATGGAGAATTGTTCTTCACTCCTCATTTCATTTGTAGCCTTGAAATCAAAATGTGGTGTACCCACTGATGGTACAGTGTTGACTGCTCAGTTTTTTGAGGCTTTCTAAATGTGATGATAACTATTTCCTTTATTTTTCTTGTTCATAAAGGAGAACTCGTTCTTTAAATGTTGTGCTGTTACATTCTTTGGAATGGTGGTAGGAATTAAACCAAATAGGATTCAATATCCTGTTAATTTAGCAGATATTTGCCTCTAGTTTTGGGTCTTTAAAAGATAACATATCAAGACACATAGTTTTTTTTTCATCTCTTGTGGTGTAGAGCTCCACTGCCCTACTAGATTTCACAAAATAATTAAGGCTGAAATGGCTACAGGCTTGTTTGGAAAACAAACATTTCTTTGTGTTTCAGGAAAGACAAAGAAAATGTTTGTTGTTCAGGTGGGTAGTATTCTTCTTTCTGGAATCATTACTAACCCAAAGCTGTAGCAGGGCACTAAAGGGCATAACTAAGCTGAAAGGATACTTCCTCTGTGGTAATAAAATATTCAAAACCAATTTTCTGAAAGAATACAGTGAGCAACGCCAGTTGTCTGATCAAATTCTGGCCTAGGTTATTGCACTTTCCTATCTATATTTAGCCTGTAATGTCAGTCAGATTCTGTATTTATTTCTTGCTCTAAACTATATTTGTGGTATTGCCATCTGCATACATTAAACTCAACTTCTCATGTCATTTCTTTATATACCCATATTCCATAGTCAGTATTATCCTTTCCTAAGTTTAGGAATACAGGAATATAACAAATAATATTGTAGAATAGCAATGAATGGAAGAGGGCAATTTGAGATATTTTCTAGTCCTTGTCATTCCTAGGTATAGCTCTGAAAATGTAAATGAACCGTTGAATTACAGACGTGCAATTATTTTCTTATTCTTTTTGTTTGGTCATTTAACTTCTGAAATTCACCTCCACCTGTACCTGCATTTGTAGAAGAAACCAGATCAACTTGTATTTGTGGGAAGCAGCCAGGTTGCTGATGGTGGTGCCTGAGAAGCTACAGACTCTGGAGCAGCTGGTGGTCAGCACTGCTGCCAGCCTTCCTAGTAGGCAGTCTTGGGCCAACCTGTGGGCAGTGCAGGCAGCACCCCTGAGCAGCAGCATCCTTCTGCAGGAGATGGCTGGGTGGAGCCAATGACCACCAGCCACAGGCTCCTGTGTCCTGACTCATGTGCTGGCAATCTCAAAGAGCACCATGCAGTTACTTAAATGCTCTGCTCCATTTTCAAATCTCTGAAGACGGGAAGACAATATTAACCCATTTTTTAAGAAATAACAGGAATGTACCAGAAAGTTCTCAAAACTTCCTGGTCGCAGGGTTTACACATCAATCATTCTCCCCTATGCAATCTCCTATAGCCTTTCGCCTTCACATCCTTCTTAATTCTACCAAGTACAGCTTCTTCCTTCTCATCTAAATTATTATTCATACTCCTTTTCTACAACTTCTTTCATAGGTAATCTTCTTCCTTCTTTAATCTGGACTAAGCACAGCCTTTTGGGATAGTGAATAGTACACTGGAGAACTGAAGAAAAACACAGAGAAAACCATTTGTAACAATACAGTGATACAATATTATTATTAATACAAACAGCTACCTAGCAGCTGGTATGTTTCTCTCGAAATTGCCAGATTGGGTGTCAATTTTTACAAGTAACAGTTTTGTCTTTTTAAGCAAGACATCTCTGATTTCTTCAGCTAACCCTTCCTTCTTGCTCCATTCAATCATTTCAGTTTTAAGAGATATGAGATTTAAAGATGCTTATTTTCTTAGTTTTCCAAGATGTCTCAGTTTGGTTCTTCCCACTCTAGTTATGACTGCAAAAGTTGCTGGGATTCAGCAAAGAACAAATACTTTTTTTTTGTGCTGGCTTGTACAGCATTTTGCAACAAAAGATGCTCTTTAAATGAACATTTGTTATATTCATAGAAGGCTCTGAAATTTGAAATATGAACGTTGCCAATTTTCCACTTTAGTAAAAGCTGTGCATTCAAGGATTGGCTTCCCCATATACTTTTCATCTCCAACAACTTATGATTTCAGTGAAGCACAAACCAATGAATCAGAATCTGCCTATATTTGATGTGTTTCATTTGTAACATTAGTGTCATTTCAACTACTGTGTTAGTGAGAAAAACAATGCTCCAAAACCAGCACAGTTTGAAGAAATAGTGAGGAACAGATGAAACAGTGAGGAACTGGTGAGTATCAGCTCAAGTGGGAGAGAGACAGTAATTAGAATTGATTTCTGATGACTCCTCTGAGATCCACCCACTTTTCCAAATGAAACCAGAAGCAGGATTTTTGGTGAAAACATTTTGTTCAGCATCAAGAGTATTCTGAAGCCAAAACTCAACAGCCGCCTTTACCCCTGGACACTTGAAAGGGTGTAGTTTCAGGCTTGGCTCCTTATTGTGTGTGTTCTTGCTTTCTACATGCAGGCAGTTCAATATACAAGATTAACATTTTTCTGAACACTTTATTTTTTTCTCCATAAAATAATGTAACATGTAGCCTAGCATTGTCTTTAGAATAAAAAGCACTTCTTTTTTTCCAGGCTGCACTTGTGATTATCGTATGGGATGTTGTTCTTCTTTGATGCACTACAGCTAAACTGTTTCCATAGAGACATTCTGCAGTTCATCTCTCTAAATGTCACATGGACATTTATTTATGTTAAAATGATTGATAAATGGTGCACTCCTGGCTCTACTGAGTCCATGGGACTGAGAACCTATTCTCCAGAGAATATATGTCCTTATTATGGATAATGCGGATTTGATTTGCAAAATATGAAGCATTACTTTAGAAGGCTTGTGCTGTGTTTGTAAGGCGATCGATTTAGGCTGCCATCTGGAAACTGTACTCCAAAAGGACAGAGAGAAATGTTTGCTTTGTGACTAAACATGCTGACTAATAGTCTGTGCTTTAGCTGGTCTGAGTCAAATCCTTACAGGGAAATCTGCAAAAATCTCTTCTCAATATTGCACGAAAGATCTTTTTCCCGTTCGGTTTTGGTTGTCAAACAACACGGGGGCTTCCCAGAGCAAAAGGTCATAATTTTTGTGCTTAGGAAAAAAAAAACAAACCGCTGTGTGCCAGCTGCCCTGGCCAGGCGGGGAGCCTGCCCTGCCTTGCTGGGCACCACAGGGTCAGCGGCCTCTGCACGGCCTCGAAATGCTCCTGCCTTCCCAGAAGTGCCCACCGCCCTTGGCAGGTGCCTGCAGCCCCCCAGCACTGTGGCAGCTCCCGGCTGGCAGCGAGGCCTCAGGAGCAGGAGAGGAGCCGCAGTGAGGCCGCCCTTCCCCTCTGGCAGCAGTCCTGTCTCCAAGCCATGCCCAGGCACATGCTGCCACAGAGCACCCCAAACCAGGAGGCCTTTTCTTCCACGGGTGGCACGATAACAGCGACAGCCTGTAAAGTACCGCCCCATCGGCTGCCGTTTTAAGACCGGGTACGGGCAACAGCGCCTTTATCACGCCGTGAGTGCCTTAATTTAAGATTTCTCTTAGCGTTTCTCCCGCGGCGGCCGGCGCCCCGGGAAAGCCCCTCTGCCCCGCTGGGCCGCCGCCGCCATGACGGCTCCGCGCCGCAGCCTGGGGGGCGCCGCCGCGGCAGCTGCCGCCCGCGGAGCCTCCGCGGGGCTCTGCCTCCCCCTCCGCCTGCTCGCCTCCACCCCGCTCCCGGCCGGGGCCACGGCTGGGGAGGAGGCGGGCCGAGGCGAGGGGCCGTGCAGCGGGAGGTGCAGGCCCGGGCGAGAAGCCAGAGCGGCAGGGGAGACTTGTGCGTGAGCGCGGCGGTAGCGGCTGGTGCGGAGAGGTGCGGGCAGCGGCGGCGCGGCCACGGCCGTGGCCGCACGGAGGGGGCAGCCGAGGGGTCTGCCGGTGCGTGCCCGTCCCCGGCCGCCTCCCGCCCCGCCGGCTGCAGGAGGGGAGCGCCAGAAAACACGCCGCAGCGGGCAGCCGGGGACGGGGCGCTGGGGCAAGGAAGGCGGGCGGCTGGACGGGGGGGTTCTTCAGCTCCCTCTCAGGGCGCGTTGCCGAGCAGTTGCCCTGCCCAGCCGGCTGGCGCTTCCTCCAGCGGCGGCCTGAGCCGAGGCCTGGGCCTGCCCGTCTGCGGGCCGTGTCCCGTGCAGGGCGGGCCTGCCCTGCGGCAGCCCGGGCGTGTCGGCGTCAAAAGCAGAAGCAAAATCCGCCCATGTCGAGAGCTCAGCTGCGCGACTTCCCTTGTTGCGTGATACCGCTTCCTGAAAATACTGCTCAAAGAACATCTTTCCAAGGCGTTCATCTCAGGAAAGCGAAGAAATGTTTCTCTGTCAGCTAGTCAGGGGTCATGGTGTTACCTGAGGACATCGCTCTGGGCCACCTAGGTACTAACAAGTCTCCTAAAATAAGGCTGAAAGTATCCACCCTTGGCAAATAGATGATAGGAGAAACATGCAAGTAAACAATGTGACATGTGACCTCTAAGAATACCCGTTCAATTAGCGCAAACAGTTGCTTTTGGATCTTGACAACAGCGTGGACCTACCCGGAGATGGAAGCTCTCAAGGGCAGGCTTCTTGATTTCATGCTGGTCTGTGGAGACCATAGCAATGTGTTGCTGTTGCATTAAGTGAACATCATCATTTGTTGTGTCTCTGTGTGAAGGAAGAAAATGGTGGCGTATTCTGAGGAAACAGTGAAAATGCAGAGCACAACCTTCCAGTGAGGTAAACCAGTGTAGTTAGTAGGATAAGGGCAATGTGTGCTAAGAAAATTACATTTTATTTCGTCTGTAGCTTGGGAACCCCGAAGTGCCCTTCAGTAAGGGCTAGTTAGTGAAAAAACCCTTCAATAACAGCAGCAATTTCAGTTGTCTCTGCTTGATACAGATGCTTGTCTCTTCAGATACAACCACTATGCTCTAATGTCTTAGCAGCTTCAGCAAGTGCTTCTGGTTTATATTTGGTAGGTATAAACCTTTGGAGGCCCATATGCTGCAAGTCGATCTGACAATACCTAGGATTATAAAGAAGAGGCTTTTAGTGAACCCTCTGAAACTCTGATATGCAAAGTATGTGCGAGCATGTGCAAAAAAGTGTAGTCAACTTAGTGCTGTGTGCCAGTTCATTATTTGCTCTTGACGTTGGATCATACAATTGTAGAATAACATGGCTTGGAAGGGACCTCTGGAGGTCATCTAGTTCAACTCCCTGCTTAAAGCAGTGCTATCATCGAAGTTAGAGCAGGTTGCTCCAGGCCTTGTGTGATCGAGCTTTCTCTTGAAGGCTTTAAAATGGAGTTGAAAGTTGGGTCTGAAATTTACCCAAATTTGGAGCTAAGTGCCCCAAACTTTGGCAAGTGACAGAGTTTTAAGCAGTCTGAATGAAGAATACTCTTCCTTGGTTAACTGGAAGTTGTTTCCTTTCCATTTTTGGTGTCATGATTCTGGTTCTCCACTTGCACAACAGTCTTCCATGTGCACAATATAGAGATTTTTGGAAGATAAAAAGCAAGCAGAAAAGTATATTGCCCCGCAGCACACAGATTTTCTCTTAGTAGATACAAAACTGAAATATTTTAGAAGAAACATTTCTCTGTACATTATCAAAATCAAAAAGGCTGATAAACCACTTTAAATTTGAAAGGTTCTTAGTATTTTACCTGCATAATGACTTGTTTAAAGGCTAAGGTATGAGTCCTGCATTCGTAGAGGTGGAGTTGTAATTAGCTTTATTTCTATGTCCTTAACAGCGTGAAGTTCTTCCTGTGCAAAAGCCAGCTCTTGTGCCTTACTTGTCCACTAAATGAATTAAATTTATTCACTCAGTGAGTCAAGTTTGATGGAATGAAGATAGCTGATGATAGCTTTTATCTATCTTAATCCATTCTTCTGGTGTCACAGTGTTTCCTAGCCTGTGAAGTCAGTCTTTGAAGAAAGCCCAGCATTATTATTTGCACTGCTCATTGTCTACAGGTCCCATAGGAGACTCGTTCTTCATAGAAGTCTTAAATACAGTGATAACTTCCTGGAGGAGCTTATCATCTAAGTAGGCAAGAAAGATGAAGAGTAAAGATAAAAATAAGACAAATGGAAATACCTGTGCCGTTGTACCTTCATGGTGTGTATTCTAAATGTCATCTGTGTTTTTCCAAAGTACTGCAGTTAAAAATGTACTAATGTCTTTCAAGGAGAAAAAAAATCATAGAAACTAAATAGTTATATTACTTGCGGGATTGAACTTTTCACCTGCTAATGCAAATAATAAATTGCAGCTGACACTGATGGCCCTACTGAAGCTGTAGATAGAAGTACGACCTCAGCAGATGCAGTTCTCAGTGTCCTTACTAAGGACTCCAGGGAAGGTAAGACTGGAGGGTAAAATAAGATGAAAGAATGTGCAGCAGCTCAGTTCTTCCTTCTGTGTGGAGAGTGTAGTCATAGCACCTCTTACAAGACTTGGCAAAATTTCCACCATCCTGTTGCAGCTTTTTTTCTCCAGGCAGTAGCTATTCCACCTGCACTGGGGAATGTCAAACTGCATTAGGCTGTCATTTGATTCAGTATAAATAGCATTACTTCAACAGCAGGATTGCATGCATATCTCTATAAATATGCCTCTTTACTCATAGCGTATTAAATATCCTGTTGCCATTTGAAGTTACATTTCCAAACTTTTCTTATATGTAGTCTTTTAAGTGTGGTGTTAAGATTATGTATGGAAAGATCATGTATAGTTGTCCTCAGAGCTACATTTTCTGTCAAAGTCATAATCCGTATCAAAAGTGTATACATGGTACTTCTGTTGAGTGTAACCTCAAGATGAACGTCTCACTAAAAAAAAAAAAAAGAGGAAGGTATTACGGGATGAAAAAAAAATCTTTGCCTTTCTTATTATACTTATGTGGAGTGAACGAAGAAACCTTAGAGGCAGCTTCTCCCTTTGTTCCCCACAGGAAAAATGAACATTTATTCATGTTTTATATCAGCTAGAGCAATTCCTGTGGTTACCCTGTGAGCCTATATTGATCCCATTGTGGCATCCATAGAATCTCTGTGCCTCTTCCCGACTTCTAGGCTGCAGGGCTGCAAATTGCTATAGCTTTTTCTGCCAATTAAGATTTTGTCTAACCCCTGCTTTTTTACACACTCCAGTGCCACCCCAGTTTGGCTACAGGAATAAGCAATATTATGATAGAGCATCTCCCTAAAGCATCAGGGCTTCCCATAGGCCTCAGATTCAAGTCCTCATAACTTTTGAGTGCATCTCTACAGTCACGTTGTATGTTTTCAGACATGCTTTTCTGTGAAGTTGATTATGAAACAGAAAATGGTGATTTTTTTGTGCACCTATTCTTAAGATACACTTCATTCAAGTTTTATGGCAGCTTTTCATGGGATTCTACAGTATCCTTTACAGTTCATTCCAGCTTTTGAGAGATTGATAAGTAGGGTCCTTTAAGTTTCAGGTTTCTGAACTAGGCTGGTATTAATACTCCACATGTTTAATTCCACTCTCTGCTTTCAGAACTGTCAGGACCTGCAGCAAAAAAACTCTGCAAAAAGAGGCATCTTCAGAACAAAAATGAACATCGAGAAAGCTTACAGTACCTTTAACGTCAGCAATGGAACAGATCTAGCTATTGGCTTTACCTCTTCCACAGTAGCTGTCCTTCTATTTGGGACAAACTTTGTGCCTGTTAAGAAATTTGATACTGGTGATGGTAAACTTATTTATATTTTTTTGTTGGTTTTGTTTTTTTTGCTAGTAGGAATAATATTTTACCAGCAAATATGAGAATTTCTATAGCTAGAGTTATAAATATCATCACAGCCTTGATCCATGGGGCATTTTTTAATTTTCTTTGCTATTGTTAGGGTATAAAGCAATAATGTATTGGTTCAGGATGTGGCAAATCTTTAGAAGAGCCTTCTTATGTGTTGTTGTGCACTGTAACAGTGATGATATGCATTTTGTGAGCATTTCACAATGGAAAGTGAAATGTCATTTCTTCTACCCTTGTGGAGATTCTCAAATACATACAGTGTTATTTATATTGTAGTTGTTGGACTTCGGAGTATTATCTTTCAATCGTGGACCTAAAGTAAAAGCAAATCAAAAATTGAAATTTTAATACTTTTATCTGGTGACTCAGTAAGAGGAAACAATCACTTCTATTTCCTATTTGGAATTTTATCACTTTACTGTACTAGGTTCGTGTTGTATTTACACATTTATATGAAGCATAGCCAATTACCAAATCCCTAGATTAATAAATCTGCTTTTGTGTTACTGCAATAATAGTATCTGTATTACAGGCTGCATATAACCTCTCTCTCTTCTTTGTGCCCAATATGGTCCTAATAAGACAAGGCTAGACTTTAAAGCGAAAGTCTTAGCTCAGCAGGCATAAAGTTAACTTGTCTACGTAGCTGACCCTTAGAGAATCTACAAAGGTAGAAGAAATCTGTCTAAACTTTTTATTGTCCTCAATGTTCTGGATTAGTGGAAGAGCCTGAGGCCTGAGCTTTGAAGGAGTTTTGTCCTGTGCAGTCATCTGTGTCAGCTGCTGCTAGGGTGGTGGGGGAAGTTTGGAGTAACTGAATATCCTCTTTGTCAGAAGTCTGTCAAAATTTTCATGTATTTGAGAATCAGGGCTTGTCTAAACTTTGCCCAGCAAAGTGTCTTTTGCATCTGTGTATAGAGAATACATGGTAAGGAAAAGGTTGTCAGAATTATAATACGTCACCCTGAAACACATCTTTTAAATATATTGTAATGTGATTCCCTGAAATTCACAAAGGAAGTGGCCACCTTTCATTTTTTTCTGTACTATTTTATCTAAAACATAGTATGTTAAGAGATTCACACATGCAGTATTCTACAAGTTCTCTATTGTGTGCATTTGATTTTTGCATAGGCATGTTCTTCCAGTGGGTTCTCTGTGCCTCCATATGGATAGTTTCTTTGGTGGTCAATTTAATCCAGAATTGTCCCCGGTTTTGGCCTCTGGCTATGGTTGGGGGTTTCTTGTGGGCTACAGGTAAGAATAAAGAGATTCTGTTTCTTGAAACACAAAGTAGTCCTAACTCTTTGTAAAAAACAGTGATAAAAACGTTTCCGTATGTAAGGTAGTAGTTAGTTGGTAGTTATTTGGCTTTTTTAGTCTTCCTATTAATGGAGCAAATATTATTTTATTATGCTTATTTTATAAGCAGCAAATTCCCACCAAAAATAACTTTAAAAAGGTATTGAGGAAAAGTCTGTGTTTAATATATTTATTTTTTAAAAACACTATTGCCTACCAACTTGTTGTCTAAATTTCTTTGCATTCTGAACAGTCACAGAATCTAAAGCAAAAATATGCAAGATCATAGTCTAGTTTTTAACTGATTTTAATTTTGTTTTTCGTATTTCAGGCAATGTTACAGTTGTCCCTATTGTTAAAACTATTGGCTTAGCTCTTGGTCTTTTGATATGGGCTTCTTTTAATTTGCTGACAGGTTGGGCAAGTTCAAGGTGAGTACATTTAAGTCATACAGAATGAATGTTGCCAATTCTTCATTAATAACTGCAGTGCAAACACTATCACCAATAAAGAGGATTTATCACATATATAAGATCTTTTTCCCTCTCAGTGGAAAGTATTCAGGTTAATTATTTTACCTTTTTGTGTTTCCTCTGTCTCAACAGGAAGAATGCCCAGTGATATTTGTTAACATAATTGAGTGAATAAATAATGTATTTGTTAATGTAAATCTATTACAGTGTTTGTTTTTCTTGTGTATTCTTCTACAGCCTGGGCTGGTAAAATAATTTAAATTAACTTCAACTTTTAAATACCTAGATGAAAAAAAAAGCAATGTAAATTAAATTAGTTTAAAGATTATTTTTGTGAAGTTGATGTAGCTTTTTGCAAGCCAACTGAAGGACCTAACCAATAAGGCACCTATAAACTTAAGCAGAATTATTTGTATGAGTAAAGATTTCCAAGACTGGGTTACAATTTAACTATTTGTATGCAGTCAGTGCAACTAAGTGAAACTGGTTAAATATTCCAGGTTTGGTTGGTTTGGAATTGACCCAGAAGAGGTGTCAAGGCCAATCTTAAATTATATTGGAGCTGCACTTTCACTATTAAGGTAAAAATTTATTCTTATAATAAATTTCTATAATATAAAGTATATATTTAATAACCACTGGGACAATTTAACTAGAGGGCAAATGTATTGAAGTATCTTTTGCAAACTGATTTACTGCAGAATTCATGATCTATCCACACCTAGCTGGTCAGTGTTATATTTCAGAAAAGAAACATACATGATATCCGGTACAGTGGTGAAATGGTTATTCATAAACATAGAAATATATTTTTATGCTGGTAGGCATGTTCAAGGCAAAACAGTGATGCACTGATCATCTCCCTAGCCAGGTTATTCAAATGGTTCACTTTCCTAAAATTTTGTGAGAGAGGAAAAACTAACTAGAAGAATCTTGGTGAGAAAACCTCTGTGAGATTCCAGTCTGCCTTCACTCAGTCAGGGGTACAAATCCTTCCTCTTAACTGTAGAATATGCCACAGGACCCCTTCCCGGATCCTTTCAGGTCCATGAAAAGCCAGAAGCTTTGCATTATCTCTTGTCCTTAATAGGTCCCTGTCTTGTAGCTCTTAAGCCACACTTATAACAACTCCCGAACAGTGACTTCCTTTGGGATTTTCAGAAGGAATTCTGCTCTTATTTTTTATTATTTGTATGAGTGAATATTTTCATCCAAACACAGAGGAAAGAGGGTCTTTGTTATGTAGCAGTGTTCTTGCTTTCCAACTTTGTGGCCAGGAAGGTCTTTTTAGGAACGTAATGGTGGCCCTAAATCCCAGGGGCAGTAGGCCTGCTATAAGCATGCTAAGCAGCAGATGCACATAATACCTTTAGGAAAGAATGGTGTTACGAACATGGAAACGATAGAGCCGTTCCTGATTTCTAGGAGAGAGCTGCTGCCTTAGATTCATTTGCCTACACTCTTCCTCTTTCCTAAGAGTCCACAGCTCTTTACCCATTACCACTGCAGGTAGCACATGATTTTGTGAGGTACTCACAAAATAGTAGCAGTACTGCTATTCCTGGCTGATGAATTCATTCAGCTCACCACCTGCTTCCTGCCTCTTTCTGAGATATCATGGAGAAGTGATCAACAGGGAAAAAGATCGTGACCAAACATGTTTTCCTGGCAAGCTGCACAAAGTCTGTGTATGTTGCTCTGCAGAGCTCAGAAGCATGTATTTCATTTTAGCCTCTTGTGTGGAACCTGTATAGGTTTGTCTAGTCCCCCTGGAGGAAGCTGGCATCCTTTTATATCTGTCCTTATTCCTTCAGTAGGACATGAATTACTCTTCAAACGGAGACATTCTGTTTACAGTTATAAGAAGGAATTCCTAAATCATTAAAATATCTTTCAGAAAAATAAAAACCAGATCCTGCCAGTTCTGATTACACGTATTTACCTGATTTCCTGGAGGGTACAAGTAGTAATGTTACACTTTCTTCTTCATTTTATTCACTTAGTGCACCGGAGCACCACTGAGCAATACCCTTTCTCCTTCCACATATGTATGAGGCCCTTGGAGGCAGTATTCCCTCACTCACATGTGATAGAAGACTAAAAACTAACTTTTTTTTTCTTGAGCACAGAGCCAGTTCTGTGCAGGTTTAAGCTGTTCCATAGAGAATTTTCATGAAGATGTTCCATTGTATGTGTGGTTTAATATAAAAGGGCACTGTTAACTAAAGCAACTGTTGTTAATGTGGTGGTAACAGCACACTGTAAAAAGGAGACATTTTAATCCCATTACATAGAAGAGAGATATGTAAAGTGATACAAAGACTAACTTATTTACTTACTTTTACTTAAGTTGTTTGTTAAGACTGTTAAAAGCAATTGCATTTTTAAAATATATTGAAGTGACTCTAGGGCAATAATGAAAATAAAGTAATATGCCTCCAAATATAACTTTTGTCTCTGGACACTAAATGTTATGTCCTTATGAGATGACATGGTATTTATTGGTGTATTTTTCTCTTCTGAGTGCTGTCATATTTCTTTTTATAAAAACTGAAGTCCAGAGTTCTTCAGCTTCATTAGAAAGCACACCTTTACTGAGAGAAAGTGTAAGTACTCTACAGTTGTTATTTTACAGCAATGTAAGTACATATCCATTTAAAAAACAAAAACTTTGCTTAATGTTAACCAGATTTGCTAGGATTTATGGTAGAATACATAAAACTACATAAATATGCATTGATTGTATTTAATTTGTGGATCTTGTATATCAAGTCAAATGTGAGCAACAGAAAAAGCTTTCCCAAGTGTTCTTTCTCTATTGTCAGCTTTAAATGGCTTAGAAGTCCTTTTTCATTATGACAGAGGTTATATAAAAGACAGAGTGTATTACTTTCTTACCTGAGAAGAGAAAGCAATTTTAATTAAAACTTAACTATAAAACTACCAGGGTGCTTAAATGAAAGGCAACAGTGCATAACTCTCATCCACCAGATTTTTGCCACATTACCGACCCAGGAGATTGTCAAGAGTTGCTGTTTCTCAACGTCAGCTGCGGCACAGATTGGAGGCGAAGGAGCGGTGCCAGATTGGCTGTTGCTCCTTCGAGATCCCCAAAGTATGCAACAAAAGCTGGAGAACACCACATTCCTCCTACCATTGTGCCCTACTCTTGTAGGTCAGCAATGCATCAAAACTCAGAGAGAGCCCTCAAAGGGGCTGTGCTCTGTGCTCACTAGAGGTTCCAGTCTACCAGAGAAAATCACAGAAAACAATCTGATTGCAGGATTAGAATAAAGGAACGCTGCAATTTCTTTGTCATGCAGACAGGGGTTTTAATTTCCCTGTTTGCAAATAGTCCTAATATTCTAATAGTAACACCAGAGCTATCAACGAAAGGCAAAAACACGTCATAAATAAAATCTGTAGATTAAATCATTCATCAAATTTAAGGAAGGATGAGTTTTGAAAGTTAGATCTACCTGCTTGCAGATTAAAAAAAAAATAGTAGTGAGTGCTCTATTATGTAGTAAACTCTAAATCCATATCCAAACTCGTACCTGCAAACTTTGATGTAGGTAGATCCAATTATTAGTTTTATTTAAAAAAAAATTTCTCCTTTCTTCAAAGTATTTCTGTAAATTCCTTTTGTTTCTCCTTCCGTTTTCATTTTATTTTCTTGTATTAAACTGTTCTGTTTAATACAATGTTTGAGATTGAAAAAAACACAAAACTAAAGCAACTAAACTTGAGTGAAAACTCTTGGGTTTTTACAGTCTATTAATATTTCTGAAGATACCTCAGATGACTTATGGGTGAACAGACTTTCTCCAGCAAAAAAGAGACTCATGTAAGTTATGAACAGTTCTTTTACTGGTGCAGGCCAAGTAGCCAGAGAAAGTAGTTGAACACAGTGTAAGAGCAGAATTCGTGTCCTGTGGTTTTCCTAGCACAGTCATGCACTAATAAATAACAGTTTTTAAAGTACTAGTATAGTGTGCATATCTGTATACGAATAGCTGCTCAACTAATTAGATTATTTCCTTCACAGTGTTCAGTGTGTTTTACCTTGCCTATTAAGTTTTAGTTACTACTGCAAAAGAACTACTATTTGCAAAGTAAATAGCAATCGCAACTAAGTAATTACAGAGGGTTTTTTTATTGCCTGGTTGATTAGAACTCCAGCATAGAAGGAGCCTATGCTAATAACATGCTTCCAGGTATGGTTTCCAAGTGAATACATCTGGAGAAGGCATGGCAGTATGGTAAGCAGGCAGCAGAAGTGATCCAACGTGGAAGCAGCAGCTAGCAAGGGGCCAGTGTGGGGAGTGGAGACAGCCAAGAACACAACGATCTGGAAGTGGAGAAGGGGACCATGGAGGCAGTGAACCTGGACTGCTTACAAAGAATGTGTAGACTGCAACAGTGAAGCTGAGGGTGGGAGCATTTTAACTATAATTTTGTTGGTTTTCTCCTAGCTCTGCTTTTAGGAAATCCTAGTTAGTTGATGTCATTAATCTAGACTGCAGGCTCTTGGGGCAGGAATTGTCTCTGTTACTTGTCCACAAAGTACAGGAAAACTAAGTTACTGAGTTGAACCATTTCTACACTGGAAAATAAAAATGTGCTAAAGTATATTATTTTCATAGTGTTGCTAGCAATTTTCATTTGATATACAGTCTTTAACTGCAATACTTGTCTTAAGTGTATTGTCTACTTCCCTTATTAACACTAGGCTGTTTTCTCTGATTTTTGCTCTTTTTAAAGAGGGTGTAGCCTTGCTGTAGTAGCTGGAATACTCTATGGTTCCAGTTTTGTACCAGTGCTTTACATCAAGGATCGTGGAAGAAGAAATGAAACTATGTACACTGGAGCAAGTCAATTTGGTAAAGGCTAATAGGTCACTTCTACTTTGTTTCATCAGTATATTGTGGTCTCCTGCTTTGTGAAGGTATAGAGGGAAATTCTTGATACGCCTGGAAATATAGCATGACAACTTAATCAGTTCTGCACTCTTATATGTTGTCATAATCATAGTACTAGCACTCCTTTTTTCCCAGAGGTGAATTACACCATTAAAAGAACAGAGAGAAACAGCGCAGAGGATATAAGTACTTAACTTATAGTATTTAATGCCTTCTGAAACATAGCTAGCACTCTCAAAATACAAAGTTCGTATGCCTGGAGCATGAGGTAAACAAGTGCACAAGCTGTACCAATTGCCAAATTAGTACATCAGTAAAGGAAGAGGAGAAAGTTGATCATAATTGATGAGCAGAAGAGGTCTTACATAGGTAATTAAACCCGTGTAGTTTTTGAAATTGAAACCTTTTAACGTAAGCCTAATCACCAATTCAAACAGCACTTCCCCAGAAACGTTTTCCTTAAGATTTGTGTATAGTCTATCAGGAAATACCAGCAGCAGCTTAAGAGCAATGTATTGCTGAGACCGCATAGTTACCATTAAGAAATTGTTTGTTATGTCACATACAATTTCTCTTGAATACTGCAACTTATATATTCCCCAGCTAGACAAAACAGATGTTACCATTACTATAGCTGCCTTTCCTGTTGAAGATTTA